>NC_135767.1:22462986-22702986 GCF_052425735.1 Oculina patagonica
CGAAACGTCTGCTTTCGTCCACCCAAAGATGCGATAATTTTTTTTAATGTTAGACTTTACATAAATTTAGATAGTGTTAGAGCTTAGAATTCACAGAATTACTTGCAGCTGCCTTCGCGGGAACTTAATTTCGCGAAAATGGAACAGGCATATTTCGCGGGACTTAAATTTCGCGATTTGGCCAAAAAAATACATTTTAAGGAACTAAATTCTGCGAAAGTTGTTATAACCCTGGTTGGCATTAACAAACAGTAAGTCTCAAAATTGACAAAACCTATTTTGATTTTCCACAACAATAGTTTCCAATGACACTGAATAAAATTATATATTAAAAAAACGAAACTTAAAACAGTTTGACATGCCGATGTTCCTTTGTAGCAAAGTAGAGCTAGTTTGACGACTGTATTAAGATAATTATGCAGTAAACTGACCGTAGCGTTGATTATATTAATTATGACGAATTATTTAGAAGGGTATTAAAGTTTGCGTGGTTATTTTTCGCGAGAACCTTTCTTCGCGGGTCTTTAATTTCGCGATTTTCAAAAGATCGCGAAATCTCGATTTTTAAGTCCCGCGAAAATAAGTAATAATAAGGTAGATAACCGTACATCAGGATAACTGATAGAACTGTGCATATTTCATTGCACTGGACGTTGCATATTTAAAGTGTAACAACACTGTGACTGTGTAAAATCTAGCTGTCATACTATTTTTTCCTACCTTGATCGTCCGTGATTAGGAATTTCACTCTGGCATCTTTTCTGCCCGCATTGTATCGAAATCTTATGTAGAGTTCGTGACCAGAGCTTGAGGATGGCGTGACAGCCTGATTGACGCCTGTCTGTTCGGTCAATGACGTGAGCATGGTCGCATTTCTTGTGTTACCGTCAAATACCTCCAGGAAAAACTTCTCACCAGTCACGGATTGATAATACACGGTTAAACAGCTTCCTGGCTGAGTTCTTATAATCTGTTAAAAAAAACGTTTAGAAGCAAACAATAAGACAATATTAACATAGATATTATGCAGTGGACTCCGAGAGAACATCCCCAGGTGAGAGAGTCGGAAATGCTCTTCGTCTGTAGCATAAAGTGGCTCGGAGTATTGCTACTCCTCCTGGATGGTTGCCCCAACATTTGTTGGTACTCATTTATACTCCTGGATGGAGAGAAGCACTGGGAACTTAAAAGTCTTGCCCAAGAACACATTCGATGACAAATAAAGTTTAAGTACATATTATGTAGACCTTGTAACACAGCAACCGCGGTCAGGGCACAAACCCAGACCGTTCATAAGGCCACAGCGTCTCCGCCTCTTCTTCGACTTAAGCTCTCATCTGTGTATCTGTTTGAAATGGTACACTTAATGGGTGAAAAAAATGAGCCATGCTAAGAGTAGTCTTTTTAAAGGTTAAATTCAAATGTTTTGAAGGGGTAACTGGCAGCGATGGAGTAGCAATACCTCTTGTTCAGGTTAGGAAAAATACCAGTACCTGATACTTTTTAAAACAGCTCAACATCTTACCTTGGCGCAGTCGACATTCGTTCTTGTCTTACCCAACGCTTCAAAAAAGACTGGAAATCTGGTAACATTCACATCCGAAGAACAAAAATCTACTGGATCAGGCACTGCTTCGCTATATGAAAACCCGTCTCCATATGTTGTGTTATCCACTGCCGTGTTCTTAATATTAATCGCCTTTGATTTGCCTTTTATCTGGATGCCCGCCACCAGGTTGTCTCTGACACTGCTGTTGCTAATGGTCAGCGGAGAAGTTATGTTGTCGGACTTCACTCCATATACAGAGCTTTTTACTGTCACGTGGCCAAGGTCAGGAATGACTTCGCTGCCTTTTATTGCTTCGTAGGCCTGGAACACCTCCACGTATTGAAGAGATGAAGTCTTTTTGGATTCGGAAAAGTCGATTCCCTTCCAGTAAACTTTTGTTGACAGCAACTTTGCCAGACTGTGACATTCTATTCCAATATCCCTCCAGTGATCTGAGTGAGAAGAGAGATTTATTAGCACAGCATAGCTTTTCAATCCTACTTTAAAAATTCAGGCTGTTTTAGGTTAGTAGACCAGTATTCTAACCAGCATTGAAAACTCAGTGGACATTTAAGCTTTCCCGATTGAACGCTCTACCAATCTGTTCTTTTTTGAAACTGCTTAGCTACGTTTCATAGTTCTTTCAATGAAATCAACATAAAAAAATAGAAACATCAAATCAATAGAAAAAGGAGAAGGTCGAAAAACTAACACTAAAGTTTAAATTTCGCTGCTAGCTCTCCAAATTGCATTTCGCTGCTAGCTCCCCCTTTCCTGCGCCTCTCCGGCGCAGGAAAGGGAGATGTCTGTGTGGTGATGGCCGATAAACACACTGATTGAACACGGATTAAACTCTGAAAACTCTTTTAATTCGCTGCACAACAACTGCACAACACGCCATGCTTTTCACAACCCGAGATCCTCTTCGAACCTCTATTACATCATGTATGCTATCATGAAATGTCTCAACAGCGATAGTAGCTAAACACTACAGTCTGCACGCAGGCTATCCAAAGGGTTTCGGGAAATAAAACCTTCGTTTTTCAATTACTGATAGCCATTGAATTTGTATTCAACATCATCTGCACATTGTCGAGCAGACAAATGAAGGACACTAATAAGACCTCAAGTGTTACGCAAGTACGTGTTAAAGCAAATGGCAAAGTACTGGTTTGGCAAAATAGGATTTACCTTGTGACGTCCCGTTAGCCATAACGATAACTGTTGAAAAATACTTTCTTCTACATACTACCAAAATTTGTATGGTTTATGCAATTGGAAATTTAACTGAATTTTTCGGTTTTCAACAAGTACAGTAAAGTTTTGCCGTTAACGATAGACGTACTATTATCTGGGTTGCTTTTCTATATCAGTGACGCCGATTACGAATTAATAGTAACTAGAATAACTAAGTTTTATCTTGCCAATAGTCCTCTGCTCTTACTTATTATTAGTCCAGTCCTTTCCTGTTTGACTTACCGCAATTCTCAACTCCGATTCCTGGATGTCTGCACATAAGTAAACTCTCCTCAGTCCCCTTGCAGTCCACCTCGTCCAACCAAGTAGGCCCAGTTCCCCCGCCGTGTGTGTAGAACCTTTTGGCCCCCAGAAAGCCCAGCTGTCTGCAAGCAACCTGTTTTCATTGAAAACAAAACAAGCATAGCAGTCAAACAACAAGTTCATATCTCACTAGTCTAATGACGCTTTCGTTTTAAAAAGGAAGGGGAACGATGGCCTAATGGTTAGTGGACTGGTCTCCAGACCGAGCGGACTGTGTTCGAGCTCTAGCTGGGGTCATTGTGTTATGTTCTTGGGCAGGGCACTTTACACTCATAGTGCTTCTCTCCACTCAGGTGTGTAAATGGGCTCCGGTGCATTTAATGCTGAGGATTACCCTGCAATAGACTAGTAGAGCATCTAGGAGGTAATATAAATACTTTTAGTCGTTTCATGCTACTAAAGCCAGGCAATAAGCTCTGGCCTTGATGGGCCACTAGGCTCGAACGCAGACGTCAAGTTCACCTTACTTTACAAGCGGGAACATGAACGAGCCCCTACCCACCCAATCATATCCTTCCTCTTTCCACATTTTATGATTTTAGGGGGGGGGGGACGTTAGATTATTAGGTCACCACATTTATGCAACTTGCTAAATTAATATCACGTATGCGCGGATGTCAACATACAGATTTGTCTTACTAGTCCCTGTACTTTATTTGTTTTGGGCCAATTGAGAATATTTGTTTGTATCAGTACCGCAGCTCCCAGTATTTTTTATATGTGCCCTGGTTTAATTTTTCTACGGAGTTCCTAAATGACTTTAATTAAAAAGTCAATCATGGCTGTATATACCTCATTGATCTATTCTCTTTTTCTCATAATCGGCATATTTGACATTGTATTAAGATTGTAAGGAGAAATTAGACACCGATCATAACTCACCTGAGCGTCTTTTATGTCAAACGAATCAAGGCACACAGTTCCCCATTGACCTCTTACAAAAATCTCCAGCCGACCAACACGGTAATTTTTCCCGCCGCTAAGACGAATTCCATCATTGTAATAAGGCGCCGTGACTTTCAAATCATCCACATCCACAGATATGTTCGTTGGTATCTTGCTGAAGACGATTCTTTGGCGTGAGTTTCCTTTCGCTTGCAGGGAACCTTTAACTTTTAAGGCAACCCCAACATCAAAGTGCAATTGGACTCCTGGCTGTATAGTTAGAGTGGCGTTTTCAGCTACAACGAGGTCTTGAGATACGACATAAGCTGATCCGTTCACTGTTAGAGTCGTATTGACTGTGATATCTCCTCCGAGACTTGCGCTTTCGACGAGTTGTATGACAAGTACCAACGGCAGTAGCAGATACATTATTCTTCGTAACACAGGTGAATAAGTTTTCATCACTGGAACATTCAAAAGGGAAATAAGTTTCTTTTTCATTAAATTATTTAATAAATCTGTCCTGATTTGAGAAAACGATGCCCACATGTAACAGAAAAATTCTGATGAACCTGTGGCCCTCTATTTTACAAGATCTAAAGGCTAGAGATAAATTAAAAAGAAATGTTTTAAGACGAGATTTAAAAATAATAATGGAGCTTATTTTTTTCAAGCTAGCTGGGAGCGCATTCCAAAGTGTAGGCGCACATATTGGACTGAATGACCTGTCACCAAAAGAATAAAAGAAACGTGCCTGAATTTATAGAGCGCAGTGAAAAGCGTGCATGGTTTCTTACATTAATTAAATCATTAATAAAAGCTGGCGCCATGCTATTAAGAGCCTTAAAAGTTAAATGTAAAATTTTAAATGAATTCCTTATCTAACTGGCAGCCAGTTTAATTCTTGTAAAAGGGCGTAATATGAAACGTCACGGTAACTGTTAAGGCCTGGATGAACGGAGACGCAAGTTTTTTTAACTTGCGTCCACTTGCGTTTTTGTTTAGCCAGGACTTGTGTGCACTTGCGTTGACTTGCGATGACTTGTTGAGACTTGCTTTGACTTTGGTTGAGGTTCGATTTACACGCATGCAAGTCAGCGCGAGTTTTTTACGGTTTGGCCACCCAACGCGAGTTACTGCAATTCTTGTTGTTTCCTTATGGTACAGAAATGTAGCGCGCGCAGTAGCTTTGAAATGGTGTTTTGACAACTTGGGTGCACTTGCGAGCAAACTTGCGAGACCGTTTGGTCCGCCAACGCAAGTCTGTACGCAAGTTCAACTTGCGACTACTTGCGTCCACTTGCGTTACTGTTTGGCCAGGGCTGTACTAACACAGAACATTTGCACACGCCAAAGTTCCCTATAAATACTCACCGAGCACGACGCTTACCAACGACGACTCTCCATGCTGCTATTGAGGTCAATCAACAACTAAGCTGTCGCTAAATTGCAACGCTATTTATATAGAAGTTGTTACGTGATGTCATCAAAGCAAAAATGCACGGGCCTTGGTTGATATTGAGTTAATTGAAATTCGTTTTGGCTGCATGTTTGCACGCTTCTAATGTGAAAATTAAAATTTGTTCACTTCCTTTCATCAAGTCTTTGCACATTTCATCGAGAGTGGTTTGGGTATATATATACCACAACCTCTTGTAAACGTTTCAAGTTTCCGAAACTTGCCGCTTCAATATTGGCAAAAACATGAAAGAAAACATGTCAATCGAGACTTCATGTAGGCGGGATATTGGTTAACTTTTTCCATGTAATGCAAATTTAAAAACTAAAACATTCATCTTTTTCGGCACTTATGAACACGATGCTTTGACTGATCTGGTCAAGTATCAGACATGATTGCAGCTCAAAGTCGACGGTATGAATTTTGTTTTTTTGTTTATTTTCTGTTTACAATGCAATTAAACATGATCACAGCATAAATCGCATCAAAGACAAGTGGCATGTGACTTTTTAACGTCTTGTTTAGGAAAGTGCTGAGCAACTTTTGAGGTCTTTTGAAGCTCGGCAATCCAGAGTTACCAGGTTACCGAAGGATTTTTTAGATAGAAATCCTAACCCTATTGTAAAAGCTAACCACAAGCAACGCAAGCTAAAGTAGGCTAACCGGAGTGCTAGTCAGGCTAACCGCAGTGCTAGTTAGGCTAACCGCAGTACTGTTTAGTTAGTAGTATTCTACATGAACTGAGTGTTACGTGAGGTGTCTCGCCATTGTCTCACTACATCAACTACGTGCATGATAGTTTGTCCCGATGTCAAAACAGCCGCCATCATTGAGTCGCCATTGCGGATTTCAATTTTTTTCCAAAACGTCAGAAAACCGCCCAAAATTACTGAAAAGTACTTGAAATCAATAAAACGGTGCAAGAAAACAAAAAACGGTGAAAATAAAACGTTACGTTACCAAAAAGATGCTCTTTCGTGGTTATATAAAGCCAGTAGACGAAATTTGGAATAATACCTTTATTTTTATAGAGTGCTATCCGAGTTTGAATTCAATTAAATAATTTATCATGAATTATACTTCGATTACAGAGTTGATGAATTGCAGTTTAATTTAGATAATTTATTACTAATACATTACTAGCTGTATAAAGCTTAGCCGTTGTTAACTTCGGCCAAGAGAGGATAAAGGGTACAGAAGTGAATCTCCTCATTGGCCATATTCTAAAGGTAATCCCACTAAAGATATTTTTTGACATGGTATCCAGTACTTCCGCGGATATAAAGGCGCGTTGAGTAGATGATCTCGCACGTTTCCGTGCCGTGGAGAATGTAAAGGCCAAAACATGGTGGTCGGTTGAGTGGGATAATTCTGGTCGACCCCCCTGAAAACGCGCGAGAACATCCACGCAACGTGCGTTAACATCCGTGGAAGTACTGGGTACCATGTCTAAAATAACTTTAGTGGGATTACTTTTTGAAATAAGGCCTGTATGGGGGATTCACTCTTTCACCCTTTATCCTCTCTTGCTACGGCCTAGTACGTTCATCGCGAAATTGTGAGTATCTTACTCAAGGATAAATTTTAGGATTACCGAATGTCACTGGACATAACCGTGTTTATTATAACTTCATGTAATATAAACTGTAGAACCAATCAGGGCTCGCGTATGTTATACATACTGTAGTATTTTTTGAACCTGCATTTGCAAATACGCTTGACTTTATTTTACCAGAGTTTTATTGTAATTGCTTGCAAATAAATCAAATTTAGACTTCCTGAAAGTCTTCTTTCGACGTTTAACCGCTGTGTGGGATGTACAAATCAAAAAAAGGTCGCACGCATAAAAAAACTGACGTTAATTTGTCAACCTGAGTGTAGTCGTTTCTGCTTCCAGTTAAAGCGTGGTCAAACTCTATGTCTAATAGTCATGTTATGTAGCTCATCTCTTTTTTTAACTTTTATCTAAATTCATCTATAAAGCTATGCAATGCTGCCATATTAAGAGTTAATACGAGGCTTTCCTTTTAAATGCCTTCCTGGTGTTGTTTTAACGCAAGACGTTTTTCAAATCTTCCATTTCCAAGACTTCAACGACGCCACCCTCTGAAGTAGAGGGAAGGGAGTTCACGAAACTTCCGGGCATTGCTGCGAGTTGAGACGGAGCCTGATAGTCGATAGCCACATTTACTTTGCGTTTCCACTTCCGGGACAGAATGGCAAGTATAAGGAGAACAAAGACAAAAACAAAAAACCCGCCAATGGAAAATCCCATGATAATCATAGGTTTCTTGTACCAGTTCTTGGTCGGTGCAGAAGCTGGAATCTCTGTGGTATCCGCTTTAGTGGATACAGTTGTGGTGCTCTTGTAAGCTATAGGAAAATAAAAGGCAATGTTATATGTACTGACTAGGACATTTCTGATGTGCAGTCGAACCTCCATGTGCGACTTTTTCTCCTTCGACCACCCCCTGTTAGCGACCACCTTTTCAAAATGCCAATTTATTCCTCTTGTCGAATCATTTCTATCGGAACCTACTGTAGCACAGTTTCGTAAGCGACTAACTGTCGATTGCGATTGCTACCAATTCGCATAATCCGACCTCGCTGCAAGCGCTTGTTGGGAAACGAGTTATGCTATATCCCAATTTTTTAGAGCGGTTTTCACTTGAGTGTCGAAAGTAAATTGCGTTTGCTTTGATTTTACATTACTACGCTTAGTGATTGGCTTAAAAATCTCGCGCCACTTTCTCAGCCAATCAGAACTAAAAGCAAAACCAATAATCGTAACTCGCTCGCGCACGTTTTCCCGCGCTTCGTGCCAGCTACATGTATTTGCTTCGAGTTTTGATTGGTTCACTGGATTGTCTGTGTCGTTTGTGATTGGCCAGAGTAATTACTTTGGTTTTGGTTTTACGACACTCAATTGAACACTGCTCTATCAGGCATTAGAACATTTTCTTATATCTGATGTTGGCGACTGACTAAGGTTCTACGTGACACTATGATCTACTATCACCAATTGGAAACGTATTGGACGCAATAAAAATTATTTTTTATGAGTTCAAGAGATATTCCCTTGATGAGTTACTAGATGTTTTCCTAAAGAAGGATGTTTTGGGTCTGACTTCAAGGTTTGACCATAAATTTAGACCTCTTTCTGGCAATCGCCTTTGTTTTGTATAAGTGATATGGGCAACTAAGGCTCGCTGTCCAATTGTTAAACAATCTTCACTGAGAAGATTGTAATGTGTGACTAAGAGAAAACAAGAACTTTAGCATTATAATTCATGTTGCAAGGTTAAAAGTAATGTATATTACAGTATATACTACTTATTAAGCGAGAGTGAGGTCATTACAGGGGAATCTCAGACCGAGGCCTTGATGTATTGACCTCGCTGTCGCTCGGTCAATACATCAAGGCCGAGGTCTGAGATTCCCCTGTAATGACCGAACGGACGAGGTTAATAAGTTATTTATTATATGGCGTTTAAGCACTATTCAAAAAAAGATAATAATTAAGGGAAAAAACACTGGAGGTAAAACTCGCTCTCTTGTGGCTCTCTTCGTCGCTCATACTAAAGAAGTATCGGTATGCTTATATTTTTCTTTCAGTTATTGAAAAGATAGTTATATTTTGTCGGCATTTTTTGTTGTTTTTGCCCCCTTGCTAGTAGCTTTTACTCACAACTCAAAAAACCGTCAAGCCGAGAAAAATTTTCATAATGCCCGGTCATTACAAGAAAATAATGCCCGCTCAGCAGCCAATCAGAGCGCGCGTACTATGGTAGCCATATAATAAATTAATAATAATTATTATTATTCTCCTAGAGGTAATAATTATTATTATTATTCTCCCAGAAGCAGATGATATTACAGATGTGTAAGGGTAAAGAAATAACAATACCTTCCGTCTTCACTACTGTAGTAATCTCACTCGGAGTTTTAGTAACTGCTGACTCAGCAAAAACATTCACCGTAACGTCAATTTGGCGGGAACACGATGGCGTGCCGAGATCACGTGCAATAATCACCAGCCTATACTCTTTCGCCATAAGTTTGCCGACAACCATCAGTTCACCACTTTCTTCCCCCACTCTGAACGCTCCGTCAAGGTTGCTTGCGTATGACAAGCTATACCTCACTTCTCCGTTGAGCCCGCTGTCCTGATCAGTAGCGGATACCACCGTCAGTAGAGTTCCCGGATGAGTATTCTGTGAGATGTTAAACCAGTTTGTGTGAAGAGAGTTGAAAACAGGGCAGTTGTCATTCACGTCAACAATGTTGATATACATGAACACGAAGCTTGACTTGCGCGGAGTTCCATTGTCTGAGGCCACGATCTTCAGCTTAAACAGACGTGGAGATGAACTCTCGTAATTCAAAGCCGACGACGTAAAGATTTCGCCCGAAACGCTATCGATTGTAAAAGCTGGGCTGGCGTCATTGCCGTTACCCAACAAAAACAAAAGCTGTGCATTTCGACCTGAGTCGGCATCGCTCGCTTGAACTCGGAGAATTTTCGTTCCGATTGGACTGTTTTCCAACACGGACGCATTGTAAAACGGAGCAGCAAAACTCGGAGCGTGTAGATTTGGTTTAGCTGTCGTGTTACACGCCGCGCCGTCATATCCCGGATAACACTCACAAGTATTCGGTAAAATACAATCTCCTTTGTTAGAACAGTGATTGAGATCGGAACAGTCCGCCTCACTGCATGCTGGCCCATGCCACAGAGGATCGCAGGTGCATGTGTCATAACCAGTACAAACACCATGACCTACAAAAAAATGCATTTTGTGTGAATACATCCTTGATATGCAGCAACAATTATTTATTAATTCACCTTTGTTTGCTGCATAATAAAACAACAGATTGGACCAAAACTAGCTAGAGCACTGCACATATATGTCAAAATTAATATATGTCTTTATAAGTCTGCCACGCACTGAATTTATCTCCGGCAGAAGAAGACGTAATTACCAAGAAATTCATTCTTATGAAGTTTTTTGTATAAATCCTCGTGTTACTCGTTTTTACGCGCGTAGAACAAACAATCAGACACACAAACGGATCTCTTACGAGCTTCTTCAACAAAGTGGATTTTAAGGTCGAATGTCAGACGCGTCTTCTAGTGGAGAAAGAACTAAACGCCCATCTTATGACCGGTTGGCCGATGTTAGGTAAAGGTGAAGTCCAAATAAACCATCTGAATGCAATGGTCACACGACATATCTTGGCAATGCGTAAGGAGATATGGATCCACTAAAATAATAGGGATGCATGTGTGACGACATAAAAATATCAAAATAAACAGACAGACCATGGAGATATGTAGTGTGACCATTGCTTTCAGAGGATTTAGTGTTAGTCAATGTTCGAGCCAAATGGCCCACGAGGCCAGTGAAAACCTCGAGTTTCTGGGAATAAAACAACAAGGAGTATTGTTTACAATTGCTACAGTGTCTTTACCTGAACAATAGTTAACGCCTTCACAAGACGCGTTTGAGCAGTCGAGCCCAGTATACCCCACATCACATTTACAGAAGTCTGCTTCTAAGCACTGACCATGTCCAGAACAATTGTTCACAAAAAAGCATGAGGCAACGCTGCAATTGGCACCACTGAAGCCGGCATAACATCTGAAATTCAACAGTAACGAAAAATTTGAGAGATAAACCTTTAGCTTCAACTGAAAGGTCCATTTTTACGAGATCACAGACGAGAAGAGGCGAAAGGAATCGTGTCGAAGCGAGAGAAGGTAAGGGGAGGTCAGCGAAGACAACACGAGGCATCGTGAGGTGGTAATGTTTACCTGCAAGTAAGATTCCCGCCTTTTTCTTGCATACAAACTCCATTTCCACTACAGTTTCCAAGACTCCCGCAATCTACTACGTCACTACAGTTGACACCTTGGAATCCTGGGTAACACTGGCAAGTGTCACTTGATACGCACTCGCCCTGACCTGAACATTGGTTGACGCCTGCGCAGTCAGGGAGAGCGCAGCTGACTCCAGTCCAGCCCAGCTCGCAGTCGCACTTGTAGAGAGCTACACAGCGTCCATGACCTAGAAAAAGTGTTCAGTTCAAAAATAATCAGTTGTTCTTCCTGAATTTTTAAAGAATATCTCGGGGATTATGGACTATATGGCATATTGTTTCCTTATATATCAGAACAGCAATACATTTTTGTTACTATAAATGTGATCAAAATTATCGAAACCTGTTCAGAAGAAATTTGTCAAGAAAGGACTCCTACCAGAGCAGTGGTCGAGAGAGCCGCAGGAGAACTGGGTACAGTCTTCACCAGTCCACTCCTTCTGACATTTACATACGTCATAGTCAACACAGATGCCTCGTCCAGAGCAGTCAGAGACATTGGAGCAAGTTGGAATAATGCTACAATCACGGCCTGATAATAGAGAATAAAAAGCAAGATAAATAAATTAAATGATGTATAGAACAATTGTCCCACTGCTCTTTAGCTTCTTAATGATAATGATGATAATCAATTTATATAGCGCATTTTTTATATGTAATGTTCAAATGCGCTGTACACATACTGTAATTTACTACACAAAGGCCAGACCACAACACCGGGAACTTCATGCCCTACTCTTTGCGAATAGTGTGTGGGTTCTTTAACGTCCCCTGTTATAAGACTGAAGATACAGGAGACGGGACCTACGGTTTATCGTCCTTTTCCGAGAAGACTAGAATGTCTACCATTTGCAGATGTAATTACAAAGTCAGCACATTCTCCTCAGTTATTTTAAGACCCTGAGTGTTGGTCCGGTCTGGGGTTCGAACCCACGACCTCTCGCACAGCAGTCCGGCGCTCTACCAACTGAGCTAACCAGGCGGCGGTTACGACGGCTTAGTGTTTAATTTAGAAATTTAAACTAACCTTTCTGTTTAGGCGGCTTAGTGTTTAATAAAAGAAATACACCAAGTGAGCAGTGCTTTGATAAGTTCCTTTTCAATGTCAATTTCAAATAATTATTACAGCAACTGATTGTAATAACATACCAATGTATCCGTCATGACAGCGACACTGATCTGTCCTCTGACATATTCCGTTGGTAGGACTTGTGCAGTTGTTGATATTGAAGCATGTGGCTACAATCAAATGTTCAACTTGATTAAAGATTCGACAAATCATTGTTTGTAAATGGATTTTCGACTTATTGTAGCTAGAATGCGGGTATGTGAGGTGTTATATGTAAAATGAGAAGTGTGTGCAAGGAGTATGTGGCGTCAGCACAGAAAGGGCTGGGAACGACAACACAATAACGCGGCTAGGGATCAGAGCCTCGTCTTAATGCTTTTGTTTTCGGTCTTTTCTCTGACGCTGTTACAATTCTACCATTTTTGAACAACTGTGTACAAGGTGAAAACTATGAAGGATACGCGGTCAGTGTTTATTCTTTGAACTCACCTTTCTGTTCACAAGTAACGCCTTCCCAGCCGTCCTCGCATTCACAAAATCCTTTCACACATTTTCCGTGCTCTGCTGAGCAGTCTGTGCAGTTACCTGGGTAAAAGAAATAACGAAGAGCAAGGTTATAATGCTTGTTAAAAAAAGGGGTACTTATCCTTTCGGTTTGTTGTGGTTCATGTATACATTTTACATTCAATACTACCTACCAAATTCACAGCTGTCACCAGACCAACCAATCATGCATTGACACGTGGAGTTGACACATCTTCCCTTCCCGGAACACTCATCCGGACAGTCTAAAAGTCAGCAACCGAAAGCAAAATATATTCGCATCAGAAAAAAAAAGTGACTACATCGAATTAGCCGTACTTTAGTATAAACACTAAGGCATCTTAATTGCGTCTCTGCCTTCGGCAGTGATTGACTTTAAACTTGTGTAATTTTGTTCCCGTCATTGGCAATGCACCACATACGAGCCAGAATGTTTTTAGCTGCTGTTT
Organism: Oculina patagonica; assembly: GCF_052425735.1. Taxonomy (NCBI): domain Eukaryota; kingdom Metazoa; phylum Cnidaria; class Anthozoa; order Scleractinia; family Oculinidae; genus Oculina; species Oculina patagonica. The sequence continues at coordinate 22,476,381 of NC_135767.1, forward strand.
TTCTTTTTCTCTTAAATTTTGTTGTTGTTGTTGTTGCAACAATACAATACAAATTTTATTTACAATTCCCACTCTCAATCTCAATTTCAAATCTGTAAACGGCATGTTATAACCCTGGTCCAACTCTATCCTCGGGTCAAGTTTGGACTTATTCGGGGCATTTTGAAATTTCGGCGAAAATAGGCGTGGCACCAGGGCCCAAAATTTCGAAGAGCCATAACTTAGAGAAACTGTGATCGATTTCAAATCTGGAAACGGCATTTTATAGCCCTGGCCACTCTTCCTCGGGCCGCCTCCAACTCTATCAGCGAGCCACGTTGAGTGCTAATTACCTGTTGTGATATTTAAAAATCAAATTGAAACAAGTTGTTTGTTGTTATGTTGGTAGTGGCTTTGCTATTTGTACTCACCTTGCTTCAAAGTTTCTTGATCACTCAATGACGTATCATTTGTGACGGCAACATCATAGATACAGCTATTCAACATAGCATCTGTGAGTCCAAGTGACGAACATGCTGCAGTGGCTTTCTGCGATATAATATGCACCAGATATTAAATTAGTAACTCGACTACAAAACTGCCTCTGCTTTGCTCTGATGAGTTGCATAAAAGATGTAAAAGAACGAAAAGTTTACATGTAGTTTTCTTTGTTCTCAATCGCAACTCGGGAGATTTTTACAGATAGTAATTTCCAGCGAGTGCTTTCCGAGTATATAAAATAAATAAATAAATGCGAACGGAACGTGTTGCACCCCCACTGCGACTTACAGTGAGTGTTTATGTTGCCAGTGTTGCGTTGTAAAGAGCAAGGTAAATTGTCTCACATAACATGGCCTTACTGACACGGTGCTATCCCTAGACTGCGTAACAATTGGAGGTTATCGCCTTACCCCCCCCCCCCCCCCCTCCCTCGCAGCATGCCACGCTGGCTATACCATCGCGAATCAATCAATCAATTAATCAATCAATCATACTTTATTTAACGAGAGTAACACGTAATAGTTAAAAACCAAAAAATTGTAGTGAATAAGTGAGATTTAAGTAAAAATCTACTCAAAACCGAATTAAAATCGCAATGTAAAATTAAATTTAAAAGCTGAGCTAAAAGGTAAATTTCCCTACTTGTGCAATACAGTAAAACATTTTTTAAAATACAAACTAAAACTAGCAGTATATTAAAGGAGATACAACAAGTAACTTACCGCGATGATGACGTCACTGATACCCTCTAAAGAGTACACAGGAACAAAGTTAGGATCATTGTATGACGAGTCCATGACGTCATCACTGTGAAAGTTGGATGAATTCCACGACCATGTTCCTCGCAGGCCCGAGTTATTGTGAACAGCAGTTATACGCCCTAAAGAAGAAAGAACAAAGTTCTTAATGTAAAAGCAATCTTGGAAACGGTTACATTTAAAACTTTAATTAGTAATATTAAAGCTCCACTTACAAGAATCAGCAAACGGAATAGGATCGTTATATTGCTGCCCATTAGGGCCCTTCAAGTCATTGGACGGGTCATTATCCATCACTCCACACAGCCCCTCTGTGTGGCCTTTAAACGCTACTGTTGGTGTGAACAGCACATTCAGGTACTGGCGAACCATCACGTGACTGTGACGTACGTCGGTTGTGATTGTTAGGCCTGGAGAGAAATGAAAAGTTAACTTTAGAACGACCGGTATCGTTAGCATTGGATTATGTGTCCTTTGATGGCCATAGTCTTAGGAATGTCCTGAATTAAGGTGTGTTCCCTAACAACGTCGAATGTTGGGAAAGAATAGACAAGGCGCTAACGTTCTGGGGGGCAGCTAGTAAGAACGAAATGAAGTAAACCCGGCAAAAATAGAAGCGATGAAAGTTTTCAAAAAGGGTTAAATGCGCCAAGGATGTCTCAACTGCGTGCATAGAAAATTACGGAGCTTGTTTCATCGTTGCAACATTTTACCTGAAAGTGATTGAAATAATAAAAAAAGATGCAACAAAAAAGTTTCAGTAAGTGATTTCAAACGACATGACAAAACTGTCCCATCGAATATCATTAAGAATTCTCACCAACCTGACTCGTATTGTAATGATATTAGCACAATTCCTGTCTCGCCCGATTGTGAACTGAAAGTCTTCTGGATATCCATAACAACAGTTCCATTATTAAGCTTCATCTTCTGCCCGACAGAAGCTGTTAAGTTCATCAACTTTCCATTAATTCTGTAAAAACAAACAAACACAAACGGAAAAATACGATAAAAAACAAACAGCGCATCACATGTTTATATAATAATTGCTACAATGTAGTTGATTCAGTTTGTTTTAGAACAGTGCAAAGTTAAACAGTGTTGTGTAGAAGTAGTTAAATCAGACCAACCACACGAGTGTTGTATATTTCAACTTTTATGAGTAAGAAAATGGAAATCCTAAACTCAGCTAACTAAACATATTTATCTAAATCCGGAGATTTTTGGGTGATTATTCCAACTTTCTGTTGTACTGAGCGATCGGATAAGTGGTTCATTCGACATTTATGAAGTGAAGTTTGTCAACTTTTTAAATTACTTAGCATTATAATAAGAATAATAATTACCTTAGTTTTGGAAATTCTTGATTGTCACTCGTGTTGACAGTCATGATTGACAGCACACTCTGCCCCACCTTTACAGCCACGCCTCCCGTCAATGACGCTCGCTGGTAGGCAAAGAAACGGAACTGCATTCCAAAGTCATTGAAGAGAGATTTACAGCCCCAAAATTCTCCAATGCCGAAGTAATCGTATTCGATTCCTGTAGAGGAAACACAGATGTTTATACCTCCGGAACACAAATCCCACTTTGTTCCCCAAAGGCTGAAATCATTTTCTTAAAGCTACATTCACAGTGAAGACTGAATTTCATTTTAGTAAGGAAGCAGACAGCTTACCGTCTAGTGTCTCTAGATGAGGATCGCCCCAGTTCCTCTGGGGTAGCCTTCTATCACAGCAAGTTCCAGTCCACCTGCCCGAGCAAGCACAGCGAGATCCGCATTCGCTAGTAGCAACGGGCACGCCATTACCAGAACAGTCCGCTAAAATAAAATAACACAAATTATATTATAGGAAATTAACGTTTTATGAAATTTACGGGGATTTCAAAAATTCGCGTCAATTTTAATTTGACGCAAAAATTAACGCGACTTTAAAGTCGCGTTAATTTTTGTTAGTGTTTTTTCATTTAGAAATGTTACCCTCTCTTTCGCGTTGTTTTCCATTATTGGGAAGTTATTTTTCCTTCGATTCGCGTTAATTTATGTCCCGTTAATTTCAAATACCTTAATTAACACAAGCGTTAAGTAAGGTATCACTGCATATATAAAACAAAACTACGAAAATGATAACCTTGTTGCCCTTGATCATAAAATAATTTTTAAGCCGCTTATTTTATTTATTGTGATATATTTCGTTACAAACCTCACCAGAACAAGGTTGTACGTCTGGTTGAGAACATCCGGGTCCTTTTCTTCCCACAACACAATTCGGGGGTTCACCACACGGTGGATGATCTGGACATTCGTAACGATTGTTTACAATAACAGGTTTCTTTCCATTCGGGCATTCCCTTAAAGTAAGGTACGATAACACGGTTGGTAAAAAATAGCTATAAAAAGCAAAAAGGGGAAAAATGCACAATGTATCTTCTTGCTAACTTTACAGGATGCCATCCTTTCCTATAAAAGAGTATTTCATCAAATTGAAGCTCTGTCTATATTTTATGTTAAGCTAAAATACCCAAAATCCTAAATCATGCGAAATTTTGCTCGATTCGTGTTGCTTTTGCTCCACAAATTGCAATTACGCGAAGAAAGCGGATTAGGAAGAAATTTGACCTGTCCTCTAGTCTGCCTTCAGGGCTTGTGGTCGTCCAACAAGCCGCTGGCACTTTTCTCCAGTTTCCGAAGCATAGAGCTTATCGGATTATTTATTAAAAATAATCGCCAACCTTAACCCAGCAGTGACATAAGTAACATAAGTTACCCCCGCCGAGACTCGAACCTAGATCGCCCGGTCACAGTCCAGCGCGCTTACTAATGCCACTGCACTTCCTGGAACATATTGAGCAAACAATTCGTAAAAACGACATTAAAAAACTTTCAAACTTACGGAGGACAGTTACAGTTTCCAGTCTCATCAATAAATCCCTTTTTACCGTCAGCGCATTCACAAGGGGGAGGGGTGGGTGTAGGAGTAGGAGTAGCCGTAGGAGTGGGAGTAGGTGAAGTTACAGACGGGGTACTTCCGGTTGTTGTCGGTGGTGGTGTTGTGGGACATCCACAGGCAGGCTGAAATGAAACAAGTAAAAACATTGATGCACGGGCCATACGTCAAAATTTTCATGATTGGAGTCAAACTCACAGATTAAATTATAAGGAATTTGGTGCTCGTCTCAATAGAGTTGTGTTAAAATATATCAATATGGTGTAACTTGTTTGCCGGACTTCAAGTGTAAGATTAGCGGACAGTAAGAAGACCAAATGCTTAAAAAGATGCGAAGATGCAAATGCTAGCAAGTGCAAGGAATAAACAGAATAGACTTACCTTGGAATTTCCACAAGGTAAGCAAGTACTGAAAACAGAACAAAAAAACATTCGGCTGAGTATATTATAACAGAGTCCCAAATTTAACGTTCTGTTTGACTCTGCAACTCTTCAATTGATACTGAACTGTCAGATGATAAAGTTCAGATTTAAGTCTCGCCTGCTCAGTAAATAGAGGGTCCAGAAAATGGGGGAGAATAAATCCCATTTTCCAGACTATTGTTTTCCCCAATTTCCCCATTCCCAGTACCAGTTCCACTGTTTTTTTGTTTGTTATTCCCAATCCCAGTGACCCAAATACATTTTCCCAGTTAACGTTTTACTTTCTTCAGGTCCCTTTAAATAGGTGTTCCTATTTACGCACTCGATCGATTCGCGAGTTCTGAGCCTCCTTTCACTTTCAAAAATTCTTTCCTTGTAAATTCTGTCAACATAAATGAAAAGCTTATCGCAGTTTAATAATTTAGAAATAAGATCACATAGCTAATTTTTTTTTTTTACTATTGACACCTCAACCCAGTCAAACTTTTTTGAGTAGTAGGCAAGATGGCTGGAGTAGTAGGCAGCAGAGGCCACGAGCTTGTTTGGACGCCGTCTTTTTTTAAATTAAATGTCATCAGCACGAAAACATCCACTTACAGCAATATTTGTTGCTTAAATAATTATTTTGAGGTAGCATGTTGTGTTGTTTTTAAACAAAACATAGCTTATACCATTGCTATGGTAACGTGCTTTCTCAAGAATATTACCACACTTTTGTTCAACAATGGTTTTTGGAGGCGACGTGGCTGAATAGTTTTGCTTGTTGGATTTTTGGCGTTGAATTATTTTAAGAATTAAAATTATTTAGGCGTTTGTATTTGAAATCTGATTCCTGGTTTAAATCTTTCGCCTTACCCTTAACCAACTGGTCAGACTCCCACTAGGGATATTCTTGAATCCTTCGAGTTTCTGTTCTATCTACAATATTATTTGTTTGTATCCAGTGTCTTCGGTTAGCAAAGATGGCGGATTCAAGATGGCGGCTCTAATGACTCACGTGACGTCATATGATCTTGTAGAGTAAGCTAAGGGCTTTATTCTTAGTGCAAAATAATTTTGCTACGCTTTAATATAACGAAAACTCCAAGGAGGTGTTACATCCACCCCCCCCCCCCCTTGTACGATGGTGGTGAGGGGGGTATAAGTTTGCTTTTACGTCCTTTTGGTTTTATTTCTCCTAAGGGGGGATGTCTGTTTAATACAATTATTGATTAGCATTGAGAGTTGCAGTATACAGAATGGGTGCTGTCGATGTTAAACCAACCTTTTTTTGTCCCCAAACCCGTGCAGCTTAGCAGTCAAAGCTCCCAACTCGTAATTCACTTTTCCGAAGCCAATCTCCACTTTCCCAACAAGTTCCAAAAAACCACCTTCAATGGACAACTCGTTGGGTTTTCTGCTGTTCTTTTTCAGACATTCGGCGACGCAGGTTGTATAAGTGAGTTTTACTATGTAGGGAGCCTCAATGCTGAGTCGAAGAATTGAGTAATCACCGGTACTTGAGCTAATGCCATTATTGAGACCAACTGCAGTAGAGAGAAAATTAAAATAACTGCCGTCAATCCAGGTTTGTAGAACTCGAAAATAACATAAAACACAATTTTTCATACGTCAACTGGCGTTTTTTTTAAGTATAAACTGCTATCCACTCGCAGGTTCCTCGTGAAACTAAAGGGTTTTTTTAACAGTCAAGTGAGGTCTAAAGTGGTGTTTGGGGTGGATGACCATCATAATACGAAGGATGGGGGGGAGATCCAGTCACACATGGCCTAAATAGCCCGAAGTGTTTTTGGACGCTTACTTCTTGCCCAATTGCGTGAATTTGTACTTTTCCGGGAATGTATTTTTTTCGTATTTCGGTTTTCATAGCTGTGTTTTTTGAAACTGTAGCCCAGAAGTTGCCCAGGTAAACAAGGAGACGACAAATACACAACGTGTTACTTACGGATTTTTTTGAACAATTTGTTGAACTTATTCACCATCTTTTTCAGAAATTTTGGCAGTGACGGTACCCTGAGTGTGACTCTAGGAGCGAATCGAGATTCCACTGATACTTCAAATTGAACGTTAGGCTGTTTTTTGACAATGCGACGTTCAATCTCGTACTGAAAACAAAACAAAATAATTACATCTTTGTAAGTTTTAAAGTGAATAAAGGTAATGGTGTGATTTTGGGCGTGTTGGTTGGATTTAGTTACTATATTTCCTCGTAGCGCCTATTTCAAATGTTTGGTTTTTACTTCGCTGTCATTTTATATGATTGGACTATCTTTGCCAGTTTTATATCAATTGATTTTGGCAATACACCTAGAGCAATTTCGCTTTTTCTTACTTCATTAGTTGAAGCTCAACTGGGATAAGTCTCTTATAGATTTCCATGACGCTTACGTTGAACTGTGTTATTATACATTTTTTAACATGACACTCTTGACAACGTAAATAAAATGAGTATGATAAAGCAACTGAAGAAATTACATCCATTTTATATAGCGGGAGACAGGAAAAGAGAGGCTCGGTAAACTTACTTCTTCCGCCATCGTATCCTCTCTCTCTGGGGGGGCGAGGCTCCCATACATGGAATAAGTATAGGTATGTCATGTGGGATTGGGTATGTTCTTTATTATGAGGTTATCAGACCTTAAAAGGGTGTTCCATGCGCGTCTTTTGGCTTAGTGATCCCTTGGGATCCTTAGGTAGGGTTATCGATTGAATGAATTACATTGCTTAAATGTCAGTAAACGAGAAAGTTTGGTCTGATACATCTGATTACCTGTTAAACCTTCTATGCTACAGAAATGACTTAAAGAATGGCCCTTAAAAAGGTACCAATTTTCGATTTTTTGTCCTTGTAAAGGGTCAGGGATTAAGATCATTTGTGGCAAATGCCTATGCTATTTTTATGGGAGTTCCCCCTCCGGGGGATCCCAGCCCGTCCCTCTTCTTCGTCACTCTTTTCATTGATTTTTTATTTTCGTTTTGCATTTTATTCAGTTTACATTACTTTTCAGTACTCACATCAGGCTTGATGATCTGGCATCCACCAAACAGTGTGCAGGAGCCACCCATTCTTAACCGAGCTGAGCTCTTTAGTGTCGTGGTGACAAAAGCCCTTCCCTGGTTAACCGTAACAGCAAAAACGACAGTGTAAAATGTGTGTACGTAAATAAAATAATTATTTAAAACAACAAAAACAGGCAACAAAAACTGCTTTGTAGGCAAACATGCGCATAACTGGTTTGAGTTCACATATAGGTATCTGACTTTAAATTCTGACTAACAGAGGTCTTACCACAACATTCCCGGTTGTTTGGAAGTACAGATCGAAGAAGAAAGCACACGGAATGCACAAGAAATTGATACGGATGCAAAAAGTTCGTCCTAACTGAACTGGATCCACAATTGAACGCTTTTTGTGGAAATGACGTTGTTTACTATAAAGAGAAAAAAGACACGATCAACACTTTCACAAATTCCACTTCTACCATTACTACTTCCGCAACCACTAGAAGTGATCCACAGGAGGTTAGTCACATTAGTCGGCCACCTCTCTATTACGGACACTCTTCGATGTTCCAACAAAATTCTCATATACTTTCTTTAGAAAACTATAAAACGGACCCTCTCTAATACGGAGAACGGAAACTAAATCTCGGACCCAGCGAAGAAATTCATATAAACTTAACCTTTTTATTACGGACACTTCGGTGATCAGGCGATGATAGTTTGTGTTCCTGATGCAATTTCATGTTTGTGGTTACAAAAACAACACTGTAACGCTTTATTTATCCTTGACGTTTTCGTATTTGTGCTTAGTACAGTGGTAATTTTTTACCCTGCAGAATTGCGTTGCAGAACATTTCAAGTAACTAAATACTTTAAGCTGTCAATGAAGTCAAAGTGGTGCCCTCTATAAAAAAAGCACCTCTCTAATACGACCACTTTGCTCTGTCCCTTCGGTGCCCGTATTAGAGACGTTCAACTGTATATCATTTTTGGCAGAAGAAGAAAAAACACCCCTAGCGAGTATGTTACCTCTTTCCTAGATATACGTTAAAAATGCATCCCTTTCTGAAGGTTTCATTTGAGTGAACCCAAGAGTAAGAAAAAGCCCCGGGCAATATATTAACCCCGACAATGACAAAAACATAAGTGACAAATCTTTAGTACTACACCGTAACGCTGACCTCGCTTCGATTCCTAATGTCACCTCAGCATCGTATGTTGCTTTACCAACCATCTCCAATCCAATCAACGCGTCTTTAGCTTTTAGGTTTCCGTTGTTATCACGTCTGGTAAACATGCCCATGGATATAATAAAGTCTGCATACATTGTGAAAGTCTCCTTGACATTTATATAACCATTTCGAAGCTGGACACAAAATCAAACAAGTATGTAAATAAGTATGAAAGAAGCGCATTACTTTATAACGAACAAGTCAGTCAGTCAGTCAGTCAATTAATCAGTCCGTTAGTTAGACAGACAAAGCCAGTCAGCCAGTCAGGAGGTCAGTCACAGGGTGCGTCGCATTGCTTTTTGTCGGTCAGTTACTGACTGACACACTGGCCCTTAACTTCAATCTCCTTTTTTTCTCTTACTTGGGCATCGCTTGATTGGCAAGTACTCACCGATAACTTTGCTTCCGTTTGACGACTCTTACTAAATGTTATTTTCTTATTCAGGATGTCCCTCTTGTGCCTTCTGTGCTCCTTGTGTAGTTGGTCTAAACTTACGATGGTAACAGCTGTGCCGTTTAAAACGGACTGAACTGGAAGAACTTCAATCAGCATAAAGTCTTTAGTAACGTGGGAGTCCACCACCTACAAAAAGTTGGTAATGTTTAAGTCAGATGTAAGAAGGTCACTCCAATGCAAGTGACCGGAGTATTTTGTCCTGAAGTATATAAGGCACTGCAGGAACCTCCGACACAATGGTTTGTCTCAACCAATTGCTAAATTGTTAATATGTACCTCATGACTCTTAATTTGCCATCAAGGCTCGTTTACACTCTTTTCAAACATATGTTAACTTTGGAACGGTTTCGCCTGGTGTGAATATTCTTTTCATACTTGCATGCTCCTCTAAGAAATTGGGAATTTATTCCCAAGAAACCTTTAAGGTATACAGTTCAAACGCGAGACTTGGAGGTGAAACAAGAGCTCAAGTTTTTTAAAGTACCTAAGCCACTTTTCGACCGCTTTTCGCGAGATGAAAGCCAGCTTACAGGAGTTCAGATTGGATCACTGTACTATTACACTGAGAAGTAGTGATTGGCTTGGTGCAACTACTTAGGAATTGTTATCGAAAAAGGATGAAGTAGTTTAATTCAATTGGATTTAGTAAAAATTAAAACAAGTTTCCTTTTTACCTTTGCAATAAAGGGATGACTTCTCCTTCCTATGATGGAATCATTAACTGATATCTGTTGTTGACCGTCAGGTTCTGATATTATCAAACCATAACTGTTATCGCCCCCGGTACAGACCACGTCATCATCAGATGGTGAATCAGGCATACGGGGCTTAAACCTTGAAAAAAAAAAAAAAAAAAAACCCACTATGACTGTCAAGAAAAAATGAATTCTTTCTGCTAGACAACTTAAAGATTATCCGAAAATAGTTCGAGCTTCCTGCAGACATTTCTCTAATCAATCAAATAACCACATGTTACCTTTGTGTAGCTAATCCATACCATAGCTTCCACTACGTAAATAACTATTCAAAGTGGCTACGAGCCACTAACCGAAAATTATTATGAAACAAGAATCGAAAACAACAAACTGACAAATAGAGATTTGCTAAAACAAATGATGTTAACTTTCCACAATTCAGTTCACTTCACTCACTTAGTTTCATTGTCATCTAGCTGCTCATCGAGAGCAGGCCGAAAGGGCAAGTGATAGAGTTCCCATCGGTTACAAATTGTTTTCTTATTTTTCCTTTTTGTTTTTGAAGGTTAGGCAAAAAATAATATCATAGAAAAATTAAGTTTTGTCTATTCAAGAAAACTGACATAATACAATATTTCGGCTGGTAGTTAAGCAGAGTCGTCGAGGACCTAGATTTTCGAACCGACACCTCTCAGTTGCCGACGCTTTTTCCCAGTACAGTCCACGTGCAGCGAATCAACGCCGGGGGACGTCCGCGCCCTAGTTCAGATCCCCCACTCACGCTGAGCGACAGAGCCGAACCGTGGTGAGAGCGAGAGAAAGGGAAAAGTGTCAGTCGTGTTCGCCAGCGAAAGACAGAGACAGGTTTCCACTGTGCTTAGTGAGAGTCGTGTGGGTCGCAGCCGATAGATGTGAATGGGTGGTTTGATCTCGGATATCAGTGGCCCAATGGAACATGGAACAAAAGATGTGCGGGGAAGGAGAGCTTGGCCCAGGTGTCAGTGTTACTGGGAAGGTAGGGGGAAGAATAGTATATCGTTCGAGATGTTCCGTATATAATAGAATGCGGGGGTGTTTGGAGGATTCGACCTTGGGGGGGATTGAGTTTGTGTGCGAAAAGAGCGAGAGAGTACGTAGAGTATTAAAAGGAGGAGGAAGCAGATGAGAGGAGGTCGAGGGGGTGCCTCGTAGTTAGAGACGGAAAAATGGAGTGAGGAGGAGAGTAGCTAAGGAAGAGATCTGTTGTCAAATGGAAGGAGCCGCATATGTTCAAATGTTTTTTTGTTTGACCGCCGAATAAAATGTCTAGTACAGATCGGCGATTCGAACCCTATTTGTTGAGTTACCAGTTCTCAGTAAGAGGTGAAAATTATGTTTTGTGTACTTTATGCGATGGAGCAGTGGTTGCTGGGAGAATGCATACCACAAGGAGAATCAGAAATATAGCGTGCTAAAAGTACAAGATAAGTCGCATAGCCAACCCCCCGCTCACAAGATATTGATTATTTATTTATTAAAAATGTTACAGGAACGAGGCAGGAGGGAAGGAGTGAAGGAGGGAAGGAGGAAATCAGCCCGCTCACCAAAACTCGGAATTTTCCGAGTTAAAAAGGAGTTGGTTCTAACAGTTTGGTCGCTCATGAAAACAGTATTCCTTAGGTGTCTAGTCAATAAAGTGTATACAAAGAGCCTAAAAATACGTAAGCTGTCACCATTCTCCTTTACGCCCTTACTTGCGTGTCCAGGTAGAGTTCTCTGTGCACCTCTCAAGCTCTGTTTCCATGAACACCATATCTGAAGTTTGATTGATTCTAACCATCTTCTCGATAAACCCGTGACTTTGTGCAGAGACCACTACATCTCCTGGCCTAACATTTATGGCGTGGTCCTTACTTATCACCAGAAACTGGGAGAATACTAAATCGTCGTCCACTTTGTAAATATGCCCCACGCACTTAAAAACTGACGTATCTGAAAATCAAGTTCAAGGAAAACATATTAGCTCAGGGCAATTGCATAATAATGTATAGGACTTCTTCTGTTTGTAAATCCTGCAGGCTATATATTTACGTTATCTTTACATGTATTAGTTCCCCTGATTAGGCAATGGAATAATCGAACCAGTTACAGTTTTCTGAAGAAAACCAAGTCGGGAAATCGGTGTTACTTTTATGGAACTTACTCGCAGGTACTAAATGAACATCTGTATTGTTTAACGTGATATTGCCATTCATGAGGCCAAACAAATTCTCTAAGTTTGGTTCTTCATCCAAAGTAGTCTCGTCATCCAGCTCAACCGGAGAAACTTTCTCAGTAAAATCCGCGTACTGAATGACGTCTTCAATCTTGGAAGGTCCTCCAATTATTATCGTGAAAGGTCCTATGGATTGATAAAACAAAGAGTTAATTTTTCCAAAACATTAAAACACAGAGCACCATTGCTCAAAGAAATGAGTCAACGTTTTCAATGCTAGGCCTCAAGGAGATGAAACACCTACCGAGCTCTGTGTTCCAATTCCACCGTATTAGGCCCACTGGCGAAGCCAATACAGTGCTCTTCTTGCAGAGAAGGAACGTAATAAACCAGTTGGCAGACTACTCAAATCTGAGTGAGTGAATGTTTAATATAAACTAGTTTCGTAGGCCACCGAGAGGGACCCCTTATCAGTTAAACTCCATCTTACCAAGATGGGAGATGGAGTAGAGAGATGGTAAGATGGAATTTAACTGATAGTGGGTCACCTTTTCGTGGAGAAACAAGTTTGTATCCATTCATTCAAGATTGAGTAGTTCACCAACTGGTTTCTATTAAAAAATATCTATATCAAAAACCGACTAGCCCAAGGCTTAGAGCTGTTAATTACTAATAGCGGATCATATACATCGAATCTTCTGCAAATCTTGCCTATAGTTATCGTGTCATTAACGTTGTGCATCACGCCGCCAGCTTGTGCACTGGACAACACGTCACCAACTTTAATTTCCAGACCCTTAGGAACAACAAACACTGATGTCGCATCGTCTTGACCAGGAAGGATGACGGGACAGCTGTAAATAATGGTGGTGTTGGGATCAATGACCTTGACATTGCTTCGTAATAGCGTGTTATTTATTCGGTTTGGATCTTTGTAATCCACTTGTACCAAGCCATGAGGACAACGGGTTTCATTCCACGCTCTGCATTTGTCCTGTCCCTATAAATTTAACAAAGGACCTACTAAATCAGTTCAGGAAATTGGTATTTTTCTATATATAGGTAAAACCTTTTTTCTAATGCAAGGATCGGAGGAGCAAGGAAGATATTCTGTAGCATAAAAAGACTAAGCGTATTGTTACTATCCTTGATGAGATGCTAGTCCATCACAGTCTACAACTCTCTCTCTCTCTCCGTTCACGTTTACTCGTAATGACCCGGAATATGCTACTCCTTTTGGGTGGAATACTCCCTATCGCACGCAGGTGAGTCCCGGGAGCTTTTGTCAGGTACACGAAAATAAATATAGGCACAGGAATGCCGTGTTTATTAGCAAAAGCCAAAGAATACGACGAGAGTTTGACTCCCACATTTCTATAAGATCAGGAGTCAAGACAAGCTCATTAGTTGGTTTGGCCAAAGCAACCTTAAAAAGATAACCTGTAGCAATCTTACCACATAATTATAGCACTTTTCCAGATCTTCACATTTCTGACATGACTCTGAGGTGGTTCTTTCCTGCGTGGCGTTACATTGCCTGTTGGTGCAGTCGACCCTCTACAAAATAAGAACAGCAGTTTTTTTATGTTTTCTCCTTTTAAAACTCCTTCCTTACAATCCTAACTGGATGTTCTGGTTGCTCTTCCAAATCAGTTACCTGTATTTTGTTTGAACAATGGTTAACACTACCAACAGTGTAGCAAGTGTAGTAAAACCAGTCTGGGCACTGCTTAGCATAAGGCCCAAAAGAGGTTCCCGGCTTGCATTGTTGTGAGCTGTCGCACCAGCCGCACGCTGACTCCTGGGAACATGTGGAACAACGATGATACTTGGTACAGTAGGAATAGGTACAGCCTCGGCCCTGGGAGAGAAAGAAATAATACAGCTTTATATTTAGTTTTACTTTGTGCGAATATTTATCTCAACTTTTGGTTGGTCGCAGAGTTACAAAGTCTGTTAAAAAGCAATGGTGAATAGGTTTACATTTTTCTACTATTTTAAAATATGGATAAAACGTCTTGAATATTTACTTAGACCAACTTTTGCGCTCTTACAACTCGTTCTTTAACTAAAGACCTGCTTTTAACGTGAGACGTTACCACAAGCATAAGTGTGGACTATTTCGTAAGTAGCCTTGGCAATGCCTTTATTTACAAACTTACAATAAATCCCGGTGTACACTTGCACACATTTGGTCCCACGCATTGACCATTGCCAGAACAATTGTGTACGTCATTACAATGAAACTGAGAACAATCGTGCCCAGTCCACCCTCGATGGCAGAAGCATGTGGCACCAACACAGTCACCGTTGTGAAAACAGCTGTTTGGACAGCGGATTACTAAAACAAAGTCAAAAATTCATATTAAACCTTTAGGATAAAACAAATAAGAAACCCACCTACTATAAAATCTGGCTTTTTACAAGTTATACGGATCGCTAATAATCATTTCTACTGTAAACGTGTATACATAAACTTACATACAAACATAACTTTATTTTTTGTCAAAATCTTCTAGCGTGCATTAGGATGCCCACTAATCTGGGACACTAACAAGCCGGAGTCGTGATAATCGATGTTTTACTTAAGTACTATTAAAACGAGGAATGGGGCATGATTTCTTCTGAGGTTTTTAATCTTACCAGCTGTTCTTGTGCAGACAAAAGGATAAAGACTGTTACAGGAAACGACCTTATGAGTTCTGTTGTGTGTCATCACGGTACATAGCTGGCCCGTCTGCTTTCCACCACTTTGCACTTCCTGTTCAGGTAATGAATAACTTTTATTCGGATTCCATACAAAAATAGCGCAGAACAATAACGTTAACAATATAAAGACCTACCAAGTCGGCTTGTGTTGATACCCATACAGGCACAGGTATTTTTCCATCTGGCCGTGATGCCTGTATCGTCATGTTGATAAATTCCATATCATCTGGTATAGACGACGATGCCACATGTCCTCCGTAGTACTTTAGATACAAGTGAAAAAAGTGAAATGTAAAGGTCAAACGACTCTACTGCGCAATCTGTAATATAACAAAGAAGATCTATTCACATGGGTATTTTGACAATTGCTTCCCTGAACTGCAGAGTATTAGGCATTGAAGCAATCTTCAGTTTTAAAGATTATTCTCATTTGAGAGACATAAACTTGGTTGCGCTTTGTCGCAAACAAAAACTTAAATTTTGCTCAGCTTTGGAAAATTGATTTTTAATTTGCCGACAGCAAAAACCCGCGAGTAAGAAACTATTATTTTCAGGTTAGTCTAAACAGGTTCTGACATAAAAGGGTTATTAACACAAATTTAGGCTAATTAGGTTCTTAATTTGTGAAGAAAAAATTTCAATATTGTTATAGAGATTAAAGTGGTATTCGTTCTATTCCTTGTATAAAATTTGCATACCACATAAGTTAATGTAAAAATGAGGCACTAATCATTTAGATTATGACATGATAGCACAGTAATACTTTGTCAAAACTTATTTCCCAAAAGTAAACATTGTTAATCAATTTAAGAAAATAAGAACCTGTTTCCAAATTTGAGGCTGAGTCAAGGCTAAATAGGTTCTTATAAAGATGGTATCTAATTTGCAAATTTTCGCCTAACAGGTTCTTCAATGTTAGGTTTTTACTCACGGGTTTTTACTGTATATGCTTTATCCCTGTAGCAACCCTCTGTAGCTTCATTATTGCGACATTCTCCTTATAATCTACCACAACAAAAGTGAGTCACTCAAAGGGGGGTGAGATTTTTAGGTATGGGATCCAAGGCTAGTGCAAGTACTCTAGATATTGCGTCATCGTTCAATTTCTTAGCCACCTCTTACACCAACTACCTCAGAGAATTGCATACCTGACAATAATCCTTGGCTTCCTTTAATGTCCGACTTCCACTTCTGAACACATAACACGTTGATTTTGAGCTCAGCCAGTCAGCAGGACAGCCAACTAAAAAGTAACGTAGTAAGACTGGTAAGTCAGTTGTAAATCTACACGTCAGTTATTGGCCATTGGGCTGCGATGCTCCTTAGCGGAGACTTTCTAAGAGGTTAATATTATATTTGATGTTTAACTTACTGGACAAGATGTTCTTTGGCGGCAACTTTCTGAAAGGTTTATATTTCACAGCGGCCAGTGTGTAATCGTCCTCTTTCTCGTAAATTCGCGAAGCAACTGAAGATTCGATTCCACCTCCCCACCAGTTCCCTGCTGCATCAATCGGATCAGTAACTCCCTGTTTTGTTGAACTAAACTCATAAACATTGGACGGATTCTTTAAATTATTTCTGTGGTATTCCATCGGTCCATTGGACTTGATAGTCACACCGTAACTCTGTCCAAGACCTTTGTTGAGATAGAAAGTGTTTAATTCACACTTCTGCTCTTTGAAGAACTTGCTGGAAAAGTCATACTCGATTGAGTGCAACCCTGAGTTGTTGTAGAAGAAATTATTTACGATCTCGCTTTGCACCTCTGAAAGTTTAATGGTGCTACCCTGACCCAGGTTACTTCCAAACGCATTGTTGACTATGTAAACAAAGCTGTAATTTCGTTTCAACTCTTTCCTCTCCTCAACGAGTATTGTTCCGTTTGCATTATTAGAGAACGTGTTGCCGTATATCAAACTTCTTGGTAAGCTTGTTCCGTCGCTTTGCCCTAACTGCGCTTGAACTCCACCTAAGCGATTTCCAGACATAAAGTTGTTGACAAGCGTGAAATTATTGTCCTGGATATCTAAGAAAATAGCAGCCTTTTGAGGCACGTTTGAAGGCGAAGCAGCCGTGCCAGTGATTTTACAACGCTCGGTGGTAAAATGAGGTCGTTCATCGCTTCCATCGGACACAGAAGTGTACCTTATCGCTTGATGGATGTTGTCACTGAAAACACTGTTAGAAATTCGGTGTTCTGCAGAAAAACAAAGTTAGATCTAGAAAACATTCTTGTCAAGGACGAAAATGACGTTTTAAAAACCAACGAGTCAGCATAAAGAATGCATAAACGGAAAGAAAGGCAGCAGTTGTAGGTTGTTATGTTGAATTAAAGTTTTAAAACGTTTTGGAACAAGGTAGTAAGGCCTTCAGTACTAGCTTTTACAATTTACTACTAGGTAGTAGCGTATGACCATGTTAGAGGATAGTCCTGCAAGACGCAATTTGAAAAAATTGCCGTTTGTAGGTAATGGGTGGTTACGAGTAACGGGATGCACAAAAGAGGGAGTGGATAAATTTATAGGTATACCGTGCATAGAAATAAAAGATGGGTGGAAATAGTTTACCTTTATGAGAACAGCGTCTTAATTCTAAATCGTCGATATTCATATAGTTCCTGGAGTAATAACTTGTCGACTTGTTGTATTCGCCTTCAATCAGCAGTCTATATTCATTAACATCAGTGGAAAGGTCAATAGCAACTTTCCCCCAACTCGATACTTCGATGTCTTTTGCTTGCCAGATTAACTTCTGTTCAATGATTGGATATCTTCCTATGGAAAAAGGAAAGAACAATATAAAAAAAGACATTTAAAAACAATTATCTTGCCATGTTAAGGTTTTTATCGCCCCATTTTAAGGATTAAGGAGGCTCACAACGGTTTCCAGCACTTTTAAGCTCTTATACTTTGATAGGTCAGTACTACAAATCTTTATTAGTTGCTGCTACAATAATGATATCCAACAAATGTCCAATCATCGCTGCAAAGATGGAGAGCTGGAAAGTGCTGGAGACCATTGTGAGCCTCCTTAAAGCAGTGAGGTATACCAATTTTGGAAATGAGAAATGTCCACACTGAAGGTGCTGAGCCTACACGCAGACTTTAATTAAAGATTTTAACCCGAATACGAAACACTGAAATGCAGGACGAAAAAAATATTTTCCAATGATTTCTGAGCCCAAATCCTAAGTAGAAAACATTTATCGCGAGGTTAGAAGGCGTTTGGCCCAGGCGTTATATTTCTACTCTACATACTAAGTGAAGTTGGATCATAAATTGTTCTTGTCCGTCGTCCCCTGCGGGTTTCAGTGCAAAACTATAACTAATGAATATTTAAAATAGGAACATATTTTGCCTGACCTGTTTGTTTGTAGAGTGACAGTCTAGATCTTCCTTTTATTCCCATTCGGTAGAAGAACACCAAGGAGCATAACTGGGACAGATTTGTGATTCGCGGACTGATGATTGCAGCGCTTCCATTCACTCGTGGCCAGTAGTTTTCGTTACCGACGTAAAGCTGCTTTCCTGAAATAAAAAAAAAGATGATGGGATTCCACTGTAAATAGAATACACGGTAATATTCATTTTGCAGCGATTGCAGACTGTCAAAGAAACCCACAAATGTCTACTGCCAGATATATTTGCGTCTGAATCTCAGTTACCATAATTACTGACGTACCTTCTCTGGAGAGATATGAGTAGTCCGTTGTGTATTGCGGCCGTGAATAACTTTTTTTAATTTTCCATGTTGTCGTGACGTTAAGTCCATTGACTGACATGTTAGCGAATGTCTGCCAGCCACAAAAACCTGCCTGGAATGTACATGGCATATCTGCCGAGCCCCCAAAAAGGGTTAGTAAATAGTAAAGATGGTAAATTTTAAGCCCGGTAATTAATAATGAAGATAAATTGTTAAACAATGACACGAGTATGGAACAAAGAAAAAATCTGATTCCCCTACGGGAATCGAACCCATGGCCTTCCAGATACCGGTTGGGCGCTCTAACCTGCTGAGCTACGAGAGACTCGTGATGAGCAGGGCCATATTCTAGGTTGATGCGTGACACGCGTCCTGCATTCTGCTAGGATCAGCAATGTCGAAATGATCAAGTGTGTAGTAGATTTTTTCTTTGTCCCGAGCTCGTATCATTGTTGAACAATTCATCTTCATTAAAAAAGGGTTGTAAGTAATCTTCTATCACAGTCGTCACTTTAAAAAGTTCAATTAGGAGGAAACATTTTCCCGTTTACCTAAATTCCTGGCCTTTAACATCAGACTTGAGAGAATAAGGAGCAAAGGAAGCGCAAGTGCGCGATAAAATGAAAATAAGCAGAGTGATGTTTTTAATATTAAATTGGTCATTGCTTCACTGAGAAAAATGAAGAAACATCAAACAGCAGACACTGTGAACAAAATAACTCACCATTAATATTTACGTCTTCCACTTCAATGACCACTTGAGAATTGACATTACCAATCCACTGTACCAAAATTACATCACTTGGTATGTATAACTCTTTAAGTACAAGAGCTTTTATGTCATTATTTGACTTGTCCACGATCAAGTGGGTATTCGCAGTGCTGGTGGAGTCAAACACCCTTAGCGTCTGTGAGCCCTTGAAGAATAACAGAGTCAACTTAATTCCTTGGCCTTTGGGTACAGTTAAAGCTTTCTCACATTGTTCCTGCACCCTCATATTCTGCAATCTCGGAATGTCGAAATAAAGAAGCGTTTTATTCTTAACATTAACAAACTCTTCCTTATTGCAAAGAAATACTCGTCCATAGTGGACTCGAGGGACATTTTCCTCACTTTGTTCTTCAAATGCAATACCACGTTGGTTTCTTGATGACTTAGAACTCTCCACCAGAATGCTGCGTTTTGTTTGTACAAAGCTTATACCAGTTTCTCCAGTGTTAATAAATGTGCTGTTATTCAGATGTACATCCGTTTCTGGAAAGTAAATTCGTAAGCCCCCGGAAGTACAGTTTCTTATCATGATGGAATCCATCCTCGGTATATTTGTTACCGCTTCTATTGCTGGGACAGACATTCCATGGCGGTTGCCACAGTGTGAAAACTCAACGTGATCCAATACTGATTGCGTTTGGGACGCGTTTACATCTCGGGAGGATATAAAACGAATATTTCCCCAGGGCACACTTTGACATTTCACTACTTCTAAGGTACTGCTGTAGTTGAACGCTTGCTGCTCATTGGGGCATTCATGTAGAAATGTTTCGCTGCCATTGCAACGAAATTCCATAAGCCACGTCCCATTACGATTCCTAGTGAATACTTCTGCGTTGCCTTTGACAACAATTGGTGGACCATATCCAAGCTGTCTACAGACAACTGCGGTGGTGTTCCATGTAAGATTGCCACTAGAAGCAGAAACTAGTTTCCAAAAATTGTCATGGAACACTTCTACCCTTCCCTTCCATGGAAAATCTCCATCCACAAGTCGTACAGGTAGACTTGAATCTTTATTACTACCCGTAGGCTCCTTGACTGTGAAAATAACTGGCTTGGCAGACGTTCCATGAGCTTGGAGCGTTCCGGCAACAAGTATACTCATTCCAGGGGTTATCTTGACCGTGACACCCGCTTCTATGGTAAGCGTGACGTTGTCTAGTACGGTCAAATCCGACGTCACGCTGTATGGACTGTGAGAAGCCTTAAGTGTTAAAGACTCGAATAATCGCCCTGAAAGAACGCTTCTATGTTGCTTGAAATCGTGTTGTTCGACTGCAGTTAAAGTTGGGTCATCATCACTAAGCATGAATGGCCAATCATCGGCAATAGCAAAGTCGTAATTGTCATCAAAATCGGAAATCCTGTCACGCACTTCACTTCCGATCGCCGTACCCCACCAGTTGTGTGACACGTTTACAACGTCACTCGAAGAATAAGCAGGGACCCGAACACAAAGTTCCCTCAGGAACTTGGAGTTGTTAAGTTTGTTAAAGTGAAACTCTGTTTTCCTGTGATACAGGAGGCCAGAAAGAACAACCGAGCACGAATCTTCTGAAATTGAGGACTGTGATGAGTTATGAGGGCTATTTCCAGACAAAGTATTGTTTTTGAAGGTAAACTCCTTATTCTGAAACGATGGACGATGGCTATGCACCACTTGAAGCAGGAAAACACTCCCTGCCTTGTTTTGCGTGAAAGTGTTGCTCGTGAACTTAGCGTGTTCGTCCAAGCGACGGACTTCTATTAAGCTCTTATTTCCGCAATCGTTCTCATTGAAGACGTTGTCTGCTATGGAAATGGGGACATAAGCAGCTGTACCTTCAAGAAGCACACAGCGTCCTGAATTGTATTCGAAATCGTTGTCTTTGACGATAAAACTATTTGCTTCCCTTCGAATGTATATCACTGCTTTATCTGGGCACTGATTGGCCAGGAACGTATTGCCAGTGACAACGACAGTTGATCTATAGTTCGAGCCTGAGAGGGAAGCAGTTCCGAAAGCGATAACAGAAAAGCCTCGATTTTCGTTAAACGTGTTATTCAGGAATACCCACGTAGTCCATGCAGTTCCAGCGAGGATTTCAACAGTAGGACCTTGATTTCGAAAAAAGCTATTCGACTCGAACTTTAAGGTGACAGGTACGTGTCTGTACCAGTAATTGTAATAATAGTATACGGCTCCTTTCTTGTTCCAAGCGAATGTACTGGCAGTGACGAACAATCTTAGATACATTCTCCGATAGTAGCGTCGGATATAGAGCCCCCGGTCACCACTGTGTGTGATACTCGAGTTTACAATGCGGATTGTGCTCTTGATGTTAGAGTAAATATACATGCCCTGAAGAAGTGATCCGTTGATAACACAGTTCTCAATTGTAAATTCGTTATAGCCTAAGTACATACGATTTATCACAATTCCGCGCTTGTTCTGTTGAAGATTTATTGATGTGACCTTGACGACCTCGATACCAAGCGGCGAAAGTTGGATTCCGAATTCTTTGGAGTGAGTAATGTCCGTGTCAGTGACGCTGAGATATTTTAACAAGTTTCCTCCAATCAGGACACTCCCCCTGTGACTCTCGATAATCTTTGCTCGGGCTATGTTGATTTCTCCACCGACGTAATTAACTTGCTCACTTTCTATATATAACAGGTGGAAAAGAAAAGACATACATTAACTTTTCTAATCTTTATTATTGTGCAAAGTATACCTTTTTTCCTGAAGACTCGCTAAGGTGTTCGTTTGGCTAGCGTAAATGCTGGCAAAGGAGGATGATATAAAATAGAACTTAAATTTGTGAATTAGTGACTTACTTGTCTGAGAAAATGAAGATGTGTGAGACATTCTAAATATCTCGATTTTACATTGAAAGAAAAATGGCACGGACAGCCACAAGAGATCAGGGTCTCTTCATAATAGATTGTGGGAGCAAAGGCTCCAAAACCAGAAATGGACCTACGCGGGGAGGTTTGTACAAGATTACCTCAAGATAGCAGATGGAGTCGGGCTTGAAAACCTACCCAGTACCGAAATTTTTCATGCGAATACTTTCGACAGATAAACAGAAGAAAAGAAAAAACAACAAAAATGACAAACCTTTCACTGTATACACCAGAATGTTGATAGCGGCAAAATTCCTGTAATGGGGCTTATAAAAATCAAACACAATAGATGACTTGGTCGAGTTGAAGACAGGACGATCCTTCCACTGTAACGACTCAATCTCCCATGGCGAACCAACTGATGTATTAGTGCCATCGTACACGTGTAAGAAACCATAGTAACTGTACGAAATGTACAGAACCTGAATGACGAGTTTGTAACTGGGTTCTGTCTCCATAACATGCTGACACCTGAGCTGCAAGGTATAATCCAGTGCCTCTAACGTGAAGTGTAATACTTTGTTGGCCAAT
Organism: Oculina patagonica; assembly: GCF_052425735.1. Classification (NCBI taxonomy): domain Eukaryota; kingdom Metazoa; phylum Cnidaria; class Anthozoa; order Scleractinia; family Oculinidae; genus Oculina; species Oculina patagonica. Next base: position 22,499,177 of record NC_135767.1, read on the forward strand.
AGAAGAGTTTTGTTCGCTGAGCAGACGTGGAAAGTCTTGTACACATCTGGGCTGGCCATTTTAGCAGTTAAAATGTTAAGTTTATCCCAGGTACTCTCGTAAACAAAACCATTGCCGTAGTTCCTTGTCAAGTTTGCGTCTGTAAGTGTTAGGGAAGGAGAGCGTGAGAGGACACCGTGAGATTTTGTGTGTGATACAGAAGAATGTGGCATTAACGACTGGTTGTGAAACAAGCTCTGGTATACCACTTGTACGCCAATACCCACTGAATTGTTTATGAAAATGTTACTTATATTATGATGGTAGAAATCAACTTTGAGAGCTGCACCAGGAATTTGGATATCGCTACGATAAGCATACCCAGCATCGTGTATTTCCAGGTGATGCAACGAGCTTTTATAGTTTGACATTGCTAGATGAAGCCCCGCCCAGTTGTAATGCTGACAGTAGACATGCACAGTATATCCCCGACAGGTAGGTCCATAACTCCAGGTATTAGCACTGCAATTCATTATATCACTATCAAGGTTCTTATCGCAGACAACGTTGTGGACGAAGCCAGGTTCCTGAGCAGGGGCAGACCGCCATCTGTAGGTGTAATAGTAAAGATCGAGTTGCTGGCAAATGATTTTTGCCTCATTGGTGAACGATCTCCAGTAACGCAAACACATCGGCCACCATGTATCGTTGACCAAAAATTCCACTCTACCTTCCCACGGTCCAGCTCCTCTACCTAGACGAAATCTTCCTTGATGTTGCTTCTTCACAAATTTCACTTTTTCATTTCCAGTTCCATCTAGATGTAGCGTTCCTTGAACAACCATAGCTGACCTGGAAGGGAACTGTAGCGTTACATTTTTCGGTATTACCAACGAACCATTGGTCAGGATAATGATGTCATCTCGGACTTCGTATGACGAGACAGCGGTTGACAAGGTCAGTTGTCTATCCACTATTCCGCCAATACGTGAACCTCTCAGAAAACATGATGGTCTTGGAACACTGGAACCAATTGCTTTTGTCCTGTTTGCGGAAAGAAGGTATGGAAAGAAATCCACTGGAGATAATTGAACCCTGTGTTGAAAGTCAAAGATTCTGTCCACGATTTCGCATTCCTTTGTTGTTCCCCACCAATTGAAATTCGCGTCAATAACTCGTTGGTGATCGTGACGTAGAGTAGAGAGCTGGAAAGCAAAGTATGTGTTTTCCAAAATGTTTTCGCGCAAGGTATAACTACCTTCTTTGAGAACAATAACTGCGCGAGTTGTCGAGCGTCGGAAAAATCTTGGAAAAAGGTCTTTCGTGGCGGCTTTGTTGTCTTGGAAAGTATTGTTTCTTACGACAGCAGAACGCGTTTCAGGGAACGAACTGAAGTCGATAAATAAAACGTTTTCAGCGCGGTTCTTCATGAATATGTTTTTATCTATTTTCACGTTAACAGGGTTACTTTTGTAGTTTGCACCACAGTTGTTGTTGTCGATCAAAGTCAGTACTTTATCCGTGTTGTTCATAAACGTGTTTGCTTCAATTACCGCATCTATGCCAAGAAAACCTGTGCAATAGACGTAAAATGCATTACCTTTGTTTTCTTCAAAATGGTTGTTCGTCACAATAGTCTCTGCTCTTCTCGGTTTTAGTGAGTTATAGCGCCAGTTGCAAGAGTCTGGAGACAAGAAGATGCCTCCTTTGTTGTTTCGCACAATCTGGTTCTTGGTTATTGCAATGGTAACGTTGACGACTGACTCGCTCCAGTACTGACACTCAGGGCCAAGCTTGACTCCGTATTGGGCATTGTTAATTATGGTGCTCTCTTTTAAACTAAAATACGTGAATTGATGTCTTGGTGGTGCATTCCAATATGAATTTCTGACATCAAACAAACTAATACCATGCCTCAAATTGGAATTTGCGGTGCAATTGAAGAACACATGAGTTCCCCCCTGGTTTGATATGCAGCAACCATCTTCTTTGTTGTTTGACAAATTAGAAAACCTGAAGTTAGATGACACTTTGCCATCATAAATCCTAATCCCGCTGTATGTGTTTGAAACTGCAGTGATATTTCGAAATTCAACCTCTCCGGCACCATTAGTGATTTCAAATCCGTTTTTAGCGTTTTTTGTGAACGCCGAGTTCGACACGTTGCGCTAAAGCGACATCTTCAGATAAAACCCACGGTATTGGAAAAAACAGGAAGCTACTTTTTAAGATTTCAAGACCGTTTGCGCCGTTGTTAATTAAGTGTGTATCGGTAGCTGTTAATATTCCGAAAAATTGTTTAACAGTCACGCCATCTCCTTTATTGCGAAAGGCAGAAGTTGTGGAAATCTTCGTCTTTCCTGTGACGCCTTCTAAGAATACGCCGTTTCCATGGTTATCGTTAAATGTGCAGTTGGATATGACGACAGAGGAAACATCTGAAAAGAAAAATGGCAATTTGTAACGTAGCTTAACACTGGTGACGAAAGTTGAGGAATAATACTGCTCTTCAAGAGTCCCATTATTTGTTATTCCCAGTCTCAGTTTCTCAAATCCCGTTTTACCAGCAAAAATTTGCCCAAATCCCAGTTCCCATTTTACCCCTTCAGGGCAGTCCATTAGCACTCACTGACCGTCGGTTAACAAGCTGAAAGTCCACGTGAGTTGACTCAGTTGCCTCTCATACAAGTGAATTTTTTTCGAACCTAACAAAAACTTTAGTATACAGGTATAAGTCCTAGTCCTTGTCCTATCAGAACGCGCGGTCTTCTGTAATAGCGCTTGGTGGTTAGACGTCTACTCTCGTCTACTTAGCTTTTACAGAAATGTAACTTCTTAGAGTATGTAATATCATAGAACTGAGAGAATTGGTACAGCCAAATAGTTGTAAAAGTGGATGACTTATCAATTTTTATACATTTCACTGCATTAAAAATTTCAGATCCTACGTGTAACAACATTAGAAATGTGCAAATTCTTATTTGCCCTCCTACCTTGAACGTCCGTGATAAGGAATTTCACTCTGGCATCTTTTCTGCCCGCATTGTATCGAAATCTTATGTAGAGTTCGTGACTAGAGCTTGAGGATGGTGTGACAAGCTGATTGACACCTGCCAGTTCGGTCACTGACGAGAACATAGTCGCGTTTGTTGTGTTACCGTCGTATAACTTCAACTCGAACTTCTCACCAGTCATGGAATGATAATACACGGTTAAACGGCATCCTGATTGACTTCTAATAATCTGTTAAAAAACCAGCATGACAAACAAAATTAATATAAACATTAATTTTATGGTGGAAAGCTCAAACATTAAACATTAAACATTAATTATGTGGTGGAAAGCTCGTCGTGGTTGTCCAGCAAGGGACTCCTGTAAAACACCCCAGAGTGGACGAGGCGAGGATGCTCGTCATCTCGTTGAGAGGATCAAATTGCAGATTTAGGTTTTGCTTAGGGTGTTCAGCACAATATGCCTTTGTGTTTATTCATCATGGTATCTCCGAGGGCTGCACACAATTAAATAAAAACCTCGTCATACTATGTTGATGGTATTTTTTTATCTTATATAAAATCTTTAAATTTTCTTCATAGATAACACCTTCGCTGGTACCCGGCCGTTTATACTAATGGGTAAAGAGAGGCACTGAAAGAGTAAAGAGTCTTGCCCAACGGCAACACAAAGTAAGCACCCCAGCCAAGGCTCGAACCAGGACTATTCAATCAGGAGTTCAGTGCACTAACCATCAGGCCGCCGCACCTCCGCTTAACAAATAGATTCCATTTTGCCGTGCGTCTGTTCAGTTATAGATCACAGATGACTTCAAAATGTGGTAAGAACAAAAAAGTGGCCCACGAGCCGTTAGGCGAGTGGGTCACTGATGTTCTTACCACATTTTGAAGTCATCTGTGATATATAACTGAACAGACCCACGGCAAAATGGAATCTTTTTGTTTTATACAATAACAAAAGACTTCAGTACACGTCAGTGTATTAAAGCAATGCTGCTACCGGTGACCTAAAGTTGTTTTCATTTCACGATAAAGTTTTCCGTGACCACGAAACACTGTTAAACCGATTTAATAAACAGAATAATGGAAAATTAAAACATCATTGAAAAAACTAACCTTTATTCCATTTGGAAAGTTGTACAAATTTGTAAGTTTTAACATTAGCGTTCAACCACCATTCATGGATTTCCCATGGCGTCGTCCAACTTATCAACATCGGACAAACTCTTACAGATTTCGATAATTTCTCGAACCATTCACTGTCTACTTCAAGCTTGTTTAGCCCAGTTAAATGTTTCAAAAGGTAACTGTTACTTGGCGGATTGTTTCTCACTGTAGATCTATAAATAAGCTGAGCTTTTTTGTTTTGTTGTGGCCCGCCAGTTTTGAAAAACTTTGCCGACAACACTGATTTGGACTATGAACTCTGATCACGCGCGCGAGTCACACCACGCAGTGACGTCATCTGTGCGTCTGTACTCTAATAGATGACAGGCATAAACCAATCACAACGCGCGCAGTAGCTCGGCTATTGTATAATTCTTTATAGACTTTAGCTCTTATCTGCGTGTTTTTTTTACTATCACAGATGTAGTGGATTCGCAGATCGAACCATGGATGATTCGAATTTAACCCAAGACAACAAAGAACATCGCCATTACAGACTCGTGCACTTTTAATCGTCAACTTCCAGTATGCATGCTGAGTAATTATAAACATGGAGGGTGGGGAGGGTAGAACTTAACATACACTACAACATTGCCTCTGTCAATTAAGATTATTATGTGTTAACTGCCACAAACCAATGAATTGTTGGAACAGCCTGACCAAGTTTAAGGAGTAACAGGCTGCGATGGAATAGTGTGTTATCCAGGGAAAATAACAAAAACGCTTGACCATTTATGCTACAAAAATCCCTGTTAATACTTGGACAAAAAGCTTTAACCGGTACCTTATACTTCGTAAAGTAACCCAACGTCTTACCTTGCCACAATCGACATTCGTTCTTGTCTTACCCAACGCTTCGAAAATGACTGGAAATGCTGTAGCATTCACATCCGCAGAACAGAAATCCACTGGATCAGGAAGTGTTTCGCTGTAAGATAACCCGTCTCCATGTGTTGTGTTATCTACTGCCGTGTTCTCAATCTTAATTGCCTTTGATCTGCCTTTGATCTGGATGCCCGTCACCAGGCTGTCTCTGATTCTGGTATTGCTAATAATCAGCGGGGAACTTGTGTTGTCGGACTTCACTCCATATACAGAGCTTTCAATGATCACTTGCTCAAGATTTGGAACAAATTCACTGCCCTTTATCGCTTCGTAGGCCTGGGATACGTCCACGTACCGAAGAGATGAAGAATTTTTTGATTCGGAAAAGTCGATTCCCTTCCAGTAATTTTCGCGTCCAAGCAACTTCACCAGGCTGTAGCATTCTATTCCAATATCCTCAGAATGACCTTAACGATAGGAAAAAATATCATTACAGCTAAATTAAAAAGACATGCTCGAGAACAACCTGGCTTCTGAAAAAAATTGGGACGGGGTGGGGGGATGGTTTTGGAAAGTTAACGACGTAACAACCGCAGAAATCCCTGGCTCAGGTGATGAATTGTTGAGTGACTAGTAGGTAGTATACAAAGACAAGCCCCCACTTATGCCCAACACTTTCGGCTTGATACGAGTCGAACATTATGTCTTACAAACTTAGTTGTGTCGACTGGACAAACAGAGTTGTTCAGTGGAAAAAATGCATCTCCTTAATGACGTGCATTTGTCACTAGACAACCCTTTTTGTTCTATCGACACAACTTGTCCTATAATACGACTCTAAAACGTATTTTTCGACTGGTATCATGGCGACAGTATTGGACAACCCTCGAGAGACAAGTGGACTCCTGGCTCAGCTTTTCTCGAGGTACCTTTCAGTGATTGATTTGTACTTTGTTCGTGTATCAATGTACAGACTTTCCACGAAACTGCCGGATCTTACCAAAACGTTACAGATCAAAAGGCGCAAAGCCAAGAATTAATAGCAGGTGATCTTCCCAATCCTTTGTGTTTCTCTGAATCAAGCCAGATGAACTCAATTGACATCGTGTCGGCTCTTATAATGTTCTGCATGAGCGAAATGAAACCTTCTGAACTACAATGAGTTTGGTTGGGGCTTTTACAAAAGTAGACGTCATTGAAAACCTCTCGACCCGAATTATAATAATAATAATAACAACTTTATTTAATGAGGGTTACACATTACAGTTAAAAACTGAAAAACCTGTGGCCCTCCCCTAGAATAAAAGTTAATACTACTACCATAACGAGCCGCAAGTTCTTAGCAACCGAAAACAGACCTCTGGATCCCGCAGAGATAGAGGTTTTTTACTCCTCTATCTCAGCGTGAAGTCCAGTAGCTTGCAGCATTCCATTGTAACAATATCCCTGCCATTAATCGTTTCTGTTCTACTAAATGTGCGAACTTTAGCGCGAATGTGTCATAATCCTGAAACGTGAGAATGTGTATATAATTAAAAATTCTATTTTGGTCATAAAAAAGCTTCAGAGAAATACAAGACGTTTGATGTTCGGAACATTACATATTTGGCACAATTAGTTTTAGTTTGGGAAGAATGCGAGCGGTCTTCTTTTACTCCAGTTATTTCACGGAGCGAGTTTAAAAGTTTAAAAGCGAAATACTTCTTGAACGAACTCTTTGATTTTCTCATTTTTAACTGCTCGTGTACGGACTTATCTCTATAGAAATGTATTTTTCAAGTTGTGTCTAGATACCCGGCAGCGCTATGTACCCGGCAGTCAGAATTTCTTACCGTTTTTCTAAGAATACTCGAACGAAACACCTATCGAATCTGCTACACCGAATTGCACACTTTTTCTCAACAAATATCGCAGCCCATAGCACAAAGCGTTTGGCGGAGGAAGTTCATCGGTGAGAAATTTCATCTACTTATATTAATTCGTTGGCATTTCAAAACAAAGATCGAATTTTAGATTTTCATTCTTTCATTGATGTTTTTCTGATCTCACTAAACTACTTATTGATGTGAATGCATGGCCCATATTTCCCGCGGAGAACTAACAGTCTTTACAATGTAAAAGTACACAAACTATGTTGATCATGACTTTTGCAGATTTGGCGGCTCCTAAAAGAGCCATTTTTGGCGACCTACAAACGTCCAAAACGACAAAAGCAGGGCGCGGTGGCTCATCAGTAAAAGAGCCGTTTTGGGGGCAGTGCTGCTGGACTGGAGACAGGATATGCTTTATTTTATACACCAGCTGTACAAACGAGCCGCTAACAGGATTTCAGCAACTGCTTCGCTGTGTTCTTCCCCTCTTGATGTTCCTACCATAGACCGAACAATATTAAAGTTCCCCTGAATCAGTCTGTATTGTTCTCTGAACGTACTGTTGCACGTCCTGTGCTGCCACTTATTGCAGCCATCACATTGAAGGGCTTCTTGGTGCGCGTTTACGAATTTTTTGCGCTTTTTGTACATTTTTTTTGTTTTGTTTTTCATTTTACTTTAAAGCTTTCCATTACAGTTCAAATGAATGAATGACGAGAACTGCGAGTAGAGTCTCGTCAAGAGTCGAAATACTAGTCATTTCATTGGTTGATGTTAATGTTGATACCAGGGCTAAACTTGGGGAAGCCCTAAGCTTTGAAGTTTGTATATCCCAGAAATACTCAGGCATGCAATGCCGGATGACAGGACTAACAGTCGGAATAACCAAAGAGGATATATAACACTTGCCTAAGCCTCGATCTCATGTGCGAAACAAAATACTCTATAAGGTTATATATCCCTGAAGCACTCAGGCATACAATGATGCCAGGACTCCAAATTGGAATAACCAAAGAGGAAGTATAACACTTGCCTAAGCCTCGATCTCATGTGCAAATCAAAATATTAAAAAAAGTTATATATCCCTGAAGCACTCAGGCATACAATGATGCCAGGACTCCAAATTGGAATAACCAAAGAGGATATATAACACTTGCCTAAGCCTCGATCTCATGTGCGAAACAAAATACTAAATAAGGTTATATATCCCTGAAGCACTCAGGCATACAATGATGCCAGGACTCCAAATTGGAATAACCAAAGAGGAAGTATAACACTTGCCTAAGCCTCGATCTCATGTGCGAAACAAAATACTAAATAAGGTTATATATCCCTGATGCACTCAGGCATACAATGATGCCAGGACTCCAAATTGGAATAACCAAAGAGGATATATAACACTTGCCTAAGCCTCGATCTCATGTGCAAAACAAAATACTAAATAAGGTTATATATCCCTGAAGCACTCAGGCATACAATGATGCCAGGACTCCAAATTGGAATAACCAAAGAGGAAGTATAACACTTGCCTAAGCCTCGATCTCATGTGCGAAACAAAATACTAAATAAGGTTATATATCCCTGAAGCACTCAGGCATACAATGATGCCAGGACTCCAAATTGGAATAACCAAAGAGGATATATAACACTTGCCTAAGCCTCGATCTCATGTGCGAATCAAAATATTAAAAAAAGTTATATATCCCTGAAGCACTCAGGCATACAATGATGCCAAGACTCCAAATTGGAAAAACCAAAGAGGATATATAACACTTGCCTAAGCCTTGATGTCATGTGCGAATCAAAATATTAAATAAGGTTATATATCCCTGAAGCACTCAGGCATACAATGATGCCAGGACTCCAAATTGGAATAACCAAAGAGGATATATAACACTTGCCTAAGCCTCGATGTCATGTGCGAATCAAAATATTAAAAAAAGGTTAAATATCCCTGAAGCACTCAGGCATACAATGATGCCAGGACTCCAAATTGGAAAAACCAAAGAGGATATATAACACTTGCCTAAGCCTTGATGTCATGTGCAAATCAAAATATTAAATAAGGTTATATATCCCTGAAGCACTCAGGCATACAATGATGCCAGGACTCCAAATTGGAATAACCAAAGAGGAAGTATAACACTTGCCTAAGCCTCGATCTCATGTGCGAAACAAAATACTAAATAAGGTTATATATCCCTGAAGCACTCAGGCATACAATGATGCCAGGACTCCAAATTGGAATAACCAAAGAGGAAGTATAACACTTGCCTAAGCCTCGATCTCATGTGCGAATCAAAATATTAAGAAAAGTTATATAACCCTGAAGCACTCAGGCATACAATGATGCCAGGACTCCAAATTGGAAAAACCAAAGAGGATATATAACACTTGCCTAAGCCTTGATGTCATGTGCAAATCAAAATATTAAAAAAAAAGGTTATATATCCCTGAAGCACTCAGGCATACAATGATGCCAGGACTCCAAATTGGAATAACCAAAGGGGATATATAACACTTGCCTAAGCTTTGATGTCATGTGCATGCAATGATGCCAGGACTCCAAATTAGACCAGCCAAAGAGGATATGTAACACTTGCCAAAGCTTCGATGTCATGTGCGAATGAAAATATTAAGTTAGTTTATATATCCCTGAAGCACTCAGGCATGTAACAATGCCAGGACTCCAAGTTGGACAAACCAAAGAAGATATTTAACACTTGCTTAAGCTTAGATTCCATGAGCAAATCAAAATATATTTATATTAAATAAATTTCAATATCTTGGAAGCACTTATATTTGGTATGCAGTGATACCTGGACTTTAAGTTTGCCAAGCCAAGGAGGATATATAACACTTGCCTAAGCTTTGATGTCATGTACGAATCAAAATAATAAATAAGTTTGTATGTCCCAGAAGCACTTTGGCATGCAATGATGAGCAAACCAGACAGGATATATAATGATCGCATAATTTTTCAAGTTACACTTCTCCAAAGTTATTCCTTATCAAATCCTGGTTTAGCCAGAAAAAATATATATTAAGCCTGACTATTGTCACTCATGGATTTTTCTTCTTACTGGAGAATATTAATTTTATATGCTGGTAATGCATGAACAATGTTACCCTGCATAGCTCCTAGTATTTACTTTACCAAAACGATCGGCGCTAGTATTGTTGTGGCTGCAGTCGCTGTTCGTCAAATTTTGGCCGATCTTCGGCCAATTAGTTTTGTCCACCAGCCAAATATGCTTCTTTTAGACGCTGTCTTTTTATTTTCTGTCGAAAATAGGCCTGAGGAACAAAGCCGAGGGAATTAATAGGCTATAGATACCTCTTTCTTGTGTACGTGTCGATGAAAAGCCCGCCATTTTTTAGGTTTCTGAAATCGACCATGGCAAATTCGCTCAAAAGGCTTGAAACCAATGGGCCACATCAATTATCCACAGGAACACTGGATATTTAAGGATTCAGGGGATTCAGTACCATTTCCATGATTTGCACGTCGGAGTGCTGCAGAATCCATTCTGAACAGGACTCGATCGAAATGAAGACAAATTTAACGCGCGCCGTTGTCAGGAAAATCTGTAATCCAATCTCAACAAATGTCAAAAGAACAATTCAGCCGCTTGAAATAAACGGGAATGCCTCCAAACAGCCGCTTCACATGTGATTGTACTAAAGTGTTAAAACTCTCGGCCGGTAAAACCACAAATCACATGCGATGATAGCTTCTGAGCCGGCCTATGACGTCACTTCATAGCAACCAGACCGTGCGAATTTTTGAACTTCCGGTTACTTGTGGCTCGTTATGAATATATTATCAATAAAAAAAAAGAAAACAGATAAAATAGATAAAAACTAGATAAAAATACAAACAATAATTTGGGTGTGACAGTATAAAAAATTTAAAAATTATGACATGGGAAAGCTATCTAAGTCGGCATAACCTTCCTTAATAAAATTACTATAATTATGTTTAAAGGCCTTAATGCTAGTGCTAGTTCTAATATATATAGGCAAAGAGTTCCAACATTTAGTGGCTGAAACAAGAAAAGTTCTTCCACCTTCCGTTTCACGGTTATACCGAGGACAGCGTAAAGTAATATCACCATAGCGCGAGGTTCTGGTGGACATGTCATTGACACTTACAAGTCTGTTCCTTAAATACTCTGGGCATTGTCCATTTAGGCATTTGTAAATTATCACATCCACAGCTTGAATTCTCGATTGGACTTTTGCTGTGGTTCTCTAAGTTGTCTGCAGTTAAAATCTGATCCAAATTGCGACATAAGCAAGGGTTTTGTATCTCTCCCGGCTGAAATATCCGGAACAGCTCATCAATACTACCGTCCGTTGTTTTGTTAGTTCAAAGACCGAAGATCGACAACCAATACCAGCCACTGGCGAGAGTCCAACAGTTCGAATAGTACTACCCTTCAAAGATCAGGATTCTGCAGATTTTGTACTGAAACAACTCAACGACCTAAGCCAGAAAACGCGCACAGTCATTCAACCAGTTTTTGTTAGCAACAAAATCGAACAAAAGCTTAAAGTACAAGAGAAAAAACCACCTATTGTAAACCAGCAGTGTGTTGTATACAGATTTAAACGCGACTTGTGTGATGCAAGTTATGTAGGATATACACTGAGGCATTTACATCAGCGCGTGGACGAGCACAAGAACAAAAAATCATCTATTGGCAAGCATTATAGAGACAAACACTGTATTGTCCCAAAACACCTTGACAAACAGTTTCATGTCATCAAGAAGTGCAAGAATAAGTTTGATTGTTTAGTGCATGAAATGCTAGTAATCAGAGAATTGTCACCATCTCTGAATGTCCAATCAGACTCAATCCGAACCAAACTATTTGCGTGACATTGCATATTTTATTATGTTAATCTTAAGCGAACTTTTTCTGACAGTTTATTCTTTTCATTTGTTAACTTGATAATGGAGTTATGACGACTCCGAAACGTCGTTCGTTATTATCGTTTATTTTTACTTGCCTAAATTGCGACATGTTATGTTTTTTAAAGGTAATTAAAACAAAAACCTTCATCTTCCAACTGTGAAGAAAATCAAATGTTTCCTTTTATTTTATCAATATTTTGTCAAGCAGAATGGTAGAGTTTAAACGCACCAAGTGTAAATGCAAGGTATTACAGTAGTGTAGTGGCACAAAAGACGATTTATCTTATGACGTCCTACGCTACAACGCTTGCCATTCGTTACTACGGACGCGCCAAATCCTACGTGCCCGAAAATGTTAAGGAGTAAGAAGGATAAAGCTCCCCGCTTTGTCTATTTGACTCACCACAATTATGGACTCTGATTCCCCGATGTTTACACTCTAGCAACCTCTTCTCAGTCCCCTGGCAGTCTACATCGTCCAACGAAATTGGCCCGTTTCCCCTGCCATGTCTGTAGTATCTTGTGGCTCCCAGAAAGCCCAGCTGTCTGCAAGCAACCTGTGATAGATCATTGAAAACAGAGTAACCTGTGCAAGTTTTTATTAATAACCAGTCCTAACTGTATATTGCACCTTACTGATACACATTCCCCTAAGTGGTCTCCATTCCTTCCCTTATATAGAAAGTACAAAAAGATGAAAGCTCTCGTTAACCTTAACCAACCTATTTCTGGAGTATGGCCGCCATGTTGGGGCGACGTCGGCGACGTCTTTGCTAGGCGCACGCGCCCGCAAATCATGCCGCTAGCCATGATGACCATCAAAAACCAAAAACATGGTTCTGTAAATTTCTATGGGTATGGGTCTCTGCTCTGCGGCCCTTCGGGCTTCTGGGAGCCCCGCTACAAACTTAACTTCCAAAAAATGACAAATGTATGCTGGAGAACAAGAATTAGACTTCTAATTCTTCTAAGTAACAAAACGAAGGACCAATCAGTAAATCAATTTACTGTTTTGTCACGCTTTTACGCATTCAACATGAGGAGCCGCAAGCGATATTTTTTGGTGCGCTGTTGGAAGCCGTTGTTGCTATAGACGCCAATTGTTTCACGCAGAGGCCTTCTCATTGTGGTTACGGCAGGTGTTGTAATATGTCAAAAATGCTGTGGATCGAATGATCGGAATTACGAAAGATCAATTTTCTTTCTAGGCGGCAGAATAAATTATAATATTTCGCGGGAACATGTATACCTGGCGGCAATTCACAATTAGTTTTGCTTGAGCTGATTTATTTCGAGCTACTTGATGACTTCGATTTCGTAAGGCGGGATGTTCTTGAGGTAGGAATTTTCGCTTATGACAAGATAATCGGTTTGTGGATCGATACTGAAAAGCATGTTTTGGCAAAGTCGAAATGGCTATCTGATCCGGGCGCTGGTGCCGTCGACAAAATCATTCGCCTCTCAAAACATTATATTTCGAGATCTTGTTGATGGGTGCCGATGTACATAGCTTTCCCTTTGGAGGGGCATGATAAATCGTTCGGGCATCGACGAAAAAGGCCTGTTTCATTCTTGTGCGAAAGCACGCGCTCAATATGTGTGCAACCCATCGAGTTGATTTTATTTAGCTCACTCTTCGTCCATTCGGTTTCCGGCCATCGTGAAGGAGGATTCCAGGTAAGTCAGTTACATTGTATATCAAAAAGTATCCGGCAAAGGAAAGTTAATAGCCATGCATAACTTAAATGAAAATAATCCATTCAATAATAATGCTCATTACTGTAATTTCGATTACCAAAACACTGATTTGCTAGAAATTATAGTTTATAGCCATTTAAGCAACGCTGAATTCTACTCTTCAGTAAATCGGTAAATTTGTTTGCGTGCTATATGCTACAGCATAACCCACTGCACTGGCCACATATCAACCAGACCAACGGTAGTAACGATTATTAATCATGTTAATTTGAGATATCAATATGATTTCCTTTGTACGTCGGTATGGTCCTACACATTAAGCGGTACTATTAAATAAATAGCCAGAGGTACTAATCATACATTTCGATGTAATATAAAAGAACTACTCACGCAGCTTAATGTTTTTGTCCATCAGAACTGGCGGGCGACACGCCTCAAACAGTTCGATGTAACCTAAAAAATCTAAGCACGCAGCTTAATTTTTTGCCCATCAGAACTGGCGGGTGGCACGCCTCAAACAGTTCGATGTAACCTAAAAGAACTAAACACGCAGCTTAATTTTTTGCCCATCAGAACTGGCGGGCGGCACGCCTCAAACAGTTCGATGTAACCTAGAAGAACTAAACACGTAGCTTAATTTTTTGTCCATCAGAACTGGCGGGCGGCACGCCTCAAACAGTTCGATGTAACCTAAAAGAACTAAACACGCAGCTTAATTTTTTGTCCATCAGAACTGGCGGGTGGCACGCCTCAAACAGTTCGATGTAACCTAAAAGAACTAAACACGCAGCTTAATTTTTTGTCCATCAGAACTGGCGGGCGGCACGCCTCAAACAGTTCGATGTAACCTAAAAGAACTAAACACGCAGCTTAATTTTTTGTCCATCAGAACTGGCGGGTGGCACGCCTCAAACAGTTCGATGTAACCTAGAAGAACTAAACACGCAGCTTAATTTTTTGTCCATCAGAACTGGCGGGCGGCACGCCTCAAACAGTTCGATGTAACCTAAAAGAACTAAACACGCAGCTTAATTTTTTGTCCATCAGAACTGGCGGGTGGCACGCCTCAAACAGTTCGATGTAACCTAGAAGAACTAAACACGCAGCTTAATTTTTTGTCCATCAGAACTGGCGGGCGGCACGCCTCAAACAGTTCGATGTAACCTAGAAGAACTAAACACGCAGCTTAATTTTTTGTCCATCAGAACTGGCGGGCGGCACGCCTCAAACAGTTCGATGTAACCTCGAAGAACTAGCTAGAACTAATCACGCAGCTTAATTTTTGTCCATCAGAATTGGCGGGCGACACGCCTCAAACAGTTCGATGTAACCTTAAAAAAAACTAATCACGCAGTTTAACATTTTGTCCATCAGAACTGGCGGGTGATACGCCTCAAACAGTTCGATGTAACATAAGGACTACTAAGGCCTCATCTGGTTCGATGTTTCCACTAGTGTTTCCTATCTTTTTTATCAGTGTAGAGAATCTGACCACCAAGTACGAGCCGCCAAGCAAAAAATAAATAATTAAACAGAATTAAACAGGGTAATGTTTTTAACAGCTTTATTGGGAAACTGTTCGTAAGATTTTTAATAGCAGGGCTGGTTGAAAACGCACCCGTTATTTCCCGAAAGCCTTTTGCGATGTATTGCTTTTCATTCGCCTTGTAAATTGCTGGAAGCGATTGATATTGTACAAGTCATTGCGCTTTTATCGCGCGGCTGGGTTTCTTAAGCGTGCAAGGCGTTGACGTGTGATTGACATTACGCGTTCATTAACCAAAGCGTTCAAGCAATTCTTGCTGTGAGATCTGTCAGCGACTTCTATTGTTTTATCTTTAGTCCGGATCAAAGTTCGGTCATTTCAAATGACCGAACTTCTCGTATCTAAGGCTTGCGTCTTGTCATGGTACCTGGGCATCTTTCATATCAAAATAATCATCGCACACAGTTCCCCATTCTCCTCGTAGAAAAATCTCCAGCCGACCTTCACGGTAATTTTTCCCGTCACTAAGACGAATTCCATCATTGTAATAAGGCGCTGTGATGTTCAAATCATCCACATTCACAGATATGTTCGTTGGTGTTTTGCTGAAGACGATTCTTCCTAGCGAGTTTCCTTTCGCTTGCAGGGAACCTTTAACTTGTAAACCAACTCCAACATCAAAGTGCAATTGCACACCTGGCTGTATAGTTAGAGTGGCGTTCTCAGCAACAACGAGGTCTTGAGATACGACATAGGCTGAATCGTTCACTGTTAGAGTCGTATTGACTGTGATATCTCCTCCAAGACTTGTGCTTTCGACGTGTTGAATGACAAGTAGCAACGGCATCAAAAGATATATTGTTGTATGTAACACTGGTGAATAATTTTCCATCTCTAAGAAAATAAGAAAACCCTGGAAAGGGAAATAAAGAATTTTCTTTCGTCATTATTCATGAACCTCATGAGGATCTGTTGGCAGCGTTTAATCCTGCAAATTTAAGGTCACTCCTCTGTTACTACAGGTGCATTCGTCTATGACAAACTTTGGGCCAATATTACTTTTGTCATGTGACGTCATATGAGTTAGGAATTACGCCAAGGATCCTTTAAAACGTCAAGAGACGAACAAACAAATATCAAAATTATTGACTCAAGCTTATGCAGCAACATGCAAAAAATGTTCAAAATTGTTAAAAGATTTTGAAAAAACAAAACAAAAAATGACATAAAAACACACAACCTAATAATTTGTCAAAATATGGTTGCCCCTCCCCTACCTCTTATCGTCGCAAGTATTAATTTTTGTGTCTTAAATGCCACACGTTTTCGTTACAAACAAACAATATTCAGTTTATTTCTCTTCCCCTTTTTAGACTGAATGTTTTAGTCCCAAGAGGCAACACAGCGGCATATAAATTTTATTTGTACTCTTACAAAATTACTGGCACTTTTTGCGTATTTCTGTGTATAAAGAGAAAAAGACAATAACTGTCGTAAGCTAGTACCAGGGTAACAAGTCTTATACGTACGGCAATCGCGGTAGAGGCCGGGAGTCAGGCGGAACTACGATTAAATTTCTGAGCGATTAAAATTATCTTTTAATCAGAAATTTGTCATGGTACGGCACTGATGTCATAAGTTATACAAGGCTTACAAAGAAAATGTAACAAAAAGCACATCCCAAAATGTTTCTATACTACTTACCGAGTATCACCGAGTATAGGGTTTACCAGCGTTGACCAGCACGATCCTCCGTGTTCTAGCTGTATAAATCAACAACTAAACTGTCACTTAATTGCAGCGGTATTCATATACAAGCAGGTTATTTTTAGTGATGTCATCAAAGCAAGAACACACAGACAATGGTTGTTGATATTGAGTTTGTTAAAATTCGTTGTGGTTGCATGGGTCGCATGATATTGGGTTTATTGAAATTCGTTTTGCTGCATGGATGCACGCTTCCGTCTCAAAGCGGTTTTCATTTGTTGACTTCCTTTTATCAAGTGCTAGCACATTTCATGGGTCGCATGAAATACGTATCAGAACCTCTTGTAAATGTTTCAGGATTACGAAACTAAACACTTTGTTCTCAGTTTCAATATTGGTTAAAACATGAAAGTTAACATGTCAATCGAGACTGCTTGTAAGTGGGATATTGGTTGACTTCTTCCTTATAAAGTAAATTTGAATAAGTGATTTTTTTGTAGCAGTTTATAAATTTTAAACATTCATACATATTCTTAAGACAATTTAGTACGATTCTTTGACTGATCTGGTCAAGTATCAGAAATGACTGCAGCTCGGCAAAGTCCTTGGTACGAATTTCGTCTTTTCCTTTCCTTCCTGTTTACAATTAAACACTATTACGGCTAAGATCACATCAAAGACAAGTGACCTATAACTTTTGAACGTCTTGTTCAGGATAGCGCTGGGCAACGTTTGATGGTCGGCAACGCAGAGTTACCGAAGGATTTGGGGCGAAGTTTGAAATGACAGAATGTTTACTAGTCTTAGACAAAGAACATCTCCAAACCTTAGGAAATTAACACTCTTTTTAATTAAGGTATTTGAAATTAACGCGACTTTATTAACGCGAATTGGAGGGAAACTTACTTCTGAAAATTAACGCGAAAGGGGAGGTAAATTTTTTAATTGAATGAAATTAACGCGGTTAACACAAGGAAGCGCAGTTTGTGGCGACAACAAGAACAAATTATATCTCAACATTGAATTTTTTGGCCGCAATCATAAGAAGATGGTGTGTCAGATGTCGAACTGTCCTTCTGAAAGCAGGCATGAACTGGAAATATCGTAAAGATCGAAATACAACTATGCCTGGACAGGATCCAGATTAATGGAAATTAAGGTCGCTGAATTAACGCTTCACTTAATTAATGTCGCGGAAATTAACGCTGACAAAAATTAACGCGACTAAAATAAATTTCCTATAATAAGGTACTTAACAACTCATCACAGCACGGATCGCATTTAAAAAGTAATAGTACGTTTTGATTTGAGGAGGGGGATAGAGAAGAGTGGGGCGTCGAAGCATTTCAGTAGCCAGCTGTAGCTTAAAATATCTCTATGTTCATTCGTGGGCTGAAAATCAAGAGGAAAGCTCACATGCTTTTTTGTGCTTCCAAGAATTCCCGCGTAAGAGCTCAAAGATAGGCAATGCAAAGTACAATACACGGCTTACATACCTTAAAATTATTAATTTTATTTGTGAATCCTAGTGCTGTGTTTAGCATATTGTCATGGCATATACTATTTTAGCAGATAATTCTAATAGACAAATTTGATTGCTTGTAACTACAACTACTTTTAAATCCATTTTACTACTGGAAACAGCCCTATTGAGGCTTGTTGAGAAGTAGTAAATGTTTCAATCAAAACAAGCTACATGAGAACGAGAAAATTTTGAAAATAAAAAATGTCCCATAGGAATTGTAATTCTACTTGTTTCAGTGCAGTTGCAATGCTACGTAAACTGTAATTCTATTGTGCATTATTTGTATTTGAATAATAAAACTACATCAAAATAATGGTTTTTCTGCTCAAAAATTGCTTTGGTACATATCTTTACGAATAAAGGATGTAATGGCCTTTTACAAATAACTTTAACTTAAGGCTTTATCATGCACCGGGTTACGGAACAGAAAATTATTCCAAGCGAAATAAAGAACTTTCTTTTCTTATTTTCACTGTGGAAGTTTTGAAAAACTTGAGACAGTGGTGGAAACACGAGCGCGCGAGTCTTCTAGATCTTCCAAAACATTCACTTGCGTTATAACTTTACTGATGAAAACATACATCAAGGAAATTATATTCCTTCAATTCAAACCTTGTTGGACATTACGTTAATTCTACATTTCTTACTAAGTTGGGTTTCCTATGAATACATTATCGTGCATGTGAGCTCCCGTGGCAGTCGTTTTTCATTCCAAGAGCGCGCGAAGGTCTGGGGCGAGAGATGGAACCCGAAAGATTTCTTTTTACTTCCTTTCGCGCCCCAAACTGTCACGCAACTCGCGCCCCAAACTGTCACGTAACTGTCGCCCCAAACTGTCACGTGTCTCGCGTGCTATCGGAAAGGAAAGGACTACTTTGCAGACAAAACCCTGTCCACATTAATGAGGATAAATTTGAAAACGGAGAAATTTGAAAACGTCGTACAAAATGTTTTCGGTCCACATTATTCCGGATAAATTTGAAAACGATACGCTTCATCGCACGCAGCGTTGCAACTCATGCACAGAGCTATTGTAAAGCTAATTAAACCGTTTTTTTAATATTTGACGTCAGCGTTTTCGAAAAGCTCCGTTTTCGCCGTCCACACTAGTGCGTTTTCAAATTTCTCCACTTTGGAAAGCGTTTTTGAAAAGCTCCGTTTTCGTTCACCGAAAACTGCTGTTTCAGTGTGGACCGGTGGCCTATCCGGAAAAAAAAAGATGCGTTTTCAAATTTACCCGGGTAAGTGTGGACAGGGCCTGAGTCATTGACAAAATGCTTAATTTATTGTGCTAGTCCCTAGCCACCCACTAAGCGAAAATTGGTGTAACTACTATTGTATTGATTTGATTTATAAATTTTATTCTTGGTATAAAAGGTCCTAAACCCTAGCTAAGGTAATTTTGAAAAATATTGAGTGCAAGCCCGGTCAAATGAAAACCATAATATATCATAAGCAATGGTTGTTTTCCCTGATATTTCTTTTTAAATCGCATATACCAAATTGCCGCTGATAATGAATACTGAATACTAAATTTCCTGAGCCGAGTGAGTTCGTTTAATCGGGGTTGCACAAAAGAAGTTGGTCTGTGACATTAGAGACCGCCCAAGGAGGGAGGTGCTGGTCCTTTTGGTGGCATGGGAGCGAGGCCACGCTTTTTGAAGTACTCCTGTACTTGTTTGGGTATCTCTGCTAACACGTGTTTAGCGAGGATTGCTGGAGGTTGCTGTTGAAAAGGAAAGGAAAAGGTGTGAGCCTTAAGGTTGTGTTACACGGGAAAAACGATTTTTCGCGCAACAATGTTGGCAACACGTTGCGAGTTTGACTTGGGCTCAAAAACTCGCAACGTGTTGCCGAGTCAAAAGTTGCGCAAAATAATACAACACGACACCAAACTTACCGTTTTAAATTCTCTAAACGGCACAAACTGCACAATATCTCTATCAGCGTAATGATGACCAGATCGCAACCTGAAGAAAGAAAACAGTCTGTCACCATCGGTTAAATTAAGTCGCAAGTCAAACTTTCAAACCTCAATTACATCTCGCCCTTAAATATCAAAGGTCTCAAAATTGGCAGTCTTAGTAATTTCACCACAATCCTTTACAATTCCATGGCCATTTTATTAAGATTGACAATGCTACGTAATAGAGCGGTTTTCACTTGACTGTGGAAAGTAATTCGCATTTGCTTTGGTTTTAAATTACGTGGCTTTAATAGTGATTGGTCTTAAAATTTCGTACCACTTTATCACTCAATCAGGAGTCATACCATAATCAATCGTGACTCGCTTAAGCACTTTTTCCCGCGCATTGTGCCGGCTGCATGCATTTGCTTCGAGTTTTGATCGGCTGTCTGACTCGGCTGTCTGTGCCCTTTGTAGTTGGTCAGAGCGATTACTTTTGTTGCTCTAAAGGCTATGAAGGCTTTGCATTATCATACCTTCCTTCATCAGCGTCAAGTTCGTTCATATCTTTGAAGTCAGCTTGACCAACTCCAACAATTATCACCGACATTGGCAGACGAGACGCTTTGATAATGGCAGCTTTTGTGTCTTCCATGTCTGACAACACGCCGTCAGTTAACAAGAGCAGAACGTAATATTGCTGTTAAGATATCAACAAAAATAAAATAATTTGATTTTAGTATATCAGTCTAGAAAAAAAAGCAGCATGTTCATTTGCTGTAGCTGGCTTTCGAAGTCAAGGGTTGTTGCGTGCAGCCGACCTTCGTGAACAGAAATACTCTGTTAAGAAATATACTTCAGAAGAAACATTTTAGAAGATTCTTACAGTTATAGCGAGACATGTGTGCTACTGAATCATTGCTTCTTGCCGCCCAGGGCCTAGTTGTTCAAGGGTGGGTAACGCTATCCACCGGATAAATCGGTAGCCATTGGATAACTGCCATACAAGACCTACCTTCGCTATCCACCGGATAGTGATATATCCGGTGGAAAGCGTTATCCATCCTTTGAACAACTGCGGCCAGGTGTATAAATGGGTACCGGCGAATAAATGCTGAGGGTAACCTTGTGATGGACTAGCATCTCATCGAGGGGGAGTAGAAATACTGCTAGTCGCTAAATGCTACTAAAACTGTCCAATGCAGACTTAACCCGATCATTGTTCAATCGCTTGATGTTCACGCTCTAATTCAAAACAGTCTTCATTAAGAAAACTATCCAGTATTTCTTTATTGCAGAGTTAAATCATGAATTAACATATTCTCATCACATGTTGCTTGGCAATGTATTGCTGCTCTTAGGAGAGTTTACATTATGATCATTAACACTCCACTGTACATACCGACGCCGTGTTTTCCTTGGCCGCCTGCTCCGCGAACCTGATCACGTGATTAATGATCGGTGAAACGTTTGTCGGACCATAAAGTTGAACTTGGCGAATACAATTCTGATAGGCGGCGACAATTTCAGGGATACCTGTCCAAAAAGAGAAGCATTTTCTGGTTAGTTTTTTGCTTGTAGACATGTATCAGAATCGACTATTTACAGCCCTCTATTTTTTCCCCGATCATCAAACGAAGGAAAGGAATCGCGAAAGAACTGGACGCCAGCCCGAAACAGGAGGCTCTCCCTTCGCTTGCACTTTTTCTTGTGTTCTTTTGCATTGAAATAAAGAGAGGCTATGATCAGTTTAATCGGTGAAGAGAAGCCTTGACACCATACGGTTCAAATATTAGGTAAACGTCAAATAATCATCCCACCCCTTTTCTCAAAAGTCTCAGCATTTGTAAGAGTTTTGAAAAGTATTTTCAGGCAAATTGTGCAGTGAAATATTTTCATTGGTTGGTAATGGTAAGGGCCCTGGAGTCTACTACAACACTCTAAGTTTAAAAACGTCGTCAATCGTGAGGAACAAAAATCCAAATTTTCCTACCGTGACAGTATGGATTAGTAGGATTGAAGTTCAAAGGAAACTCGTGGGAAACCTAAGAAAACAAACACAAAATTCTAAGTAACTCCTCTTTAACTGAAGAATTGGTTAAAAACAGCGTGTGGCAAGCAGAAGCTACGATCTGAAAGCTGCGCTTGTGTCACGCTAGAAGTTGGAATAATGGTCAATAGGTTTATCATTACTTACCTGGTTTCCTGGAGGTATTCTTGCTCCAAATCCTAATGCTGGAAAATATTTGTCACTACAAGATAAAATCAAAGATTGGTTCTTTTAAGAAGCGCTTTTTGTCTCTCAATATGCGATTCTCGCGAAAAACCCCGAAAAACCCGCCTCGTGCAAACGAGACGCAAGGGGATCGTAACCTACTTTTGAACGGTCGGTTAGGGTACAGTGTGATCGACCGGGTGAGAGTAGTTCTGAAAAGAACTGTTGTTGGTCATTGACGTTTCGACAACCTGTGGGGAGGTCATCTTCAAAATCAAGCGAAAAGTTGTTGTCAGTCGATGGTGTTATAATTCTGGTCCGTTGTCCGTCTGTCAACAGTAATTGGTTAGTTCAAACTGTCTATTGTAAGTAAAAGTAACTGAGTCGTTCTGATTGAGGTCCGTTAAATGAATACATAAATTTAATAAATAAATAAACAAATAAATAAAAAAATGTTTAACTAGGGCTGCACATAACAGTCTTGCAACTGACAAACCTGTGGTCCTCGAATTCCCGATCAAATTGGAATTAAGAAGTGTTGTGTTTTTTTTTGTGGAGGGGAGAAAATCCGTTTGTCGGTTTCCTTTATGTCGTGAATAAGTCGTTTGTAAGGTGTCGATAGTTGTTCACATCTGTTGAGAGACGTTCCCAGAAGTGTTGCAGCTCTTGTAAGCTTGTAATTCTAGTGGTCCTCTACTGTAGCAACTGCTCAACTGTTTTTGGGGCCAGGGGTATTGTTCCTGTTTTCTTTTATTTTGTTTTCTCGAAGGGAGCGAGCCATTCATGTGAGACTTTGCGAGAGCTGCTACATCTTTGTTCTAAGTTTGCGTACCAGTCCGTCGTTAAAAAATAAATAGCAGTCAAGCTTACGTGTCATAGTCCTGACAAACTTCTCCTACAGCCACCAGAGCCTTGACATACTCATTGGGTTCATACGGATTCACATAATGCAGTGACTGTGGGTGACTTGGATCGCCATTGGATGCTGTAAAGTCTATTCCAACCTGTATCAAACCAAAATAAAGACGTCATGAGTGCTTACCATTGGCCAAAAAATCTGGAAATTTGGGTTGAAAGTCAGATAGCTTATGTACAGCTGTCCCGCTCCGCATTTTTTTTCAGTGGAGCGGGACGGCTGTACACGGCTAAAAGTCAGATGGAATAGTAATTTTCAGGACAATCTGTTCAGTTATTGTGGACTACCTCCTGAGGTACTCCTCTTTTTCCGTTCGGAACGGAAATTTGCTTTCCATTTGCCTGGTTTCCCAGTTCCAGTCTCCCATCAATGGAAAGCACTTATAGAGAGCCGAATTAAAAAATGTTAGGATCCATCTCCTTCAGTTGGTGTGATGATTTTGGAAACACCCCATACCATTATTCAATGATCATCCTGACCGGTTCCTTCCCACAAGAGGTAAGAACCCCATAACCACACCTGCAAACGTTTGGGTGAGGCTACCAGTGGGTTCTGGCGAAAAGGAACTCTCCAATGGCTGATTCCCGCTATGGCCTGTTCCGGCAGGGAATCATGGTAGTTGTATTCATCATTGCAAAGTCTCGCACATGGTTTGATGAATACAATTACCACGATTCCCTGCAGGCACGCGCCATGGAGGAAATCAGGCATTCTTTCTGTTGCTGTTTTAAATTGCTGTTACGAGAAGAGGGTAAAAAACACTGTTTAATTAACTCTCCCAACTCAAAACCCTAAACGTTTGTAGTCTGTAATGCTGCACTCTTTTATAAATTATACACTTACTGTGAAGTTTATTTGACATCCTCCCATTACGTAATCCAAAAATGTGTGAACTTTGGTAATCTAAGGAAGAGTGAAACAATCTTGTAGTTTTGGAATTCAAAAGCAATGTAAATATTACTGTTCACTTTTTGATATGTTTGGTTTTTCAAAGTACACCGGCTGGTACAAGACAAATTCACCAGTAATGAGTATAGTACAGTACAGTCGGTGAAACAAGTGTGTGTCAGTTTTTGCAAATCTTGTTCAAGTAAGTTGAACAGTTTCTGAATTGATTCATCCAAACGAAAGCTAGCATTCATGAGCACTCGTGAGAACTCTGAAAACAATTGCACAAGCATTGAACACACCATGTTGCTTAGAAACTTCTGGAATGAACACCCCATAGATGTGCGGCCATACATGTATACTCGCCTGCATGCCCATTCAAAGAGAACCTTTTAAAACATGGAGAATGGCTAGTAGTTTAAACCAACATGTACATGTACATACATTGCACTGAACAACGTACAGCACTCCTGAGTTCACATATCCTTTCTTCTTTTGTTTCTTCTTGGGATTCACCAGATCAAGTCCTTTCTGAAATAAAATCATTCCACAAGGTAATAAGAATTTAAGATCATCTTTGAGTGTTGCTGATACACTGCAAGAACATCAACACAGTTCAACTATTTTCCCAAGAATTGAGGTGCTTTGAATTCTTATTTTTAACAACAACCCGATTACTTTAACTCTAAAAAACATGAGTCGGTGGGTTTCAGCCCTGGCCAGGGCACTGCCTTGTGTTTTGGGCCATTTTACCCTCAACATCTTGAACACTGGATAACACAAACTTTTTATGATTTCCCTTGAACGTTGGAGTTATGGAGAACTTTCAGTGGAATATAGTTATGATGATGGCAGACAGTTATAGATCTTTTCCTTTTCTCCTTGAAATGCACCTTCTCTAAAATGTAGTTTAGAATGACTTTGATCTTCAACTGATATAGCAAAAAACAAACTACTATGGGTACCTTTGTTCTTAATTAAGACGGATTCCGCTGAAGGTTCGAGCAATGAGTGCGAAAATTAAGTACCAAAAATCTACTCATAGCACGGCAACATTTTGTATACTATTTAAAAGATCTTATCGAAATTCATTTGTCTTAGTGACCCCGTAATTAAATTCTAAAGCATGCTCGAGAAAATTAAAGTAAAACCTCGTAAAAATGTTTAAAACGCGCGCCATTTTGTTTTGAACTGGCGCGAAACGTCCGTTTTAACTGAAATATTGACAACTTCAAATCCATTTTTCTCTCGCGGGGTCAGCTTGAGTGCTAAATTTTTGGCAGGTTTTTGTTAGCTGTACTTAAACTGTTACCATGCTAAGAGGCCTTTTTGGTAACTTTATTTTTGCCTGTATTGCTCGAATGTTGGGCGGAAACCATCTTAATCACACACAGTCACCTTACCCCAGTTTGTTTAAACTCTAACAACTGTCGAAAAGTAACACTGGTTGAACCAATAAAGTCATGACTTCCATCATCATCAGAATCAAAGCAATCGATCTGTTGCAATTAAACACAAAAACAACCAGAAAAAGGCATCAGTATATACAGTACATACCGCAGACTCTTTAGCGTCAATCAGTTGTCGAAGGGTTATATCCACACAACCAATCAAATCGTTATTGTCATCTTGGTCCCAGTCATAACAACCAATCTGGCGACGTTGTAAAATTAAACGATAGTTACCATTAGTGCGGTGCATTTATTTATCTATTTATTTTTTATTTATTTATTTTATTTTATTTGTTTACTCTTTATTAATTTTGTTACAAGCGTTCATTACATTGGTGTCTTAGATTAATGTTTCGTTTGTTACAATATTACATTTTGCTGCATAACATAGAAGGGAATACATAACTTTATGTGGAGACGTCACCTGGTCAAAACTAACACAAAACGTTACACATTAAAAGTTAACTGTAATTCATGTAGTATTACATGCAAATGATACTGAAATCAAACTAAATCAGGCCTCAAAAACTTCCCATCTGGTTGTCTGGTGCAAGAAGACTTTTTTTTGGTCTGTTATAGCTGGCAACAGCCCAGGAAGGCTGTCTGCCACTACTAACAACCCTCCAAGTTAAGACCTTTTGAATTGCCACGACGACAGAAATTTTGGAAGTGACGTCTAAATTGGAACCAAAGTCACCAGCCTGGCGACTAACACTGAGAAAAAGGATTGAAAGCATGAGCTAATAACATTTTGCACTGTACCAAACTTGAGCGTTTAGTGGCCAAATGGACAATAAGGAAAAAAAAACTTGGAGGGTTGCACTACATTTTAAAGGCAAGGCAATTAACTTAATAGGCAAACCCTGAACAAGCAAACTTTTAGTGTTACCTGTCAAAAAGCAAGTTGGAATTCAAAGGATTTTTTAAGCCCTAAATGTATTAAATGTAATAATAAAAATAAAAATAATATTGGATACAACACATGTGCCATACCTTTATTGGTGCATCGTAGTCTCCACTGCAGAGGGTAGCAAGTGGAATGTCAAACGACTTCCATGATGGATTGAGGTTATTTTTAACAACCTGTTTGCGTGCAGGTAATAAACAGAAGAATAAACGAGTGATAAACAAGCTTTTTTAACCCACCTCTTCAGTCAGAATTAAAATTTGGTTTCATTCACGCTTTTTGGCATGAAGATTTACAGATATTAGTAATAATTTGGCTACCAAAATTTTCTAATGGCGACTTCACATCAAATGGCCACCAAGGAAAAGAGTTACGTAACATACTATAGTTAATAAAAGTTGACATAGTTGTCACCTACTACATGGATTGCATGAAGTTATCATAATTACAAGAAAATTCTAAAATCTCATTTCAAGGGATCATTTTCTTATAGAGATCATAATAAACAAGCTTTACTTTGCCATTCCTCCAGTTCTGTCATAATTGAAAATTATTCACTGAAGTGGAGGTGAATAGTTGTGGATATTTACCACCAGTCATTCACCGACACTGAGGTGAATAATTGAAAATAGTACCGTATATACCACACAAGTAAGTACCACACATGTAGTAGTTTGATTTAAAATCAATCCATGACTACAGACTGAAAAGGACTTTGCTTAGTTTTATTACATTACTAAAAAATATAATTGTCGGAAATAAGTTTGTGCATCCCAAAACGTTTTGTACACACACTTCAATCTATACACAGCCCAGCTTACCTCAGTTCGATGTACAAGCAAGGAGCCACCATCACTTTTCACCTTTGACAGTTGCAGGAAACCATCTGATTTTCCCATAAAGTCCTATGACAGCAGTACAAAGACTTAATTAAGTTTTTAATCACTTTAGATAGGGGTGTCGAATGGTAAATGCGAGACTTAGCGAGATGGCAAGACTGATATCTTTTCTGCGAGCCCAAGACCTTTTTAGCCTTGTAAATGAAATTGAGACTCCGAGAAGGCATCAAAGAAAAATTTGAGACCATGAGACCCCTGAAATTTGGCTAAAATTTCTACAACAAATTGGCAGGACCTTCAGAAGAGTTTTGCCTACAGTACATGGTGTATGTTGAATGGTAAAGAGAATGTAGCAGCTTAATCATCCTTCTTACAGAGTAATTCTAATAATTAAATCTTTCCGCAGGCATGTGCAAACTCTGAAATAAAATTGACAGTCTTCCAATTATCACTTTTTGCACTTAGAAAAGGTGTAAGATTTCACACAATTTTTAATCAGTAGTTTTTTTTTTTCAATTTATCAGAGTGAGTTTATAATTATCTATTTTTTCAGGGACTCTTCATTTTTACAACAAATAATACAACATACTGCATATATTAAAATTATGATTGTATACAGCAACAGGTCAGTGTTATTCTACTAAAAAAAGCTACAGTATAATTATGTTAACTGGTGTATCAAAATAATACTGTACTTTTTTATCCAAATTTGATGCTCTGAATGTCAACTGAACTATTTCATTTGATCCTTTTATTTCTTCTGCATATACCTACAAGGAAACAGCGTTAAAACTAATGTTAAAAACACACAGTTTATACTGGTAACTGTATTGATTTCTAACCTTTTGCAGGTAATCATCAACATAAACTTTAAGTGTCAAAAACTTCTAGCGTGTCTAATAACATAAGGCATGCAGGCCTTAGCTACTTATTGGGGACACTGTTACTTTATTAAGTGAGCCATGCCAATGTGTCTGCCATGACAATGTACATATATACTGTATGACAAACTACACTGTTCAAATTGTATTTGTCATTTTGCTCACTATCTCAATTTGTGTTGGCTTCTTTAGAACATCCAGGAACCGTACTCTCTTGAACTACTAGGCACAATTGGGCCATGTGATTGGTCATATAACAACAATTGACACTAATTTGCATAGCAATACGCAATCATGCCAAGCTGCATGTTCGTGCATATCTTACAAGTATTGGCTTTTGCTTTTAAAGAGCAGTCTTTAAATATATTATTTGTACAGTTTCAGACTGTCAATTTAAGAATTACTTGGTTTTGTATGTACAGCTGTACTCACTGTTATGGTTCCAACTTGTCTTCCTTGTATTTGCAATGTCTTTGCATATGACTTCTTTGATACTATCTGGAATTAATGGGGAAACAAATTGGAGCTTTAATAATAAAATGCATTCCTTCAATGAATAGCTGTAGAGTTATTTTAAAATAAGTTAAAATGATGAGATTTTTTTTTAAAAGTGTTAGGGAACCATGTTCAGTAAGTAGAGGGGATAGGGAGGGGAAGGAGGTCAGGGGGGAGAGGGGGTAGACCTAAACAATTATCCCACATTGTATATCCTTATCCCCAACCCAGTTCTTGCTCTTTGCTTAGTGGTTCCTGGTTCTTTGTATTTTTTTTTCCCTTGAAAATACTAGAACCCCTATTAAGCGGTCACCCTCGGGGAAATGGCAACTGGCAACTTAATAGAGGTTGGCCGTTTAATAGGGGTTTGCAGGAAATAAGCATAAGGCCATTTAAAAAGGTTACGTTATTTCAATACAAAATAGTGTGAAAAGGAATAACTGAACCAAATGAAGATGACCATAAACCTGTGTTCGAATGATTTTATCAGCCATCACTGTCCAACCTTGTTGAAAATAAATCCAAACACCGTATATTACATTCTAACTAGCTGCTTAATCGGGGTAAAAAAAAAAAATAGAAAAATGTTCATCGCGACCAAGAGGGGTGGCTGCTTGGAAGGGGTCTTATAAATATACAGTATTATACTGAAAATAGTTTCAGGAGTTTTACTGGGTGGGCGCTTAAAAGGGAGTTTGACTGTATTATGCAATGTCGCACAATGTTTCCTATTCCTCCCAGCTTCAGTTACCATCAAGGTAATCCAAGTCCCTCTCCTACATCTCTATTCCTGTCAGAGCCTTCTTTTGACTCCGCCTCCCCTGCACTTCCTCCTTTACAACCAGGTTCCTTCTCCCCTGCCCCCTGCCACCATCCCCCTACAGGTACATGTAAATTGCAGTATATTACGTACAACTTTAAGGCTGATTTACACGGTACAATTTTGTCGCATGCGACAAGCTTACGACACGCCTACGACAGTCGTAAACGAGTTGTAGGTTTGATTTAAATGACACAATTTGTGTCGTAGGCCTGTCGCAAGCATGTCACAAGCATATCACATGTGACAAAATCGTATCATGTAAATCAGCCTTTAGTTATCAACATTACCCCATACCTGTCCCAGATTACACTCCATGTCACCCAGAAAATCGTCATCTCCCAGGGAACTTGTCTCATTGTCGACATCATAAACTGTAAACTTCAGTTTTTGCACCATCTCAAAATAATAATCCACGACAATTCCTTTGGCAAAATCTGGGTTGAGGTTATTGTTGATTTTTTCTGTCCTAGCATGCTGTGATGGGAAGAGAACAAGATTTGTGTGCAGTGTTAGGTGCATGTTTGTCGATAAAATGATCTGCACTATGTAGTTGGTTAGTCATAAAAACATTTACAAACACACAAATATTATATTATTAAGCCCACAGGGTTGACAAGGGCTGACTTTAAATTCTTGCTCTGGTGACTGCTTACATTAAGGGGTGTCCACCATTGAACTGTATGTAAATACGGATCTAGGGAAGGAAAAATAACTTGTTTGAGGAATTTTAACCCCCCCCCCCCAAAAAAAAAATAATAAATAAATAAATAAAATAAAATAAAAGAAATAAAAAAATTAAAAAAATTAAAAAAATCAAATGCTAGGGGCGGTTTTCAATTTCAATTAATTTTGATAACATATCAAGTTCAGTTTTAGTAACAAGGTACAAGCCCATCTTTAGCTAGTTGCAACTGGACTGTTATTATTTTATTACGATTTCCAGGTGTTCTCTCTAAAACTAAGCTAATCGATCCTATTTGTAGTCACCACGTCACAAGGTATCGTGCAAAGCTGAGTTCAGCTGTGTTTTAATTAATAATCTCGTTACGTTATATCTTCCTGTCATCACAAAACGTACCTCAAACCAATTTCCGTGTGAATCTTGAATATACAGTGCACATAAAGGATCAGATTTTGAAGTCGTGTCCTTATCGAGCAGCCCTCTACAAGAGACATGAAGCTCTACACGAGTTACACAGTCGGCCATTTCCAGACTGTTTTGTCACTCGCTGTGGTGCGATCGACCGCGAATCAACAGGAATCAAACAAGTTGATTGTTTGTCAATAGACTTGTCAAAAGGCGTTCACGTAAGACAACTGGAAGATGATTATTTTGCAGGGTGACAATTTCCAGTAGCTGTGCAAAAAAGCAGTATAAATTGAAAACAAAATACAAACGAAAAATTGTTGCTCGATCTTGCTCGTACAAAACACCACTCCTCCGAATTGTTTCCGGGCTAGCGACTGGGTTCTAGTTCAGCGAAATGCCTTCTGGGACGCTTCACACGGTTTATCCGCAAAATAAACGCGACCAGACCTTACCCTCCCCCCCCCCCATCCCCCCCGCCCCCTCCACCCGCCATGGTGGGGACTTGCATTTGAAAGGGACGGGGATGCTCTTCGTCTCGCTTAGAGTGTTCTTAGATTTTGGGTGGGTACCTTTTAGGGGTCAAGAAAAGCTTGTGCCACAACTAGATTGGTCTCTTTTAAGGTTTCTTTGTAAAATTTTCTACGCGGGACTTCACCGCGCTCTTTTCCATGCGGATGCCAGACATCCAGATCAAGATGAACCTAACTGATATGGGTCAAAGCCGCAATAGATTTATTCAAATTTCTTTAGTTTTTAACTACGGGGGAACACAGGATGGTCTGCTTGTGGCTTCGGGAATATTCATGTTCCTGGTTTTATCGACGGCCATTTTGTTCTGCTTTCTAAAACAGTCAAACTGACACAGAGCTGAGAACATTATTAGTCGGGTTGTTCAAAGCACGATTAAGCTAATCCAGGGTTAGCGCGAATTTTGATTTCAGTTTTTTAAACTTTTCAGTGAGGTTTTCTGTTTTTATTTTCTGTTTTGACGTCGACTCATCTCAAACTCCACAAAAAAAATAAGCAATAAAAACACTTCTCTTTAGAGAAATGGAACCCTCGATCAACTTTTAATTCTGGGTTAATTTTAATCGGCTTTTCGAATAGCCCGGCTTGTCCCAGAAATCCCCGATTGCGCCTCTGGGGTCCCCCGAAAAGGCATTTTGATAAACTAGAACCCAGTCCCTGACCGGGGAGAATTCGGAGGAGTGGTGTTATGAACGATAGAGCAACAACTTTTCGTTTGTACTGTGTTTAATTTTGTTGTCAATTTATATTGCTTTTTTGCACAGTTAGTGGAGATTGTCGCCCTGCGAAGTTATTACCTTCCAAGTGTCTAACGTGATCAACTTTTAAAAAAGGCTATTGACAAACAATCGATCAACTTGTTCAAAACTCGCGGTCGATCGCACCACAGCGAGTGACAACAACAGTCTGGAAATGGCCGACTGTGTAACTCGTGTAGAGCTTCATGTGTCTTGTAGAGGGCTGCTTGATAAAGACACGACTTCAAAATCTGATCCTATATGTGCACTGTATATTCAAGATTCACACGGAAAATGGGTTGAGGTAAGTTTTATTTAATATTGAAACTAAAACACAGCTACTAACTATGCATGAACTTAGCTTGGTTCAGCTTAGTTTTTTCCAGTTTTTTTGGAGAACATCAAGAAATCGTGTCTTCTTAATTAGAAAGATAGTCCAGTTCCAAGTCATAAAGATAAACTGGCAGCTAATGTTACTAATATTAAAGAACAACTTGACACGTTATTAAATATTCAAATTATGAAAACTCCCTCAGGCATTTGATTGTTTTTGGTTTGAATTTCTCGAACCAATCTGCGGCATGGACGTTCCCCTTGACCAGCGGTCGGGAAACTCAACGGCTCTGGACAAATCCAAAACCGGAACCAGGAAATCGTGGTTCCGGTTTGATTTTGCACCTGCAGGCACCAGAGATTGTGGTGAAACAAACAAGACTTAGTTTTCAACAGCCAATCAGATTCAGATGCCTTAGTGGCGGGCTTTCAGAATAGCCCAGAGGTGGGCGTTGACAAAACTTGGATCGGGTCAGACCGGATCGGATCGGACTGCGGATCAGATCGCGGATCGGATCGCGGATCAGATCACGGATCGGATCACGGATCGGATCACGGACTGGATCACGAAAAAAAAAAATAAAAAAAATAAAATAAAATAACAAAAAATAAATAAACAAATAAATGGTTGTTAGTATAAATCGGCGTAACAGCGGAACGCGGAACGGCGTATTATGAATTTTCTTGCCCCAATCGAGACAATGAAACGTACAAAGCCGAAGAAGTCAACGGAGCCGTTGGAAAAAAAATGAAGGGCCTGTTAAGTTACTGATTTCATAAAAAAAGAAAGAAAGAAAATAAAAAAGCCCACTAACTAGCGGTATTTTCAGTTGGTCACCCATCCAAGTACTAGCCTCGCCCAACAGGACTTAACTTCGGTGATCGGACAAGAACCGTTGCCTTCCATATGGTATCACAAAGAGCACGTAATTTAGCTAATAAAAGTTAAGACCAGTTTTAGCAGGAAAGTGCCAAATTGTACAAAAGATCCATTTTAACCAGGTATTACTTTTATAACCCTCTCTTATAACCCTCTGTCTCGTCTGACACTGATACCACAAGGAACGCATTGGTTTGTGTCCGATTGCCGAAGTTAAGCCCTGTTGCGCGTGGTAAGTACTTGGATGGGTGACCAGCTGAAAATATATCTTGTTGTGGGATTTTCATTTTTCTTTCTTTCTTTTTCTTACACAATCGGTAACTTTTCAGGCCCTTCTTTTTATTTTCCAACGGCTTCGTTGACTTGTTCTGCTTTGTACGTTTCATTGTCTCGCTCGGGGCAAGAATGTCCGAGGGGCAGTCACACTGTGCAGTCGCGTTTATAGCTTCTCTTTGAAATCCTCAAATCCTGGCTCTAGATCGACCTCGAAGGATTAATTATAAGAAGATGTGGGTGCCCTTTATTTTGTGGGATATATTTACTGTTTGTTTGTTTGTTTGTTTGTTTGTTTGTTTCTTTGCCCAGTTCTACGTAATCAGAAGTCCAGAGATCATATAAGCCGTAAACGACATTGCGGCCTCAGTTGTGTGTGAAATAAAGAAAAAATTGGTTCCGGATACCGCTGTCTGCAGGTCTGCAAAGTGATAATTTATTATTTTAATTAAGTTCATAGCAATAAATTAATTATTAAAAGCAATTAAAAAACAGAAAAAAAAATCTTGTTACGCCGATTCTCGTTCCGCCATTCCGCGTTCCGCCGTTACGCCAATTACTAACAACCATTTATTTGTTTATTTATTTTTATTTTATTTTTATTTTTTTTATTTTTCGTGATCCGGTCCGTGATCCGATCCGCGATCCGATCTGCGATCCAATCCGGTCAGATCCGGTCCGATCCGATCCAGGTTTTGTCAACGCCCCCCAGAGGTCCCGATCCCTGGTGCAGACAAGAAGGATCGCGACATCTGGGGACCCTTTCCCTTCTTTAGTTTCATGTTTTTAAAATGTTAGACACCCCCTAATGTGAGCCCATAATAGCAAGAATTTAAAGTCAGCCCTTGTCAACGCTGTAGGCCTAATTTATTGTGTTTTTACTTTAAACCAGCTATACATGTATATTCCAGATCATTGTATTGACAGATTCAAACTTGCACCTAACAATTCACACAAATCTAATGTCTCTTCTCATCGTAGCATGCTAGGACAGAAAAAATCAAGAATAACCTCAACCCAGATTTTGCCCAAGGAATTGTTGTGGATTATTATTTTGAGTTGGTACAGAAACTAAAGTTTGCAGTTTATGATGTTGACAACGAGACAAGCTCGCTGGATGATGACGATTTTCTGGGTGACATGGAGTGTAATCTGGGACAGGTATGGGGTAATGTTGATAACTAAAGTTCTATGTAATGTACTGCAATTTACATGTACCTACCCAGGGGGATGGTCAGAGGGGGAGGGGGGAGAGGGAACCTGGTTGTAAAGGAGGAAGTGCAGGGGAGGGGTAGTCAGAAGGAGGCTCTGACAGGAATAAAGATGGGGGAGAGCAACTTGGATTCCTTTGATGATAACTGAAGGTGGGTGCAGTAGGAAACATTTTGCAACATCCACCCGGAACTGGGTCAGTGGTTAGGATAATTTACAGGAGGTGAGGCATTCACACCCCCCCCCCCCACCCACCTGACCTCCTCCTCCTTCCCTTCCCTCTACTTACTAAGTGAACATGGTTCCTTTTAACACTTTCCAAAAGCTCTTATTTTAAAATAACTGTACAGATATTAACTGAAGGAATGCATTCTGTTATTGAGGCTCTTATTTGTCTCCCCATTAATTCCAGATAGTATCAAAGAAATCATATGCAAAGACCTTGCAAATCAAAGGAAGACAAGTTGGAACCATAACAGTGAGTACATACAAAATCATAAAATAATTCATTCTTTAAAATATTATATTAAATGTACAGTCAAACTTTACAAATAATATATTCAAAGACAGCTTTTAAGCAAAAGCCAATACATCTAAGATTCCTGAGCATGTAGCTTGACATGATTACCTCAGGGCTTGATACTAACGGTAGCCAACTAGCCAAAGGCTAGTAGAAATGCAGTTTTGGCTAGTAGATTTTGGACTTTCACTAGCCAAAAATTATGGCTAGTGGAAATTTCAGGCAGTTTTGTGAAAAGAAACCGCAAATTGAAATGACTCTGAGAGAACAGAACTAACAAGTACACTGTTGACAAATATCAAAGAATATGGACAAGCCAAAGTTACCGAAAAGCGAACAAACGATCATTGATAACTTCTTGTAGGACTTTCTGGTGATGAAAGGGACTTGTAAGTGAAAGAAAACTGTTTCTGCTTATTATTAGCCAGCCTGGTAAATCAAGCATTATGTGTAGGTTGTAACCTTAATCAGTGATTGGGTAAGGTTGCACAAACAACAAGGGGGAGAGGTCACGTACGTGAACGCTTTCAAAAACGATTTCATGTACCCCAGGGGGGGTACTCCGGCTTGTAAATGACGGGGATGATCGAAGGATTTTTTTGGGTTTGAAATTTTCGATTCTGGGATTTTTTTGGGTAAGAAGATTTGGCAAGTATTTTTTTGGGTGACTTGATTCAAATAGAGGATCTTTTAGGGTATTTTAAACAAACTAAAGTGCTTTGGCTCGGCCTTGGCGTATTTATGGTATGATGAATACCAAACGCGAGCGTTATTACCCCTCCTGGCAATTTAGGGGTAATATTTGACAAGGGATTTTTTTAGGGGTTATTTTTGCTCCAGGGATTTTTTAGGGTAATGTTGGAAGACTTAGGGATTTTTTTGGGCCCTGAGTTTTGCCTTCATTCGATCATCCCTGTCATTAACAAGTCGGAGTACCCCCCCCCCCCCTGGGTCATGTACACATTTAAGATTCGGTTCCGTTGGATACCCGAGATTATTCTGAAGTGGGTAGAAGCAAAAAAGCTAGCAAAAGACCCAATGAAGACAGCATAGTGCCTCCATGAAAACACAAGTTTTTGCCTTCGTGGAACACAGACTTTCCATGGATTTGGGAAGAAAAACCAATTTTGTCCGATTTGTCACTGGCTTTTGTCTCCGCTGGCTTGGGAAAAAAACCCCGAAAACCATGCTTGAAAGTTCAGGCTAGTTGAATATATTGGTTTTGGCTAGTGGTATCAAAGGTGTCACCAGCCACTAGGCTAGTTAGCAAAAAAGTTAGTCTCGAGCCCTGTATGTATTGCTATGTAAATTAATTTCAATATCCAAGGATCTTAATTGTGCTTACTTATTCAAGAGAGTGCTGGTACTGGATGCTGTCATCAAGCCGACACAATTAGTCAGAGATAATGAGCAAAATGAATAACAAATACATGTACTTTGTCATACATGTTCATATACAGACATATTGGCTCACAAAAAAAATAATAGCAAAGCTGTGCTCTAAGAATAAACGCAATGTGCCCAAAGGATCTTGTGTATGTGAAAAATCTTGGGTGCCCAGTTCTTAAAAGCTTTCATGATAACATGCAAGCACCCTTTCTCTGCTAGAGCACAGCTCTTCGAGCTGAACTGTGTCCCCAATAAGTAGGCCTGCCTTATTAGACGTGCTAGAAGATTTTGACACTTAAAGTTAATGATGATGATTTCATGAAAAAAGCTTAGAAATCAATACAGTTACATACAGTAAAAAAACTGTGTTTTTTTAAAATTATTTTTTAATGTTGTTTCCTTGTAGGTATATGCAGAAGAACTAAAAGGATCAAATGAAATAGTTCAGTTGACGTTCAGAGCAGCAAAATTGGATAAAAAGGTATGGTATTATTTTGATACACCAGTTAACATATAGCTTTTTAGTAGAATAGAAAAGCCATACATATAAATACAGTATGTGGTATTATTAAAAATAGGTTAATTTTAAATACTCAATCCGATGAATTAAAAACCTACAAAATGTAAAAATATGCCATTACACCTTTTCTTAGAGCAAAAAGTGAGGATTTTTACAAAATGTAAAAATATGCCATTACACCTTTTCTTAGAGCAAAAAGTGAGGATTTTTATTTGTCTGCACATTTTTGCGGGAACATTGTGAATAAAAAGAAGCAGGGATGTAGCAAAGAGTTAGCTACAGGCTAATCTAATTCGCCGGCTGAAAGGGAGCTGATCACCGTCTGAAGTTTCACTAGAAATCAAGGACTTTAGATAATTTGTAGATATAAAGAACAGATCTAGAAGAGATGACTGGGCTTTTTAATGAGCCGGCTTAGTTTTTTCTTAGCTACATTCCTGAGGTACTAAGATGGAGTGATGTATAAAGTCATGTGGAAAATACTACATTATTCTGAAACTCGATTTATCTTTTTTAAAATGTTTAAAACTTATTGTACACCCTGTAGGACTTTATGGGAAAATCAGATGGGTTTCTGAATCTGTCAAAAGTGAAAAGTGATGGCGGCTCCTTGCTTGTACATCGAACTGAGGTAAGCTGGCTTCAAGTGTGTACTGTATTAATGATTGTTCAATTTGGCATACAATCTGGTATTTTCCTTTTTTCTGTTGTATGGTTACCGTAATAATTTTATCATAATGAATGTAAAATAAAACATAGAACCAGATATTTGTACCAAGCCAGGGTAAAATTGAACCATGACAATAATTATATAATAATATGTCTTTGAAAAGTTTTGTACCCATGTAACAAATTATGCATAAAGTTATACACTGTACAGTATTTCTGAAAATCAGTGAGTAGTTACTGAGTGGAGTCCAGTTCAGTCTGTAATCATCCGATTAATTTTAAATCAGGCCACCATGCAGTGCGAGTGAAAATTATGTGTTTGCAAGCCAATCAGTCAGTCATGAACACAGTGTATCATGATTGTAGAACAAAGCTACATGTAATACATGTAGCTTTGTTCTACAATCATGATACACTGTGTTCATTATTGTATGTACAGTGATCAGGGATTCTGGGGAGATTGGTTAAAAATATTAATATCGTGATCATCTTTTTATTACCTGCATGCAAACAGGTTGTTAAAAATAACCTCAATCCATCATGGAAGTCGTTTGACATTCCACTTGCTACCCTCTGCAGCGGAGACTATGATGCACCAATAAAGGTACGGCAACATGTTCATGTGTTCTATATAGTTTTTACTGCATTAACAGAGCTTGAAAGGAATTGATTTTGTGCTTGCACTTTGGACAAACATATCTAAAAGTCTCTTTGCAAGGGGCAGTTATGTGCTTGCCTTTTAAATTAGGAGTAGTTTTTGTTAATTAACTTGTAACATTTGGCATGTAACATTTTGTGTTAGTTTTGATCTGGTGACGTCTTTACATAAATCTAAAATGCACTGCACTAAGAGTAACTTTCATTTAATTTTATGAGATCGCCAGATTGGATGTTATGGATGAAGGCAACAATAATGATTTGATTGGATGTGAGGATGCAACTCTTTGACAACTGATTGACGCTAAACAGTCTGGGGTATGTACTGTCTATTAACTGATGCCTTTTCTGGTTTGTTTTTATGTTTGATTGCGACAGATCGATTGCTTTGATTATGATGATGATGGAAGTCATGACTTTATTGGTTCAACCAGCGCTTCTGTTCGGCAGTTGTTAGAGTTAAAACAAAATGGGGTAAGGTGATTGTGTGTGATACAAAGGTATTTTTACTTTAGTAATTGCTATGCAGATAAAAAAATTAATGGAGGAAAAATCTCATATCCAGACCTGAGTAGTATAGTAGGATTCGCGGAGGAATACATGTACATTAACCTGGTGAGGTCATGGACTAATAAATAAAGTGCTGTGGATTTAATTAACAGCTTACTTATTCATGGGTCTATGACGTCACAGAGTTAATGTATTCCTCCACAAATTAATGAGATTTCTCTGCAAAAAAGAGGCCTAACAGGCCACTACTATACTACTGACTTGGATCTTTATTTGTTGCACAAGCTTATTTAGCTGACATTTGTTGCTCAATGCATTTTTAGAAAGTTAAGATGTCTTTCAAGACAAAAGGAAAACGATACATAAGCATGTTCCATTACTTAAAACAGAATATAGATCGTTTTCACAGCAGCCATACATGTTGGTGGACCAGAACAATAGACTTTCTCTCTGTTGGAAACTAAATTCTATTCTTATGCAAATTCTGGACGGGGGTTTGGTCCACCAATATGGCCACCTTGTCACGTGAGTGAAAACCATATATATCTAATTTAAAGAAAATAACGCATCAGCAATATACTGTGAGATTAAATTCTTTGTGAAATGATTTTATTTCAGAAAGGACTTGATCTGGTGAATCCCAAGAAGAAACAAAAGAAGAAAGGATATGTGAACTCAGGGGTGCTGTACGTTATTCAGTGCAATGTATGTACATGCTGGTTTAAACTACTAGTGGTTCTAACTTCTTATATTTTTAGGTGATGACATATCGCCTATCCTATTGACTTGTTTGAACGAAGATTTGCCAAAACTGCCACTTAGGTTTCCCCGACTGTACTGTACTATACTCTGGCGAATTTGTTTTGTAGCCGAAAGAAATCAACGGTTATATTCACATTGTTTCACTCTTCCTTAGATTATCAAAGTGCACACATTCTTGGATTACATTATGGGAGGATGTCAAATGAACTTCACAGTAAGTGCATCTAAAAAAGTGCAGCATTAATACCGACTACAAAGTTTTTGGTTTTGTGTTGGGAGAGTTTTCTACCCTCTTCTTGTAACGACATCATCATCATCTACCCCTTGGCTCGGCATGGAGGTTGCCAGGGCCATTGATCCTCCTCGCCCTTCAAGCCTCCCTGTCGCTGGCGGTAGCAGTAAGAATTGGAAAGTTTCCTTTCTCCGAAACTTACTGGTAGCCTTATCCAAATGTTTGAAGATGGGGTAAAGTGTAGCTTACGTTTTCGCTGGAGCAAACCAGTAAGGATGACCAACTTTTTTCAAAATCAGCAAACCAATTGAAAAAGATGGTACTTACCATTTGCAATGTTGGTTCTCTGTTATTGTTTTCCGTTGATGGGAGACTGGAACTGGGGAACCAAACAGTAAGGAATTTTGTGACGTTCTCTTCGGAACGGAAAACGAGAAGTACCTATTACGGAAAGGATCTTCCTGTTCCATCTGACTTTCAACCAAAATTTCCGCAAATGTTAAGTACTCATGAAGTTTTTATTTTTGGTTTATGCAGGTCGGAATAGACTTTACAGCATCCAATGGTGATCCAAGAAACCCTCAGTCACTGCATTATGTGAATCCTTATGAACCCAATGAGTATGTCAAGGCTTTGGTGGCTGTAGGAGAAGTTTGTCAGGACTATGACACGTAAGCTTGAATGCTATTTATTTTTTAACGACTGACTCTTGAAAGCTGGTACACAAACTTAGAACAAAGGGTTATCTAGCAGCTATTGAAAGGTCCCACTTGAATGGCTCGCTACCCTTCGAAAAAACAATAAAACAAACAACATAAACGATACCCCTAGCCCAAACACAATAGCAACTGCTACACTAGAGGACCACTAGAATTACAAGCCTAAAGAGAGCTGCTACACTTCTGAGAACACCTCTCATTAGATCTATTTCAACAACTATCGATACCTTACAAATGACTTATTCACGGCGGAAAAGAAAGGATCCTACCACAAAAACCAACACTTCTAAATTTCAATTCAATCGGGAATCAGTTTAAGGGCCACAGGTTTGTCAGTGGCCGTCGAACGACGGTTATGTGCAACCCTCGTATGTAAAACAAAGTTGATTTATTTCTTTATTTAAATTTTTATTAATTAATTTTCATTTATTACAGAACGACTTAGTTTTACTAACAATAGAGGGAGATTGACAAACTTTACACGAGTCTTATAGCGAATAATATCACGATCGGATTCAAGGGACCAGACTTATAACATCATCGACTGACGACAACTTTTCTCTTGACTCTAAAGATGACTTCCACTCAGTTTCCACTCCATTCAGGTTGTCGAAACGGCAGTTAGCAACAACAGTTCTTTTCAGAACTACTCTCACCCTGTCGATCACACTGTACGGACCACTCAAAAATAGGTTATCCCCTTTCGTCTCGTCTTCGGGAGGCGGATTTTTTCGTGGTTGCTCGGGAGAATCACATCTTGAGTGACGAAAAGTGCTTCTCAAAAGAATCAATCTTTTATTTTATCTTGTAGTGACAAATATTTTCCAGCATTAGGATTTGGAGCAAAGATACCTCCAGGAAACCAGGTAAGTGATGATGAAGCTATCATTCCAACTTCTAGCGTGACACAACTGCAGCTTTCAGATCGTAACTTCTGCTTGTCCCACGCTCATTTTAAACCGATTCTTCAGTTGAAGATGAATTAATTAGTATTTTGTGTTTGTTTTCTTAGGTTTCCCACGAGTTTCCTTTGAACTTCAATCCTACTAATCCGTATTGTCACGGTAGGAAAATTTGGATTTCTTTACCTCACAACTAATGTGTTATTAAACGTGCAATGTTGAGTGTTGTAGGAGACTCCAGGGTCCTTACCATTATCAACCAATGAAAATATTCCACTGGTTTACTTGCCTGAAAATACTTAAAGGACCCTAGTCAGCCATACCTTTGTTTTTGTTTACATGCAAGAATTTTGGTATTCATTTTTTACCCGGAGCGTGTCTAAACGAAAGAGATCATTGCACATGAAATTGTTAAACGTAATTAAACAGACTTCCAATAACACAACTTACAATAAGATTTTGCTTCACCATACAATTTTCATAATAATTTATTTCGATGCCATCGAAAATGGCGGAGGCTGACTAGGGTCCTTTAAACTCTAACATGCTGAAACTTTTGGGGTTGGGGCTGGAATTGATTATTTGACGTTTACGTAATATTCAAACCGTATGGTGTTAAGGCTTCTCTTCACCGATTAAACTGATCATAGCGTCTCTATTTTTTAATGCAAAAGAACGCAAGAACAGGTGCGAGCGAAGGGAGCGCCTCCCGTTTCGCACTGGCGTCCAGTTCTTTCGCGATTCCTTTCCTGCGTTTAATGATAGGGGCGAAAAATAGAGGGCTCTGAATAAGCGATTCAGATACATGTCCCAAAGCAGAAAACTAACCAGAAATCGTTTCCCTTTTTGGACAGGTATCTCTGAAATTGTCACCGCTTATCAGAATTGTATTCGCCAAGTTCAACTTTATGGACCGACAAACGTCTCACCGATCGTTAATCACGTGATTAGATTTGCGGAGCAGGCGGCCAAGGAAAACACGGCGTCGGTATGTACAGTGGAGTGTTAGTGATCATAATGTAAAGTCTCCTAAGAGCAGCGATACATTGTCAAGCAGATTGGTGATGAGAATATGGCGTACTGGTTTTTTTTTTTTTTTGAGCCCCCCCCTTAATTCATGATTTAACTCTGTAATAAAGAAATACTGGATAAATCACTATCCGGTGGATAGCGAAGTAGGTATTGTATGGCAGTTATCCAATGGATAGCGATTTATCCGGTGTATAGCGTTACCCGCCCTTTGATGAACAACTAGGCCCTGGGCGACAAGAGGTTCTGATGGAGTAAAGTGTTTCAATAGCACACATGTCATGTTATAGCTGTAAGAATCAAGATTCTAAAATGTTTCTTCTGTAGATATATTTTTTAACAGAGTAAAATTTCTGTTCACGAAGGTTGGCTGCATGCGACTACCCTTGACCTTGAAAGCCAGCTACAGCAAATGAACATGTTGCTTTTTTCTCTAGATATAGTAAAAATGCCAATCTAATTATTTTATTTTTGTTGATATCTTAACAGCAATATTACGTTCTTCTTCTGTTAACTGACGGTGTGTTGTCAGACATGGAAGACACAAAAGCCGCCATTATCAAAGCGTCTCGTCTGCCAATGTCGGTGATAATTGTTGGAGTTGGCCAAGCTGACTTCAAAGATATGAACGAACTTGACGCCGATGAAGGAAGGTAAAATACACTCTTTATATTTTATAAGAATCTAGTTTATAAGAATATCGAGGCTGAAATTTGCGAATTTTTAAGAATATTTTAAAAATAATCCCGAGGCTGAGATTTTAAAAAAGAATATAGTTTTTAGTTGAAACAAAATCAGGTATTTTCATTTCCGTCACTTTATCTCTGTGAGGAATGCTTTGTTTAAAGCCAAAACGGCCAGGCTGCAACGAAAAGCAATGGTACATGTGCACAATGTAACACGATACAGATCTGGACACTAAACACTTGTAATTGATTACCCAATACTTGCTAAAACGGGAATGTCAAACGGTATTTTCTAAGAATGTACATAAGAATATTTTCAGCCTAAAATCGGCAGAAAAATAAGAATATTCAGCCTGTGTCGAAAAAACTGTATTCTTAGTAAAAAAAAATGGTCTAAAAAATAAAATGGATTCTAGGAATAGAAAGATCGCGATGGAATCAGTAAGTTTGAAAAACTTAAGAAAGTTTTCCTTTGATTGACCAAACTGTGTGTGTTGTTGTTTTAAAGCGACTTACGACTTCATTTGACCAACGACAATAAACATGTTGTTTTTTCTTCAGGTTACGATGTGGTCATCATTATGCTGATAGAGACATTGTACAGTTTGTGCCGTTTAGAGAATTTAAAACAGTAAGTAATACAATGTTGTGTTTACTAACGCGATGTGAGATTGTTACATTCTACAGTACGTGGCCATACGCAGTCTGCGAGGCATTTGACTCATTGAATGAGCGTAAGGTTTCTTCAGTTTGAACTAAAGTTACAATTAAGGCCATTGTTCGTTTGCTTTCAAATTGTTTGTTTAAGTCTTCGTGTTTATAAAAAAAAGTGTCCGTGACGTTTACTCTTGATCTCAAAGTCCGCTTTATACGCACACCCCGATAATACGGAGACTTTTGCGTATCCCTTTGGTGTCTGTATTAACAAGGTTTCACTGATAAAGGAAATTTGCTTACCCTCATACTAATGGCAATCGATAGCATAAGGCCTGAATCCAGACTTATTTACCGTTTAAAGGAGCTACGCCACGGTGAACGCATCTTGATAAACTTTGAAAGTTTGTCTTTCGTTATCCGTAATCTTTGTCAGTTGAAACGGCTTGGTTATTTTTTCTCGTTTTAATTACTACTTTGGTGGTGTTTTTTTTTTTTTTGCGTTATAAATTTTTAATTTTGAGGTTTACTTTGATTTAGACACCTTTTCCATTCCTTTTCAACAGCAACCTCCAGCAGTCCTCGCTA
The DNA here is from genome assembly GCF_052425735.1 of Oculina patagonica. NCBI lineage: Eukaryota > Metazoa > Cnidaria > Anthozoa > Scleractinia > Oculinidae > Oculina > Oculina patagonica. The sequence continues at coordinate 22,543,578 of NC_135767.1, forward strand.
AACACGTGTTAGCAGAGATACCCAAACAAGTACAGGAGTACTTCAAAAAGCGTGGTCTCGCTCCCATGCCACCAACAGGACCAGCACCTCCCTCCTTGGGGGGTCTCTAATGTCTCAGATCAACTTCATTTGTGCAAACCCGATTAAACGAAATCACTCGGCTCCGGAAATTTAGTATTCAGTATTCAGCAGTATCTTGGTATATGCGAGCACTTTCATTATATAAGTATAAAAAACGCCACAAAAATTTATAAAGAAATAGCAGGGACCACAATCATTGCTCATTATATATGGTTTTCGTTTGACCGGGCTTGCAGTCAGCATTTTTAAATATATCTTTAGCTAGGGTTTAGGACCTTTTATTATATACCAAAATTAAAATTTATTAATCGCACAACAATAGTAGTTACACCCATTTTCGCTTAATGAGTGACTAGCGTTTAACATGTTCTGTACGTAAAACAACAAGTTAAGCATTCATCAATGACTAAGTCTGCAAAGCAGTCCTTTCCTTTCCGAGAGCGTGCGAGACACGTGACAGTTTGGGGCGCAAACGGAAGTAAAAAGAAATCTTTTTGGGATTCTATCTCGCGTGCAAACCTTCGCACGCTTTCGGGAAGAAAAACGACTGCTACGTGAGCTCATATGCACGATAATGTATTCATAGGAAACCCATACTTAGTAAGACATGTAGAATTAACGTAATGTCCAACAAGATTTGAATTAAAGGAATATAATTTCCTTGTATGTTTTCATAGAGTTATAACACAAGTTAATATTTTGGGAAAATAAGGAAACCCATGCGCTTGAATTTCCGTCGCCGTCTCAAGTTCTCCAATTATTCATCAGGGAATTTTTTTTCTGTTGCGTAACATGACGAAATCTTTCAATAAAGGTTATTTTTAGAAAGGTCGTCACATCCTTTATTCTTAAAGATATGCGCCAAAGCAATTTTTTAACTGGAATTTTTTTTTCGATTTAGTTTTTTCTTCAAATACAATAAATGCACAATACAATCACAATTTACGCAACATTGCAACTTCACTGATACAAGTAGAATTACAATTCGATGTGACATTCTTATTTTCAAATTTTTCTCGTTCTCATGCCGCTTGTTAGGATTGAAACCTTTACAACTTCTCAGCAAGCCTTGATTGGGCTGTTAACAGTAGTATAATGGTTTTAGTCCGGCGGCTTAGCTCGAAATTTTAGTTGAATTGTGCACTTTTTGATACAAGCATGAAACTTGGCACACTGAAAGTGGTCACCAACAGAAGTTTTTTTCAGATATAGTGCCAAGCCCAAAAAACACCGGTTTCTATGGAAACCATAATTTTTTTAAAATCAATGAAATTTCGTGAAATATTTGTTTGTCCTGGTTTATAGACAAATACTATTATGTCAGGAAGTGATATCAAGTCGCACGTACAAAATTTGTATAGGAAGAGTATCTACAAATCCGCTTCTTATCTCCCACCACCCCTCACCATAAATCAATGTGATTTCTTTGGACTGGGTGCCAGTGCTTTTTTATAAAGAAAGACTTACTTAGAAGTTGCGCTATTAGCGACCTTTAGATTGGACTACGAGTACGAAATTGAGAACGAGTACGAGTTTTCAAACCAAATTCGTGTGCCTCCTATAATCACTTACCTTAAAGTTACTATTGTTAGCGTATACTAATTTAAGCGTTTTTTTTTTCGCGCAAGATTTAGTGACTACTTAATTTAGCGATTTTCTGAAAATTTTTTAATAAAATTGTGATATCTTGTAAACCAGTTTTAATGAATATATAGCTAAGACGGAAATCATTTGCATAGGCAGAAAGAACAAAGTTACCGGCATTTCTACTATGTTTAATTGTCTTTATTTATTTATTTTTTTCTTTTGAGGTGAGAGGAATGATACTTAAATTAACGAGTATTAAATTTGACCAAGTCAAATTTTAGCGAGTACTAAATTTAGCGATTTTCGCCCAACTCTAAAGGTCGCTATTAACTGGTAAAAAACTAAGCCTAAGTTTCAGTCGGCTTCTCTTGTCGTGCGCTACCCGAGCGCTCGTAAAACCAAATCTATAGGTAATAATAATAATAATAATAATAATAATAATAATAATAATAATAATAATAATATCTTTTATTTAGACACGATAAATTTACAGCATAGCTGATGTGGTCGTGTTTAAGTTACCTAAGAAATAATCATAACAAAAATAACACTAAGACAAATACGAATACTAACTAAACTTATTTACAATATAAAAGATATTTACAATATTTACATGCACTAGCCTATTTACAATTTTCTATTTACAATATCGAGATTTTTGATGGCCTTTAGTTCCCTATTGAAGGAAGCTAAGCTTTCTTTAGCCCTCCAGGCATTGGGCAAATTATTCCACCTTTTTGCGCCAATGTATGAAACTGATTTCAGTTTAAGGTTAGTTTTTGGCTTGGGCAAGACTAAGCAGTTCTGACGTCTCAGGTCATATATACTATGCTGCTTCCGAAAAAGAAATTGGATACCCAATGGAGCAGTTCCTTCAAATACTGTGTATACTAGAGTTAGAATTTTAGTGTTATAGTTAGTTTCTAGCGTTCGCCATTTTACCCTTTGAAGGACATCCACAGAGGGTGTATACCAGTCTAATTTATGAATTATTTTTGCGGCACGAACATGAATCTTCTCAAGTTCTTTAAAGAGAGTACTGCCGCAAGAACCCCATACAGTTATGCCGTATGTAACAGATGGTAAGATGACTTTAAAGTAGAAATCAGTTTTTGGTTTAACAGGTAGGAAATGCATAGATCGTAGCAAGTTTAGCTTCTGGGTGTATGACTTAATGAGAGCGTTTACATGAGTGTCCCATTTGAGTTCATTTCAAGTAACCGAGCTGCTAAAATTGCAAGCTCAAAAATCAACGGAAAACTTTTCTGCAGAAAGGATTGGACTGTTTTCATCGGTGATTTAATAGTGGGGGCGGGGAAAGTTAAATCGAGAGAAAAAAACACGGTTTCTGTGTTACACTCAATACCCTGCTCGCGCAATACGAGTTCTATATTTGGAACGCGTGGTACGTCACTTTTACTACGCCCACGTCATAAAGCAATTTTTCTTAAACTTTTCAAAACAGTTTGCTGTTTGGCAAAAAAGTTGTTGCAGAATAAACATATCTCAAGCTCACAGAGGATATAATACTAAACTAGTAAACTACCGAGTTTGGCATAATTAAGAAGGTGAGTAAGGTGAAAGTTTTCAAGCACATTCTGGGGCCAAGTATTCTTTATTTTTCCTAAAAAAAATGGATTGTAAAAATATGCTTCGACCGGCTCTTGCAATCTTAAAATTTTGCGCAAGAAAGTAGTGTCAATTTTTAAGCAGCTTTAGGGGAGATTTTATGGTTAAAAACATGCTAGGGTTCGGTTAGTGTCAGTTTAAAGAGACTGTGTCACGGATTTTAGCGAAATTTAGGCATAGGAAATGGTTATCAAATTCGGCGAAATATAAAAAAAATAAACTCTTAAAACAGTGAAAGGACATTTCAGTAACACAGCAAATACAAAAAAAGGTACGGATGGCCAAAAGTGACGAAGATTGAAACGGGCTGCGATATGGGTTTTTGAAAAATTGTTGGCCTAAACAGTTTTGAAAGTTAGCATTGTTTGCTTGTAACTTAAAATTATAACACCCGGGAGACACATTTGGTTGCAATAAAGCTATGGTTTTGTCATTTTAATCATAGAAGTAATTTGTTTGCAAACATTAAATTTCATAGCAAGTATTTGGCAAAGCTTAACTCAGCCGTGACACAGTCCCTTAAGGGCAAGCTTAAGGTGAGGCACTTTTAGGGGTAGCCTGTATTTTCAATATTTGGATGACCAATGTCGTTAGGGAAGTTCTTAGGTCGCGCGCACATTAGGCCAAGTAAAAAGCAAAATCAAATGTTTCTCGTCCGGATTTCTATAAAAAAGAGAGCGGGCGGGCCCTTTTTTGTTATTTTTTTATTTATTATTTTGTTACATTCCTTACGTGTGTTGTTCGAATATCGATGTTTTTCCCTCCATCTTCAGATTCTCCAGAAGCGAACTTGCAAAATAAGTCCAGTATAGACCTAGCGTACCGAGGCTTTAAAATGGCAAAAGCCATGTCTTACAGAATTTTCAACTACGTACAAAGTGAAAGTAACGCCTGTTGGTTATTGTTCGTTCCAACTTTTTCAATAATAAATAATAAAAAATTAAAGAGAGGCGGCCCCAAAAATTGAAACGGGCAGGGACGAGAAACATTTGATTTTTTTTTTTTACTTGGCCTCACTATAAAATGAATTGGAAACCTTTTGAACTATCATTGCTTTCGTTCGTTTAGGTTTTGTATCGAGAGATATGGCGTACGCTGGGCCAGAAGAAGGACTACATGTACAGGAGGACGGATGGATTCAGGCAGTCCTGAATACGGTTAAATCATGGGAACAAGCTGCCCAAAGCAACCCAATCATGTTAATATTCCTTATTATGCTTGCTCCTTTTGTGTGGATATTTGCAGTCGTCATGGCTCCGGTAATCTTCATTCTGATCTGCGCTGTAATCACAGCATTTTTATGTCTCCTCGCAATTGCCTCCTTTCTTGTTTGTGGATTTCCTGTTTATGTAATCACAATGGGATACGGTTTGTTCTTCATGTTGTACGTCACAAGCCGTCTCGATGAAGTGTGGCTTAAAATCCAGCGGATATACACCACTACACTGCAGCTGTATTACAGCATCACGGGTTTTCCTTGGAGGATGTTCCACACGGTCAAGAGAGAAATACGCAAGCTTGTCCAAGAGGTCCGACAGTGGATTGGTGAAGACGTTTTAAAGTACTTCAATTTGTGAAGATTTATAAACAATGAACGTTGAAACACTTTTTGCACAGTTTTTTATTTTTTTTTTGTTTCAACTTTGTCCATTGTGGATTTACATCTGGATTTTGTTTTACTTTAAAATTTATTACTGTATTTACTCTATTTAGCCTCCTACCCCTATTAAATCCCACATCCCTTCCAAAGTCCCCACCCCTAACCCCTTTCCCCTATTAAATATAAATCCCCCTCCCTCCTCGTAAAACCCCGTCTCCTCCACCTCCCTTCAAAGTACCCCATTGTCAGACCTTAAATTCATGAACCTCTTCACCCACCCCTTGTGAAATCTACAAATAAAATGACATTGGAGGCGTAAGTAGAGTAAACTACAATATTCTTATATTTGGTTTTGTAATCACTACATATTTAATAAACTTTTTTGTCTTCATTTTAAAATTAGAATCGAAGATGCTTTATTTATTTAACTTCGCGTTGAATATCTTCTTGTAATAGCAAGTGATATTCAAGAGATTATCAGCTAGAAAAATTGAAAAGGTACATGTACATGTAAGAGGTGATAATTTTAACCTGCAATAACTATTCAAAGTGGCTATGAGCCACTAAACTCGGAGAATTTATTATGAAACAAGAATCGAAAACAACAAACTGACAAATAGAGATTTGCTAAAACAAATGATGTTTAACTTTCCACAATTCAGTTCACTTCACTTAGTTTCATTGTCATCTAGCTGCTCATCGAGAGCAGGCCGAAAGGGCAAGTGATAGAGTTCCCATCGGTTGCAAATTGTTTTCTTTCTTTTTATTTTTCCTTTTTGTTTTTTGAAGGTTAGGCAAAATAATGATATCATTAGAAAAAATAAGTTTTGGTCTATTTCAAGAAAACTGACATTAATACAATATTTCGGCTGGTAGTTAAGCAGGCATGTACCGTATTTATTCGGCTATTAGCCGAAACCCTAGACTTTTAGTTTTAAGAACCAGTTATACTGACAAAAAATAAACCCAAATCGCTCAGCTATAAGCCAAGACCCATTTTTTCCTTCAAGCTATAAAACAGTCCACGTGCAGCGAATCAACATATCGTTAAATCACAACTATGTAATTGAAAAACAACAAATCACTGACAAAGAATGAATTTATTAATAGAACCGTACACAAGCGTGACAAAACATTCACCTGAGTTCAGAATCCCATCTCAAACAATCACGCATTCTTCTGAAGAATTAAGCAGTTATCGATCATCATGCCAAAAACTACTGGTTTTCTAACAACGAAACCTTCAAGTTGAAAGTTGTTGCCGATGTAGAGACAGTTCAGAACAACTGCAAAATCACCAGAGAATACGGGATGATTCCTGATGATTCAGTGAATCTTCAGTTCGTCGCAATTCGCCAGCGAAAAGATCAAGCAGATCAAGCGGGTGAACTTTAAATGTCACCAAAACGAAACATGTGCTGTTACCAGTACTTGTCGAGTATCCTCAATCCAATTGAGAGTCCGATCGAGTAACGTCCCATCCAGGATTCTTGAAGGCATAGAAGTAATACCCCAAGTCGACTTGCTCCAGAAACCCATAGTTATGGGGGGGGGGGGGGGGGGGAATTATTGTAGGTTTTGAAAACAAACCGTAGCAATTTGCATAGTGCAGTCTATAGCTTTTAAACCCCCAGCACCGATGTCTTTGAAACGAAATTTAAAATATAGGCACAACATTATTTTAGACTTAAAGACCGAGGAGACCTGCTTTCTATATACCCTTTAAAAGGGCCACATTTTCTTTGAAAATCTTAAATTCTTTCTTTGTTGGTTCTTCTCCAGTCCCGTCGTTCCAGAATACAAATTTTTGTAGACATAACTGGAAAAACAAACAGAAAATGCTTCAAATCAAATGCCATTTTGTGGAATCCTGCCACTTCGTCCAAAACCAAATGTGAGTGCTTCATTCTGTCGCAGGGGGGTTCAGTTAGAAGGTGAGAGAACACCAACATTTTAGGGCTTTCTTCTTTTAGACCTTCTGTCTTGGAATATCTAGAATGAAGTATAGAAAAAATGTTTAGTCAAAAGCAACCTCTTAATTTGGCCGATAAAATAAAAAATTGGCCGGGTAACAAACAGCCTTAATTTTATCATCATCTTTATCATGTTCTCCTTTCCATTTGGAGAATACAGAGGTGAAAATAAGCTCACTTTCCGACTTTTAACGTATCTTGACGCATAATACATGTAACCCGGCCCTCGGACAAGTTTTAAGTAAAGAATTACAGTATGATACAAAACAAAGCTCACCTCCATGACGGATTGATTTCTCCAAACCGAGAAATACCAGTTTGAGCTGCAGCAACAGAAATGTGAACATGACAAGGTTCTGAGGACAAACAAGAAGAATAATTAAACAAATTCATTTCTTCAAAAAGTGCTGGCAGCTGAGAACATTTGAAACAAGAGCTCTTAGAGCTTACAACTGCGCTGGTCTCGTGAGCACTTTAGGGGAGCCATGTGGGGGGAACAAAAAATGCACCCCCCCCCCCCCTTATCCCCTTTACCTGCGTCAAACAATGTTGTGACTGACAAACAAGATGGTAAGAAAACACCTTGCGTGACATTTCATGGGTGACTAGTTCCATCCAAAATTAAATATTTTTCTTATATGCTAATGGTGGCCAAATTTAATTCCCACGATCCTGATCAGTGAAACAAAAAAATCTTTTAAATCAGCATTCAACGCCAGCACATTCCAGGACACAAACGTAATGTAAATAAATGTAAATTCTTGCCCGCTAAAGCGTATTTTTTTAAAGCGTGAAATTTTAGTATTTTCTTCGATTCAAACGCTTCAAAATACTTCACACTGAATTTTTTAAGTAAAGACCAAAGGATTTGCAAAGATTTCAAAGGAGGCTGGATAGCTTTGAAAAATTAGATAACTCGAGCCGATCGAAAGTGAAACTTGTCATGTCAGTACATTCTTTGACACCAACGTAATGACATTTATTTACAGATTCTGGCCCGCTGAATTATATTTCTCTTTGAAAACTGGCCCAATGACAATGTTTCTGTACTGTTAGTATTATTTTTGTCGTGCCCCTCTTTTGGTTTTCGTATTACAATAGGCGGTTGTAAAAATGCAGCGACTGACAAACTTTGTGTGACATTTCATGGTTGACTTGTTCCAGCCGCGATTAATAATTTTTCCTATATGCAAATTCTGGCCGAATTCCCACGTGCGGACGCTGAAGCTGTTTTAAGCACAGAGGGTATTTCCCTAGCATACCGAATGACGTAAGCGGTACAGGGCATGTTTGTGAAGGGAATATTTCTTCATATCTCTAAAATACTTTCAATGACACAGCCAAAAAATAGATTACGCAATAAATTTGTTTAGTAAAGACCAAAGGATTCGCAAAGATTTGAAAGGTAGCTTATAATAGCTTTTAAACATTACGTGACTCGAGGTCTAGCCGATCGAAAGTGAAACTTGTCATGTCAGCACATTCTTTTACACCAACGTATTTGTAGTTATTCACAGATTCTGTCCCGCTAAATTATATTTCTCTTTGAAAGCGTGGAAATTTATCATTTTCCATGAATCAAACGCTTCAAAATCGAATAATTCACACTTAACAGTCTTTGTAAAGACAAAAAAGGACAAAAAGATCAGAGGATACGCAAAGTTGTCAAAGTGAGAGTTGTCATGTCAGCTAGCACATTCTTTGACAACAACGTAATGGTATTGGGAATTTCCCTAGCCTACCGAATGACGTAAGCGTTACAAGTCACGGCATGTTTGTGAAGGGAATTTTTCTTCATATCTCTAAAATCCTTTCAATGGTACAGCCAAAAAATAGATTACACTTAAGAGAGAAATACTTCACAATATATTTGTTAAGTAAAGACCAAAGGATTCCCTTTACATTACGTGACTCGATGTCTAGCCGATCGAAAGTGAAACTTGTCATGTCAGCACATTCTTTAACACCAACGTAATGGTATTTATTCACAGATTCTGGCCCGCTGAAATATATTTTTCTTTCGAGGCATGAAAATTTAGAATTTTGTTTGAATAAAACGCTTTAAAATCGGACATCTCACGCTAAACATGCTTATTAAGACCAAAGCATTTGAAAATTTCCCATTAGTAAGTGTTTTCTAGCTTTTAAACCTTGCGTGACCCCAGCCTGGCCGAGCGGGGGCATCAGTCTGGTCACTGAGAAAAAACAAGAGCTCTTAGAGCTTACAACTGCGCTGGTCTCGTGAGCACTTCAGGGGAGCCATGTGGGGGGAACAAAAAATGCACCCCCCTCCCCTTATCCCCTTTACCTGCGTCGAACAATGTTGCGATTGTCAAACAAGATGGTAACAAAACACCTTGCGTGACATTTCATGGTTGACTAGTTCCATCCGAAATTAAACATTTTTCTTATATGCTAATGGTGGCCAAATTTAATTCCCACGATCCTGATCCGTGAAACAAAAAAATCTCTTAAATCAGCATCCAGTGTTGTCTTGAATTACCGTTTAAAGATTGAATAACCAGCTCCGAAAATGGAATATTGGAGCAAATAATTAAATCAAATTTGAGAAGAACACTAGACCTGTGTTTTGCTGAATGGGAATTCCCCGGGGAATTAATTTACCAATGACGTAACCCTTGCAAGTCAGGGCATGTTTGTCTCAGTGGTTTTCCATCAGATTTCAGAAATCCTATAGATGACACAGCTTCAAAAATACATAACGCTCAAAAATCGAACATTTCACACTTAACATGCTAGGTTCAAAGGATTTGTTCAGTTTCCATTTGTAGCAGATTTAAAGCTTTCAGAGCATTGCGTGATTCTTGCCGATCAGTGCCTTGTGAAATTAAAAATTTGCTAACGCCAGCACATTCCAGGACACAACCGTAATGTAAATATATGTAAATTCTTGCCCGCTAAAGCGTATTTTTCTTTTAAAGCATGAAATTTTAGTATTTTCTTTGATTCAAACGCTTCAAAATACTTCACACTTAATTTTTTAAGTAAAGACTAAAGGATTCGCAAAGATAAGAAAGGTAGCTAATAATAGCTATGAAAAATTACGTGACTCGATGTCTAGCCGATCGAAAGTGAAACTTGTCATATCAGAACATTCTTTTACACCAACGTATTTGTAGTTATTCACAGATTCTGTCCCGCTAAATTATATTTCTCTTTGAAAGCGTGGAAATTTATCATTTTCCATGAGTCAAACGCTTCAAAATCGAATAATTCACACTTAACAGTCTTTGTAAAGACAAAAAAGGAGAAAAAGATCAGAGGATACGCAAAGTTGTCAAAGTGAGAGTTGTCATGTCAGCTAGCACATTCTTTGACAACAACGTAATGGTATTGGGAATTTCCCTAGCCTACCGAATGACGTAAGCGTTACAAAACAGGGCATTTTTGTGAAGGGAATTTTTCTTCATATCTCTAAAATCCTTTCAATGGTACAGCCAAAAAATAGATTACACTTAAGAGAGAAATACTTCACAATATATTTGTTAAGTAAAGACCAAAGGATTCCCTTTACATTACGTGACTCGATGTCTAGCCGATCGAAAGTGAAACTTGTCATGTCAGCACATTCTTTAACACCAACGTAATGGTATTTATTCACAGATTCTGGCCCGCTGAAATATATTTTTCTTTCGAGGCATGAAAATTTAGAATTTTGTTTGAATAAAACGCTTCAAAATCGGACATCTCACGCTAAACATGCTTATTAAGACCAAAGCATTTGAAAATTTCCCATTAGTAAGTGTTTTCTAGCTTTTAAACCTTGCGTGACCCCAGCCTGGCCGAGCGGGGGCATCAGTCTGGTCACTGAGAAAAAAAAAAAAAAGGACGTGCAGAGCAAGAACTGCGCAGCGCAGTTAACAAGAGCTCTTAGAGCTTACAACTGCGCTGGTCTCGTGAGCACTTTGGGGGAGCCATGTGGGGGGAACAAAAAATGCGCCGCCCCCCCTTATCCCCTTTACCTGCGTCGAACAATGTTGCGACTGACAAACAAGATGGTAGGAAAACACCTTGCGTGACATTTCATGGTTGACTAGTTCCATCCTGTCATGTCAGCACATTCTTTAACACCAACGTAATGGTATTTATTCACAGATTCTGGCCCGCTGAAATATATTTTTCTTTCGACGCATGAAAATTTAGAATTTTGTTTGAATAAAACGATTCAAAATCGGATATCTCACGCTAAACATGCTTATTAAGACCAAAGCATTTGAAAATTTCCCATTAGTAAGTGTTTTCTAGCTTTTAAACCTTGCGTGACCCCAGCCTGGCCGAGCGGGGGCATCAGTCTGGTCACTGAGAAAAAAAAAAAAAAGGACGTGCAGAGCAAGAACTGCGCAGCGCAGTTAAAAAAAAAGGACGTGCAGAGCAAGAACTGCGCAGCGCAGTTAATGAAGTGCTCCAAATGGTACCAAAGCTTGACTTGAAGCAGACCCTCTTTTTGTCTTAGTCAGTCAAGCGTTTGCTAAAACAGTGGCGAATGAAAAAAAAATCGCCGTGGAGCGAGACGCTCCCAGATTTCCCTCACGGCCATTTTGTCCCTTTCACTCCACGCTCGATGGGTTGACAAAAAACCCAGACTGTTCGTAGTCTATACCAAGAGATGATTATTTTGTAACACCCTAGAAGTGCAAGCACAATGAGCATCACTCTATCGGTAGGTGCCATAAAATTTTAGAAACTAGCTCAACCATCTCTCCAACCCTAGCGTGCATTTTTCTCAGAAAGACACTGCTAAAGTGAAATGTCTTGTCCAGTAAAACTACATGAGGACTCTGACCAAGCCTCAACTCTGGACTTAAAAGGGACCATGTCACCGATTTAACCAGATTTTTGAACCGCCAAAATTTATATTTGTGTCACGGGAAACCTAAAAATAATAGTCCGTTTTTTTATTTTAAAAATGCTATTAGAGCACTAAAACTGTTAACAAGCATCTTTGGCTGCGGATGGCTTGAATGGAAACGGATTGCAATTTGCAGAGTCAGTGACTATTTGGACACAATGTCATATCAGATAATTAGTCACATGTCATTTTTTATGATACCTGTGTGGTTGTCCATCAGCTTGTGAAGTCTTTGTAATGCCACTCCTCCAGGGTAGTTATTATGGGATATATACAGCAGCAATCCTGTTAGCAAACAGTTACTCAGGAGTCCCCCCACAGTAATAAGTTTGATCCCAAGGGACACAAATGGCCTCCACTTGGCTTCATTCTTGTATCTTTGTAAACAGAAGCAAATAAAATAATTACCAAATTAGTGTTTTTGAATAATCACAGTTTGTAATCCAGCATGTTTATGCACACAATTGGTCTTGACACATCACCAGTATGTGATGCAGGCAGCTTAAACTAGGATATATCTGAGAATTTTCACCAAACAACATCTCATTTTTTTTTTCTTTATCTTTTTCGTATTAATGTTGAATATCGCCGTACCAAGGATTTTCTGTCTGCTGGGGCAAGTTTTCCTGGTGGCAGCAACTGTTTTTTTTTTTTTTAGTTTAGTTTTTCTTTTTTTAGTTTTCTTAGTTTTTTAGTTTTCCTGGATTAGGGCGACTACCATGCACCTTTTCATAAATTAAATGCTTTGCAGTATGCACGTATCTGAAAGATCTATTTTTTGATACTCACATGTAGCTCAGTCCACAAGCTGCTACTGTGTTAAACACAGGAATGACATAAATAATAAACCGAAGCTCCTTGTGAGGAAGAAATGAGTACAGGAACACAAAAGCAACGCATGGAGCAGCTAGTGTCCAGGTCCTTCTGTCCCTCCAAAGGCCCAGAGGGACTAGGACTAAGGCAAAAAGCAAACATCTGGGAAGAACAGAGTAAAAATACCAAAGGAATGGAGATGTCTGACATTTGGTAAAGGAAAGTTGTTTGAGTACTTTAATCAACTAAAAAAATTCCCTTATGTCAAAGCTTATGGTAAAAGATAAGGTAAGTCTGTGTTCAAGACTAGTGGCTCGTCAGGATCATAAAGCAACTATTTCTTCCTTCTAAAACTAAAATAGAAATAATAAAATGAGTAGTACATATAATTGTCTCCTTCATAACCCACTGTCCAGCTGTAAAATAATTTAAATATCATGTGGCTCCAGAAAAAAATCCAATTACCCATCCCATGGAAGGCAACTGGAATTTTTGAACAGGTGAGGGGGGGGGGGGGGCTCAAAAGCCATTAATTTGTAAAGTAAAGTACAGAGCTAAACTGAAATTTCCAGTGGGTTATGGTTGCAAACCATAATACACAAAGGTTTGGCACAATGTAACTAAAGTACAGAGCTAAACTGAAATTTCCAGTGGGTTATGGTTGCAAACCAAGAACCTTCCATGGGGGAGGTATGGATATTTAACAGAACAACAAATTACTGTGATCAAAAACTTTACAAAATGTGAAAGGATACACCCCAGTTTGAGCTTTTGTTTTGTATTGTGTTATACCACAGGACCTCTCCTTCAGGCCACAGGAACCTTCTCCAAAATATTGAATCAACAGATACAGTCAGAGCTGAGAAAGAAAAATGTGAGTCTGACTCAGTGATACTCATCATACCTGGCGGTTATTGACTCCTTACATTTTTGCATGTACATAATATGTATCTCTTTCAATTCCTTCTAATCACACATTCCATTAGCTAGGTGAGGAGATTAAAGATTGACTAGGCAAAATTGTAAACAAATTACAGCTCTAAGATTTTTTTCTTTTCTGAAAGTTTCAAAGCTCTAAACAAAGCATGCCCTTCCCTTTTAGAAATTACATTCCCCTCCTTTCTTCTCCTGAAGATTTTCTCACTGGGCAGTGAGAGTGTCCCAAGACATTTTGGCAGAAAAATACATGTAGCTAGGCTTGAAGTGCAGGTGTGCTCTAGAAGAGCCTAGGTGCCACAGGCGACTTACAAAAAAAATAGAAAAAAGCGTATTAAATTTCACCATTTTTTCAGTTTTTTTTGGTTTAGTCTTTAAAGACTAAGGAACCACCGGAAATACACAAAGGTTTGGCACAATGTAACTAAAAGGAACCTGCAAACGGAAACTTTAGTGACTGTACTAACAGTCACTAAGGTTTTGAACCAATATACAAGCTCGAAACAGTAATCAGAGGAAGGGCGCAAGTCAAAAACAAGATGGAAATATATTTTTAAAGGCAGATAGTTGCAGTTTCAAACATTTTTATTAATTTTTTATTGTTTTGAAATATGAAAATTGGGATTAATTTTCATGTGTATAAATTTTGCGCAATGTTTTTTTTCACGCATACTTAATTTCGCGATTATTTTGAAATCGCGAAAATCGCGAAAATTAGTAAGAATAAGATACATAAGAACCTTCAGGCACCCTGCAAATACCCTAAGAGTGCAGCTTTGAAGTTACTGATCTAAATACTGACTTACATGTACATCACTGTTAGTCATAGCATGGGTATCCTACATTACTTTATTTATCTCACCTAAAGCACTAACACCTGCCAGTGCAGCATGAAGAAATCCTGTCAGTAGAGATAGACGTCTTGTTACAAGTTCAAGCAGTAATATGAGACCCAGTAAAATGCACAGCTCTGATCGGAAGATGATAATGGCAAATGCTGATGTCCAAATAAATTTTGAATGACACTGATCTAACCAGTACTGGAAAGCTAGAAGAACTAGGGAAAGAGAATTTAAACTTATTGTCACTAGTAACACAGCACAAAATCAAAAATTTACTCAACTTTCCAAACAAAACGTTGGAGTGTGAGCTTTACAGCAGTGTTATAAAGGTGCGTAAAGCTGCGTACAGGGTAAAACAGCCCTTAAGCTCTGTAAAGCTACTGAAAAGCCAAAGTAAAGATGCCTTTTATGCTCAAGCGTTTAAATTGCCATAAAGTTTGACTTAAAGGTCCTTTTATGTATAACGTTGTTCCATATCAACTGGTCACAGGAACCAGATGATTCATTGGTTATGGTAATTACACTTTGTTTCTTTAGGTACATGAGGTTACTAGGAGAATTTCTACCCACCCACCACTCCCTCCTACTCTCCCCTGCTTGCCGGGATGTTATAAAGGGTCGTCTCTAGCATTTTGCCAGGTTGTGGTACCCATTTATATTTCTTGGGTGGCAGTCAGACAAGATAAGATAAGAGTTTATTTGTCTCTCAAATGAAAATGGTTTTTCAGGGTCAAATTACCATCATTATGAAATGTTATAAATGTGACAAATAAAAAAATAAAATCATTCCAATTATTATAAAGGACTATGTCAGTCTTGGGTGACAAATAGCACCATGAGAGTAAAGTGCCTTGCTGACCCTGGCCAAGAATTGAATGTGGGCATCTTGATCTGGAATCCAATGATCCATTACACTTACCATTAAACCACTGTGCACCCTTAAACATTCATGCATGTCAATTTACAGTTTACTAAGAATGTAGCTCTCCAATGATTTATTCTGGGTGGATAGCATTTTAATTAAAAAGATAGACAAGTAAACTTTTGTACTAACCTAAAATAAGAGCAAATATGTTTGGCAAAGGTCTTGAAATGTAGAACAAGAAGTGAAACTGCGTAGCTGTTATCAAGGCTAAGAATTTACCAACATCCTGACCAAACCTGAGTGAAATGGAATTCCTGAACTTTAAAAAGGCTAGCAGCGAAAGCAATCCAAGACAAAATCGCACTGTAATTGGAAAAAGAAAAATAGAAATTACCACAATGGAAGAAAGTTCTTGATACAGTGGAACCCCGATATAACAATATGCCAATGGAGCAGTAAAATTATATTGTTATATTGAGGAATCGTTATATTGAAATTCCCGATATAACGAAATGGCATAAAATACCCAAAAATATCGTTAAATTGGGGAAACCTAACTAACAAATACTATTTTTACTGGATAAAGAGGCTTAGAATACTTATCATTTTCATGTATCATCATACAAAGCTGTTTTCAGAAACTTTAGAGATTATTCGATTACTGTTATGTTATTGGATTAAATTCAACATTTTGCTCAAATAGTGACTGTGTACTGATAATATCGTTATATCAGGGAAGATTTTACATTTGGCCCGTTAAATTCTCATCGTTATATCAGGAATATCGTTATATTGAAGATCATTATTACTGGGGTTCTGTCCCATACACACTGTACATTTTCTGTAACTTTTGCCAGTACATAGAATATTCATCTTAAATTTATACCGGGAATATTGTTATATCGAGAATTGTTATATCAGGGTTCCACTGTACATGTTTAGGTATTTGTAACCTTCACTAAATAAAATTCATGGATTTAAAATGTGTTACCTGCAAGCTGTGACCATAATTTTGATGTATGAGCAAGGTTTAGAGCTGTAACAACAGGATATGCAAGCGATGAGACAGCCAGTGGGCCAAGGAATGTTCTTGGTACAACACCAGGAAACTCCAGATGATCAAACTGCAGTAAAAAGATTAAAACTATTTAATATACATGACTGTGTATATGTGGGATTCCAGAAAACATCTATGATACCCAACCCCTGGAAGGCCATTGGAGATTTGGACGGTCCAAAAATGTTCTGAACCTCCCAGTAGAGGGACAGATTCTGACACCCTAATTTTCAACTGTAGAAACCTTTCAAGTTTGCATCCAAGCAGTTCAAAATTTTGTCAGCTCCTTTGAAAAAATATTACAAGAGGCTCCTTGACAAGGGTTGCCCTCCACCAGGACGTGCAGAAATGTTTTTGGAATGCCCCATTCTGTGTGGGCATGGGATCATAAAAGTTTAAATTTGTAATGGAAAGTATGATGCTACATGTACTAACAGTGGAATATTTGGTCTTGGAGGGTTTGGGAGGTGCAAGGGGTGGGGGAACCTAGACCTTCCAACTCTCACAATTTGGTCGTGAGACTCACGATTACAGGACTCATGTTACAGTCTGACAATTTTAACAAAAAATCTCATGGTTTTCCACCATGAATTACAAACTCAATCAGATACGGCTTAAAATCGACTTGATTCATAAAAATAATATTTGTGAATACGAATCAACTTAATTAAGTGTAATTCTTGCATTTCTTCTCACTGGGGAATCTAGAACAAGCCATTTTAAAGCCTCGTTCTGAGGTCCAATTACAGCACGAAGTCCCCTGGGAAGGCTTTGTTTCATGTTTCCAAGAACGAGATGTCGAATACTCTCCTGGCCTATTGGTGAGATTCCTTTGTTTTAAAACATTTTTGTCAATCTCACTATTTGGACCCTAATCACAAGACTTTTGGGGGGCAAATTTTTGAGACCTCAACATTTGAGGGGGGGGGGGGTTAGATGTTGAAAGGTCTGGGAACCAAAAAAAATATATGTAGGGTTGTGGATACTTTCTGAAGCAACTCACACCTTCCACACCCAAACATAGCCCCGCTCCCCTCCCCTCTCATCCTCCTTGATACAACATGTATACTGGCCTTGATATTTGTGCGAGTGTATACAATTATTTACTGGAAGGGACATTCCATTTTTTATCCGCACCCCCCTAAGGATGGCGGGTTTTTGCAAAGGGGGGTTCGGATTTTTTCTTCAAAGAAGCCGACAATATTTGGACCGTTCGGAAATTTTTTTCAAAGGTGCCGACAAACAATAAACCTTTCGGATTTCATTTTTCAAAGGGCACCGACAAAAAATTGAGGGTTCGGATTCCTGTCATCCTTAGGGGGGGTGCGGATAAAAAATGGAACGTCCCGAAGTCCTAAATTTGATTGAGCAATAGAATACTTTGCTGTTAAGCCAACTAATGTGGGAATACAGGCTTGAGGCCTGATTTTAAAAGTACATTTTTGTTTTCCTTACTGGTGCATGTAACGCTTTGAACTCGAAGCAAGCCCCCGTCTATATCTGACTGTCCTATTAAAATCAGGGTCTGACTCACCGTCTGTGTGAAGCGAAAATTAAACATACCTGACTAATGTTTGCTCCATGGTACAATATATCGTGCGTTGCTTGCATGTTAAAGCTCTCCTCTACTTTGGTAAAGGGGCAAAGGAATAAATGGACACAAAACAAAACGAAAAGCAAAACAGAACACAAATCAGCCGCCATGTTGGATTCGAATTTTACCGCTGACCAGTGAGAGGTCATTTTCAAATCAATCTCGAGCCCCACACAGCGGTCAAACGCAAAAATGACGTCACCTCCGGTTTTTGGCGCCTCGAACTTTTCTGAGAATTTGTCTCGAAAGTGTGCAAACTTTTGTAGGAAATTGTTAAAGAAATGGTACGGTGAAAGAACAGTTCAAGCTGGGACACTCAGTGGAGATGCATTATCAAATTTCCAATCCATAAGCGGCGTATAAACCTTAACTTTCCAGGGACGGCGTTAACTTTTGGCTTTAAAGCGAAAGTTTTCGGAAAATTTAAGACTTTGTATGGAGAAGTTTGGCGGGAATTGCACAGTAACTGCGCACGCGCGCTGCGTTTGACCGCTGTGTGCTCGAGCCCAGAGTCCGTCTATGTCGGTCAGCGGTACGGGACGGACTCTGGGAAACTGGAATTGATCAGATCAATTTCAGGTCGATTTCAGGTAGAACCTTGGTCTTCCGGTTTTTATTGCGCATGCTCTTAGGTCTAAGCGGAAGTAAATTTCCCAGAACGGAAGTAAATCGAGAAAGTTGAACTATTTCTACAGTGGAACCCCGATATAACGATCTTCGATATAACGATATTCCCGATATAACGATGAATATGTTATGTCCCGGCAATAGTAAAATGTATGGGACGGAACCCCGATATAACGATTCCTCGATATAACGATATAATTTTACTGCCCCCTTGGCATATCGTTATATCGGGGTTCCACTGTAACACAGTATCGACAGAACTGGTGTTTATCGAAGCAACAAAAGTAACAAAAACGTTCTGCAGTTAACAAAAGAGAGAGCCGGTCAACAAAAGAGCGTCTGGTGTTTTGATTTCCGTTAGTCTCTTTCTTGAGCATACTGCTATATTGGTTTTAAATCAAAGATCTTGTTTGCCTTCCAAGATTCCGCCTGACTGTGTGCATGTGTTCGTTGTTGTTTTGCGGACGACAGTGAAGAAATTTACATAATGCACAACGCACGGACAAGCTATTGTTCTGTTGATAAAAGTTTTTGTTTGGCGACTTTCGTATATTTCAACGGCTTCTCGCTGACAGCGCATCTTTTCATGATAGATTGCATGTTTTCGAGCAAATAATTTTTTCCTTGTCGAATGGCGGTAATATTAATAAAGACGTTAAAGGCCACACCGATCATCGCTATTCAAAAGGTGTAATTAGCATTTCGGCGACTCAGCTCGTGCACACATTCACGCAATTCACGTGCAATTCCCTTTTTCAGCAAAACAACAACGCGTAATGTTCAAATTCTGCGTTATTAGTTATTATTTTGAATCGAGCACTGTCTGCGATATTCAGTTTTTAAACCGTAACGGAGATTTGAAAGAAAACAGTAGTTCTAGCGAGATTTGTAAGTCAACTATAAATTAAGTTTTCAATCGACCTTGTCCTTGGTGACGCCGTCGTTGTTGTTTTATAACTCCGCTCAGAATTGACGTTTAAAGGAAGTCCTTTTTTATTCAAGGTATCTTTTGAGTTCAAAAAGAATGGTAGAATTAGAAAATACTTCATTTATGTAGCGCCATATGACGAGTTCTTAGGTGTTTTACAAAATTAAGGTGATACACCTAAACATTTGACCATGGAAAACAAAAAATGTTTTTCCAGGGTTTCCGGTTTGGTTTACTTCCGGGGAAGATTTTCAGACTTCCGTGTTGATTTCTATTGTTCTGTGAGGACCAGTAAGGCACTGAATTATTATTCAGTTTCCCAGAGTGAGTCCCGGCGACCCTACCGCTGACCAACCGCTGACGGATCGCGGAGCCGGGGGTCACTCTGGGCTCGAGAATGTTTTCAAATGAGCCGGGTTAGTTCCCAGGCAACGTCGGTTCTGGTGATTCGGTTCGTTCGTTCTTCGCGCAAATCCTCATCTTATGGAATGCCTGGTACAGGCGAAGGAAAACTTCTTCTTACTATTTGACTTTAGACCTGGGAAACACAGCTGCTTAAAATAACACGCGCTAATGCATACGGCCTGATTCATTCATTGCTTGAGCTTGCTTGTGCTGCACAAGTTCGCCACTTGGCTTCAAGCACGCCCGGGAGCACGTGAGCTGGCTTTTGCGTTTGTGTTGTTAGAACGGTTTTCGTTTCACACGATTGTCGTAAAACCAAAACCAGAGTAATTACTCTGGCTAGCCACAAAAGATAAAGACAATCCTGCCCAGTGTATGAATCAAAACTCTAAACAAATACATGTAACCAAAGCAAAGTGCAAGAAAACTTGTGCGTACGAATCATGATTGCTTTGAGTTTTGCTTCTGAGTGGTCGAGAAAGTAGCGCGAGATTTTTAAACCAATCACGGAACATAGTGAAGCAAGACTAAAGCAATTCCCCTTTAGTTTCGACACTCAATCGGAAAGTGCTTCCTCTGGCAACTATGTTACTGGTGTGTATTAAGAGGACGGAGGAAAAATTTCCCATGATGCATGATCATGGATTCATTTTAAAATACTACATAAACTGCAAATTTATAGTTAGAGCGAAAGCAATGACGTTACAGAAATAAAAATGCTGTTTATTAGCAGGTTTACAGTCGATTTATTACACAAGAATTAAACTGATATTTTAAACATATGGAAATCCGGATTTAAAAAGAAACGTAGGTTTAAATATAAAGCAGACTTGAGCCACCATACGCAATCAGGGAAACCTGAAAAACGAAAAAAAAAAAATGAACAAACAAACAAACAACAAATGAACGAACGCACGCACGTACGCACGTACGCACGCACGCACGCACGCACGTACGCACGAAGGAAGGAAGGAAGGAAGGAAGGAAGGAAGGAATGAATGAATAAATGAAGTTGCAAAAAGGAGATTAGACGATTTTGATGACGAAAAAGAATCGGAAAACAATGGTTTCCAAAAGCAGCCATCGACCAATCACCTCACCTTTGCAAGCCAGCTCGCCTTTGTGAAATCTAGTATTAAAGGGTTGCACTCAGTTTCCCAAACGTTTTCGAGTTTCTGGATTGAATCAGGCGAACAAAAATACTTATTTGACTGACCGATCGCTTTTAGTAAAAGTTAGGTCTTACCTGGTATTAAAAAAGTAGGGATATAGTTGATAACCTCAATATTCCTCATCGGAATAAAAGCTTGACTGTGATGTCTTAGCAGCCACAGGAGCCCCATACCCTCCCCCTTGTTTCCCCTTTCCTTTGGCCTTTTTTCCAGGAGATGCATATGTTCCTGACGGAGGGGGTGGTGGTGGGGGAGGTGGTGGGGGAGGCGGTGGTGCTGTTGAAGCAGGTGGCTGGGGTGGTGCAGCTGCAGGTGCTGACCCGGGTGGTGGCGGTGGCGGTGGGGGTGCAGGTGAGGAAGACGGTGGGGGTGGTGGAAGGGGACCGAATATTTCATCCACGTTTTCATAATAAGGTTCATCTGGTTCGAGATAGATGTCTTGTGCGGGGTAACTAGAAAATTGTTGTTGTTCAAAACCCTCATATGACTCGTCATCCATGTACTGTAAAAGTTTCTTCTCACGCTTTCGCCTTATTCGTCTCCTAAATAAAGCAGAAAACAAATTAGCGTTTGCTTTGGTTTTGCATTGCTACGCTTAATGATTGGTTATAATATCTCGCGCTACTTCCTCGATCAATCAGAACTAAAACCAAAACGCTCGCGCACGTTTTCCCGCTCTTCGCGTCAGCTTCATGTATTTGCTTCGAGTTTTGATTGGTTTACTGGATTGTCTGTGCACATGTTTTGTGATTGGCCAGAGTAATTACTTTGGTTTTGGTTTTACGACACTCAATTGAAAACTGCTCTATATTTAAAATACGTTGTCAGTCGTGTGTGGTTATACAGTTGACAGTATTCTCAAAATAATAAAAAAAAGTTTTATCTGACAACTTACATTAATTTTTCTTTTTGTATTACAAATTTTATTTTACATTTACTTTCGACATTCAAGTGAAAACCGCTCTATTTAACGGTAAAACCAGATTTTCCGTCTCCTGTTTTCTTCCTCGCTTTTTTCCCTTCTTTTGACCATTTTGTATACATTTTTATGTTTGAAAAAAAAAATTCAAGGTCGCAAAACCTCAAAATATCTCTGTTTTTAAAATTATCCTGCCGTTAGAGTTGGGGGGTATAGTAATACAGGATGACTTTTAGCAGGGTGATTCTTCCATTCTCGAGGATGATTTTCGAACGTTTTAAATGACATTTTCGCATTTCTGAGATAAACTCGAAAAAAAAAACATATCGGGATAATGTTTTTCAAGTTTGCCCGGATGCAATATGTTTTAAATTTCTCGAATTTTATCCATCCATGCCATTTCTTGGTGTTTTTGTTCTGTAATTGGTAAGGCATCCTACTATCCTTTTCAGGAGCGCCATTACGTTCATGGTATGTCCCATTGTGTTTAGTTCTTCTACAGCTTTAAGTCGTTAATGGGATATTTCAGTTTATTGCCTTTATTCAATGACCGGGTGGCCCGTGCCGAAATTACCCAAAATTGCGTTGCCTTACCCCTTTAAAGGGAATACAAGTTTTGTAGTCATCGAATTATGACGTCATTGTCATCGTACCTGCACAAACAAACCAAGATGATAAGTGACATCACCCCAAAAGAGATTGTTCCAAAGATGACTAGTCCGATGTGCTTCACCGTCTGTTGAATTACTTTATGGTAAATAGACATGATAAGACCAAACAGTTTGGTCGGCTTCGGTTTTGAGGTGGATTTGTGTGATCGTTTTGTCATCGTCGTTTCAGGTATTACGGTGATGGTTGCTCGTTCTGAAATGAAATGAAAACATAAAGGTTTTTGCCAAGGATCAGCATGTGTCTCTTCGTACGCATGATTCTAGCTTCTCTCGCTGTAGAATCGTGTGAGATTACCTTATTATAGGAAACCAACACTTCATAAAATTAACGCGAATTTCAAAAATTCGCGTTAATTTAAGTCGCGTTAATTTTTGTTAGCGTTAATTTTCGCGCCATTAATTAAGTGAAGCGTTAATTTCCGCGACCTTAATTTCCATTATTTTGGCCCCAATTTCTGGATACAGTCCAGACGTTCTCATCTCCTTGGAAAAAGCATTATTTCATCAGGGTGGAAATAAACGTGTTGAACTTATCTTGGTTTTGTTGTCTCAACAAGTGTTTTTCTTTGTGTACGTCGCGTTAATTTCCTTCATTTTGAAATATTACCCTCTCTTTCGCGTTAATTTCCTTAATTGGGAAGTAATTTTTTCTTCGATTGCGTTAATTTAAGTCGCGTTAATTTCAAATACCTTAATTAACACAAGCGTTAATTTACTATAATAAGGGAGACCCGACTGGAAAATTTTAGAGATCCGTGCCTTGTCTCTGATTTGCCGTTGCTTGGCTTTGAATTTTCGCGCGCAAGTTATAATCAATCAGAGATATTGCAATTTTTTGTGAAATACGTCATCAGTGTGGATTTTTTTATGGCGAATCGTGGACGTCTATTTCGATCTTTAGAGCGGGAAAGAAATTAAAAGCGCAGAGATTGGCGTTTGTTACCTTCATGCTTAACAGGGACCGCGCAGAGGGAGGGGCTAGGGGGGCTTTAGCCCCCCCCCCCCCACTTTTGTGCAAAAATAAATAAATAAATAAAAATAAAAAAAATAACGAAACAAAACATTTGTTAGTTCATTCGTAAGGGACAAAAGTTACTGGCAAAGTAGACGCGCTGATAAGTTAACAACAAACATTGTCATAAATTAGTTATAAGTCGCTATAATTATCGAATAATTTCTCAGTTGTAGCCTTGTGCTAGTACAGGTTTATGTCTTTAAAATGGCTTCTTTTTGCAAGCGGATCTCTCAGGAAAACGTAATTGGTTAATTTCAATCCGAACTCATGACTGGGTTAAGTTTATAAGGCTCCCAAATAAATTGTTCAGTTGATTGTCGAGTCCAGTTGATAGAGGTACGTTTATAACAGTCCCGACCTTGATCTTTTTTAACAATGAGCATAAAATTATTGCTCCTCTTTTTATGTGTCCTGGTTTAAACTCAGTCAGCGAGAAGTTTCACGGATTGGTGAGCAATGACGTTCCCATCGCAAGTTTTGTTGAGCAACGTTTCTTAATGGAAATGAAATTTAGTTTGCTATTTATATATGTATTTCTCGTCATTTTAGAGGAATTAACATCAGAATTTTTAAGTATACCCCCCTTAATTTCGCTCACGCGTCCGTCTTTAGCCCCCTCCCCCCCACCCCCCCCCCCACTCAAAAACTCGCTGCGCGGGCCCTGTGCTAATCTAATAAAAGTTGTTGTCAGCTATAACGGACGTTTAACACATACGTCGATTATATTCCAGCAACCTAACTAGGTAACCAACTAGCTAGCTATAGCTTGCTGGTTTTAGAGCTGACCTGCTTGTCTGTCTGTCTGACTGACTGACTGACTGACTGACTGACTGACGAGTGACTGACTGACTGTCTGTCTGTCTGTCTGTCTGACTGACTGACTGACTGACTGACTGACTGACTGACTGACTGACTGACTGACTGATGACTGACTGACTGACTGACTGCTGAATAAATAATAATAATAATAATAATGAAACATACTGTACTCACAGTGCTATCAGAGTCTTATCAGCTATCGAACAGAGGACCACGGAATTGGAACGATATTTCTTCTAGGAGCATTAGGGATATATACTACACAACTTTTAAGCGGTCAGTTTTTGAGAAACAAACAAGAGAACAAGAGATAAGAAAAACCATGAATACCTTTCTCTTCGCAGGTCTGTCCGTTTCCTACAAATCCTTTCTTACAATCGCAGTAGAACAACTTTTTCTTTTGAAGATATTTGCATTCAGCGTTACGATGGCACGGGGGATAATCTTCGTTTTCGCAGGGCAAATTAATATCTGCAAAAAAGAAAGAGAACAGACATCACTCTAATGTTCAGTTATAGTTTTAGTTTCTTGTATCTGGTTCTAGTACGCAAAGAAAATTTCACCAGAAGTTGCTGCGAAAGCAATCTCACTCGGAAGATAGGCAAGTACATATTTCAATGACATAAATTGAGATGACTTTTCTTTAATACGCAACTCAGCCATATCTATTTTTTTACGGCTGTTTTGACAAATAGTAAAAGTTCTAAAGCATTTTCTCCTCTTCTTAGTATGCGGCTCGGATTGAAGAATTTTTTTCTAATTTAAATGTCAACTGTTAGGGATATTTTAAATATATCTGCAATTCCCGTTCTCTCATTTTGTACAGAGCTTCATTTGTTGTGGGCGTATGTTATGTTACATATTTCCTCAACCCAATTGTTTATATATAGTTGTTCCCCTAGATCAAGTTAGCCTTGTTCATGCAAGCTGTAATGCAGAAAGGTTTTCAATGCCTGGGTGGAAGTCTCTAAATAGCACACACACACCAATCTCGTTCCCAGAGCCTGCGTTCCCCTTGACCAGCCGTCGGGAAACTCAACGGCTCTGGACGAATCCAAACCGGAACCAGGAAATCCTGGTTCCGGTTTGATTGTGCGCGTGCGCCGGGGGGGGGGGGGGGGGGGGGATTGTGGTGAAACGAACAAGTTTTATCAACAGCCAATCAGATTCAGACGCCTTTGTGGCGGCTTTTTAGAATAGCCCGGAGGTCCCGATCCCTGGCGCAGACCAGAAGGATCGCGCCCTCTGGGGACGAGATTGCACACATACCTATACAAGCATGCCTTTTTGCACGAAGACTTTTTTGTTTATCCTTGCACCAACATCTATTGTGTTCGCCGCATGTTGAATCTTGTGGGCAGTCATTTGGTTTTGAGCAGTTAATAGCATACTTCCCTGTTTATAATACAAAAAAAGAAAAAGCAAACAACGATAAAAAAATTGAATGAGCAACAGTGTTCGAGCCTAGTGGCCCATCAGCTCGGAGGTTATCCCGGCTTCCTTAGCATGAAGTGACTAGGGGTACAGTCAACTCTCTCTCAACACTTGGTAATGGTCCCGTCCCTGCAGTTCTTCAGTCATTTTACTGTAACTAAAGTCCCTATAGGACGGGCACTATCTAAAACGGACAGTTAGAGCCGGTCCCGACGGTGTCCGTTTTAGAGAGTATACTGTATGTCTACTTCCCGCTGGATGGGATGCTAGTCCATCGCAGGGTTACCCTCAGCATTAAATCACCGAATCCATTTACACACCTAGGTGTTGAGAGGCACTGTGCGAGTAAATTGTCTTGCCCAAGAACACAACACAATGACCCAGGCCAGGACTCGAGCCAGGACCGCTCGACCCGGAGTTCCGCGCATTGTTCATTACGCCGCCACGCCTCTCTCCACCGGCATTTTGGGCCCATAAAATCACCGGCAGTCTGGCAAAACGTGGGCAACGGTGCGGCTAAATGAGCGGCATATGAAACAACTTGTAATTAAGTACCGTTTTGTTTACCTACCAAAGGGATTGCCTTCAATGACCAAGTCTATGCTGCCTCTTAAGTGAAGACCAGGTCCCGTGTGATTCGTTTTCGTGGTTGGCGTCGACTCCGTTAGCTTGGCGTTGGCTGCTTTTGAAGTTGCAGCGCCGTTTTCAGACGCGCGCGATCTTTGAAGTGATTTCATCAGTAGCAATCTTTGTAGCAGCGTTTGTAGCAGATCCTTGAAGATAAAGCAAACAATGAAATATTAATTCTCAAACTACTTAATAATTCATCAAGAAAATCAAAACGGTGAAGGAGGTTTGGATACCCGGTCTTAATTAGCATAGATTTTTACGATTTTATTTCTTCGTCTATTCCGTAGTTTTTGTTACGATTGAGAAGATATATCAAACACTCATGATCAAGACAGTGTTCCATCGTCTATCCAAACACGTCGAATTCGTCAAAAACACTCCGCTTCGCGTCCTATTTTCAGATATCTTCTCGGTGTTTAGATATCCCAATGAAACACTGTTTCTCGTGTTTGATCCATTACAGAAACGAGCTAAGTAGCGAATTGCCGGATGCACTTCTTAAAAAAGAGCTTGCATGTTCGTAACTTGTCAGTTCTGGCTCAAAATCTCCAGTCTTAACCACCCTTGATTCCTTGTTATTTATTATTTGTAACATTTATGAGTAAACCAAGCCACACAGTTTTCCCCCATTTCCGGCCAGTATTTGACGATTGGGTATTAAAATTACTGTCGTTTTTCCATTTTTCTTTTAGGTTTTAAAAGGCACGGAAGCCATCGTTCGTCGGTGGCCAGAGAAAACAACAACGGAGTACAGACAACTCTCTCTAAAACGGACACCGTCGGGACCGGCTCTAAGGGCCTAAGTACATGGCGAATTTCAGCCCGGAATTTTGTTGCGTTTTTTTGGAATACATAGCGAATTTCAGTCCGGGTTGGACTATTAAAACTGAAAACTATTCGGGGCAACCATTTTTTAGTGGAAAACCATCACTGCGCATCCGCGTAAGCCCGTCGGCATGAGATGAAACGTTCTTCATGTAATCGCAAACGTCTTTTCACGAAGATTTGTTTTGGAAGCCTAGCTGAAATTCAGCCCGGCAAACCGGATTGAAATTTCAGCCCGGGCTGAAATTCGCCATATAATCAGACCCTAACTGTCCGTCATAGATAGCTATAGTGTCCGTCTTAATTAATTAGCTTGTTACAGTAAAATGACTAAAAAACGGCAAGTGGACGGCAAGGTATCCGTCTTATAGAGGTGTTCGTTAAGAGAGAGTTGACTGTAATAAAAACTCGAAAATAAACAAGGATGGCTTCGACTGCCGAAGATTAAGACAGATTTACAAACGATAAACTTGACAAACTTTGCCAATTTTTGCAAAAAAAGACTGACCTTTCGTTTCAGTTGACGCTGTCGAAATGTTTGCCAGGAGTAAACAGACTCCAACAAACACAAAAAAACTCCAAGCTTTCATGTTATGCCTTTCGACATTTTCGTTGCGCTTGGATAAATGAAAGCAATTACAGGTGTGACGTCACCATGAAAATTCGAGCGCGCGCGTAATACTTGGGTAATACTTCGCGCAAGAAGGCATGCTTGTATAGGTATGTGTGCATTCTCGTCCCCAGAGGCCGCGATCCTTCCGGTCTGCGCTGTAACAAATTGACATCAGTTTTTTATGCGTCTGTCCTGTTATTGATGATAAATTTCGTCATAACACTGTCAAAGTGTTGTAGATTCGCGAGCCGCAAGGCGAGCGGATCTACAACAAACTTTGACAATGTTATGACGAAATTTATCATCAATAACAGGACAGACGCATAAAAAACTGATGTCAATTTGTTTTTTACAATAACAAAAAGCCAAAACTGATTTTAAAACGAAGGAAAGAAATCTACGGGGAAGATGCGATTGCCGTACGGCCGCAGAATCTAAATTTTGTCGCTGTAATTTGGAAAATCACACTCACAGGCTCGTAAATTAAAAGTTTGGTAAGAATCCGCCAGAAATACACGAGGAAATTCGAATTGTTCAACTAACCTTTAATCCACCGAAAAGTGTTCACAAAATAATCCGCTAAAACGTGGTTCAGCTTTCTAATTTCATTGACAGTACACATTCCCGCTCACCGTCGATTTTCGGTCTGAATCCTCAATAAACATCCAGTTCCCTTCGCTCTCAGGTCGCACTGGTTTCTTAAGTTTTAACCGATAAATTTTAGATAAATTTTAGATGAAGTTTTGTGGTATAATTCTCGCCTCATCAAGAATACAGTGCTAAATCAGTGCTGAAAAGTTTGACAAAACCTTCGCTGATTGCGTCAGCTACGAGTTTCATGCGTCTGTGTATGATTGACAATGAAAATTAGCCAATCAGCGCGCGAGATTTCGCTCAGTTATTGTAAAGTAATAATTTCACACTTCTCAAACTCATTAATAATTCATGACGTTATAAGCCAACCAGAGCGCCCCATTCGGGTCAGGTGGATGAGTTGGAAACTCAATGAAACACCAGTTGAAAATCACTAGTGTTTCATCACGTTTTCATCACTAGTGTTTCATCACGTTTTCATCACTAGTGAAAAAATTGTTCTTAATCTGCATATTCATATATTACTCAAACACAGCTTTACATGAATCATTAATTTTTAATAAACAATGACCAGGAAAAACATTTCAAATTACAA
This sequence comes from Oculina patagonica, assembly GCF_052425735.1. Lineage (NCBI taxonomy): Eukaryota > Metazoa > Cnidaria > Anthozoa > Scleractinia > Oculinidae > Oculina > Oculina patagonica. The sequence continues at coordinate 22,572,672 of NC_135767.1, forward strand.
ACTGACAAGCCTAAGTCATTTGAAATTAAAGTTTACAGTACATTTCTTAAAGTCGCCAAAACAGACTGGCATAGTATCCATATCCACATTCTGAGAAACTTTTTCTACCTTCCGTGACACGGACTCACTGCTGGAATCGACACTAATTGTCGCACTACGAGTAAGCGGCTGAACTTTGTGCAATTCATACTCTTTAAAAACTCCACCAACCTCGAGTATTGGAACATTGACACTTCGCACTCGTTGCCAATCCTCAAAAATCCCTATTGCCCACTTATTTTTATATCTGGTAGACTTCGGTACTGCTCTCTCTACGCAAAGTTCTTCTTCCTCGATTGTTTTCGGGGAGCGAAACCTTCCTTCGGCCATGGCAAAAACAATATGTAAATCCCTTCAAGTTCACAACGCTTTTAGAATACAAATTTGGTGCAACGCGAAACTATTGGATAATTAAAAACAAAAGCTCACAAATACAATGAATGCCGACTGAATACAACAAATCACACATACAAGGCATTTTAAAGAAAAATGGGAAAAAATACGACACTGCATAATTTTGTATTGTTTCTTTAGAGAAGTCATTTCAAAAACTCGTGCATCGTGTTTCATCACGATTTCCAAACACTCGAAAACAGATGAAAGCACTCGGCCGAAGCGGCCTCGTGCTTTCATCTGTTTTCTCGTGTTTGGAAATCGTGATGAAACACTCGCACTCGTTTTTGAAATAGTACTTCAAATGCGATCCATGGCGCAGAAATCTCGCTACAGTATTACTTGATTGGACTTCCTTGCAACACATCATGGAAGCCACGTGTTCTACACTGGATTTTGTGTAGCCTGCGAACGTAGACGTATTTCGTCTCTCTCCGCCGAAAAGTAAGAAACGACAGCCGGAAATACGTAACTTTAGCCACCTATGAAGTACATTTGAACTCTAAATTGGGCTTAAATTTGTCTAAATTTAATTACGCCTGATTATCGAGGCTAACTCGTAGCCAGAACTTCCAGTATTCTAATTTATACTTCACCAACACTGAAAAAGGCGATGTTCTTTTTTTGAAAAATCAGTTTCCTTCTCTTCTTGGGTTTTTTTTTTTTGGGGGGGGGGGGGGGGGGGGGAAATTGATCGGTTTCAACGTTTCCACCCTCGACCTATAGTTCAAAGTATGAATTCTCCATACTGGTGGCATCTATTTCTTTGAATTTTAGTTCTGAGAACTAAGTTCATGATTTTTAATTCTCAACGCCTATTGTTAGGAGAAATTTCATTTTAATCAACCTTGATTTTGCAAGACGTTATATAACAAAACAAGGCAAAGATACCAAGTCTAGCAAATTGATATATTTATTTATTCTCTTTTTCTTTGAACAATAAAAATAGCCATATGATATCCTAAGCAAAGCGTCGCAAATATATATAATATAACATTATATTTTTTCTCATCGACTCAAGATTTTCAAATTACTGTAATACCAACCTACAATAACCCACTTTTCCCTTACGTATTGCTCTAATATAATTGGAAGAGCAAGCGCAGCTTTTGGCAACATTCAACGAGATTTTATTTCCAATTCTCGAGTCATAAAACCGTTCGGGCACATGCAAGTTCGTAGAAAATTGTCTCGTAGGTTTGGCACCGATCATAATAGGTTAAGTTGCTTAGCGATCAGTTTGATAAAAACAACGGGCTTACGCGCTTTCGACCAGACACGAACTTGCTCTTCCAACGGTTCAAACTCCTAATAAACTCATTAAGCATCGACGAAAGAGTGGTTTGTCACGAGTCTGTATTAATTCACTGCATTTTTCTGTCTTGATTTTTAATAGGGATTTTTAATTTACTTTTTATTTAGCGGCAATCATTGTGAAACCGCTCTTTTGTCAACTAAACATAACGCCACATAACTACTCTGTTAAAAATAAAACTACCCCATACAAATGTAAACCTATCATTCGCTACTCTAACTTTCGATAAATACGCAAATATTTTAAAACAAAGGCTCGCTTAACTTTTCTTTCCTAAGTTAGTTTTAAGTTTAGTTTTGGGTTACTTTACTAGTTTAGGGCCTGTTTATATGGAAGAGAGTTGTCCCTGGTAGGAGGGTAACCCTCTTCCGCGAGGTATCTTTTGCCGAGCGTTTATATGAGAAAGTTGTCCCTGTTGACCGAGCCAAAACTTGGCCCTCTCGGTTCAAAAGACTGGCGAGAGTTGTTTTAAAACCTCTATTATGGCTGCTTTTTCTTAAATCAGGAACGCTGAATCATTGGCAAAGACCATTTTTTGAACTAATTTACCGCTGACTTCGATTTCAATTTATTTGCAATTTTGTTTTGGCCGATTATAGCGTTTGAGCATGCTCCGTATGTGTCAACTTGTCCCTCCTAGGCGAGGCAAAAATAACCAAACTGTTTATATGGAGAAAAGTTGGCTCGCTCCCCAGGGTCACCCTACCTTCAAAGCGAGTGACCCTCCACCCAGGGTCACCCTGCCCCCCGAGCCAACTTTGCAATTTCTCATGTAAACAGTTCGCAGCTATTTATAAAGAAACGTATGAAAAGCTCTCTCGCCCGGGGTGGCTCGGTATGGAGGGTAACCCTCTTACCAGGGACAACTCTGCTCCATATAAACAGGCCCTTAGTTGATTTTGATGTGGACTCGCCCAGGCATATCAGACGTACTGAAAATTGCAATAAAAGACGTGTATAAGCAGTATACATAAAGAAGACTCAATAATTTGTTTCGCGCAGAGATAATAAAACTTTGCCTTCTAGCATTTCTACCACACGCAATTGGGCGTGAAATGTGAAGTTCCCGGTTCCCGGTTCAATGCACAAACAAATAAAAGCAAAACAAAACAGGCCAAAAAAAAAAAAAATAACAATTCAGTTCTGACATTTTTTGGTCGGGACAGCCATCGTTTGGAAAAAACAGTTATTTTGTATACATTTGTTTTATTTAGCTTGAGGCCATCGTTTAAAATAAAAGGATATAGAGAAGACATGCTACCAACGGAGCATAAGCCTATCGCAAAGTTCCGATAAGAAGAAAGCGTTAGCTGGTTGGCTTAATTTCGAAAGGAAAGGCACTTAAGGGGAGGGGCGATATTATCGTTAGGGCTTTTGCCTTTCAAAGTCGTTAAGATCATTTTTTGGCCTGAGGATAATTTTTTTGTCAAAGAGGGCGGGGGGAGGGGGGGGGGGGTTATCGGAATTTTACGGTGTTTCCAGTCAATTATTGTAGTAAAAGCTGAAGGTCTAAAATAAAATCTTAAGGTTATAAGTTTCCTTACCGATTGCCAGAAGTTTCTTTTTATAACAGTTCAGACATTGTGATGATAGATCAAGACCACAGGCCTTATAAAGTTTACGTTCTCATTACCTAACTGTTTGAAAAGAGTGTGGCCTGATAAGAAGAAGTTCTAAATAGACCTAAGGTTTAAATAACAGCATCAGTCTTCAAAACAAGCGTTGTTTGGATTGTCAGGACTACAACCTAAGTAGCATCCGTATCTCTTCTCTAACTTGCGTAACAGTTCTTTCATCTCAGCTTGCAATGTCTTCACTTGTTCAATGAGGCCTTCAAACAGGATCGTCTCCCTTTCAACGACTACAGAGGGAAAAAATTAACACAAGGTTAAAAATCATAACATCAAGGGAAATACGAAGGTCCCTGAAGTACCTTAGGCATTGATGTTGGTAATGCAACAATGACAATATCAATAACAATCATCATCATCATCATCATCATCATCATCATCATCATCATCATCATCATCATCATCATCATCATCATCTCGAATATTTTTAATACCAAGATAGGGAAAAAAAACATCCGTGCACAATGGGTCCTGTAAAATGAATGGAGAATATCTTGCCTCGGTCATGGAAGGCAGGGCCGATACGACAAGATACGGATAAAATGTGACCCCATCGCGAAGCGAGCGGGTCATAAATCAACAGGAAAAAACAAGCACCGGGATCTAGAAGTAAACAAGATGATAATTATATCTCTCACTCAGGAGAAAGGAAAATATTTCAGCGCGCGGAGAGCAAGTCGTCTTATAGAATACGGAACTCTAAACTGACCAATCACCGTGAGCGTTCTATCTGCGAGGTATAATAAACGCGATTATTCATACCTATAATCCTTTCAAGTTTGCGTGTCAAGTTCTTCACTAAGGAACTTGCCATTCGTTGTGAATCTTTGACTTCTGAGGAAGCATTTTGCACGGACTCCACCTTCTCTTCGATTTTGTCTCTTGCTTGGTTAAACAATGCAAGTAGGTCATCCGCCTCCTAAAAAGAATATTGAAATAAATTAAAAACAAAAACAAAAACAAAAATAATAAAGCAATCTCCGCAGATCTTTTCTAATCAGGAGGGGGCTGTGGGGGAACGGGCTACTTGAATGTTGTTTAATAATTCATCCGTACTCAATGCATATACCCAACATATATTCTCAGCAGCTATTCGAGTCGTCACGCAATGCTTCTCCACTTAAGCATTGCGTGACGATAGATTAAGTCTCACGCTGACCAAGCTGGCCTACACTGTCAGACTTTTTTTTTTCAGACCTTATCCTGGTTTCTATTGCAGAAAGTAAAGAGTTTTTCTTGTTATTTGGAGTATTTCTTGTATACTGCTAGTCCATCACAGCCCCAGCTCTTGACTGGAGAGAGGCACTGTGAAAGTAAAGTGTCCTACCCAAAAACACGACACAGTTACCCAGGCCAGAGCTCGAATCCAGACCGCTCGATCCGGAGTCCAACGGGGTAACCATTAGGCCACCGCATTTCCAAGCATCGAAGGAAACTATATAAAATTTGAAATGCAGGGAGGGTCAAATTAAGGCACGGGGTGAGGACTTTGGCGATGGCTGGGTAAAGCTTTAAAGGCAAAAATAGTAATAACAAACCCGTTGAGCTGTCTGTGACTGATTGTGAGCATCCATCGCGTTTTGCTCTGCAGTTGCAAGCTGTTCTTGGTTTTTGGCGAACTGGTCTCTGACCATTGGAATCATTGTTGCCATGTCTGTGACGTTCCCTTGCGCTGTATCCACCGCCTTCTCCAAAGCGTCAAGGGCCGCGAGAAGCTAGGAAGAAGCAAAACAGAACTTTAGACATAGACAGTTTGTTAGACTGAAGAGTTGTCTTGTCAGGGGTCATGGAGGAGAAGGAGGTACTCGAGCGAGTTGGCACGCTTTTGAGATTGGACCAGAAGTAGGATCGAAGATTACATTTTTAACGCAAACACTAAATTGAGGATAACTCAAAAAGGCGAAGTAACAAATGACTGAAATCCCCAGGTGAATAAAGGTCATTTAAAGCGGATCAATTGTTTCTGAAGTATCAGAAAAAATGCAATTTCAATATATGTTCAACCGGTATAAACGCATAACAACACAGGCGGCTAAAGCTCACTACGTGAAATATTCATTAAAAGCCAACACTGCGAGCAGCCGCTTTATTAGCGCGACCGGAAGAGTTGAAATTATGCAAATATTACTCGCTCGCATTCGCGTTTTCGCGTAGCACGATAATAAAAGAAAGAGACTGCTCGCAGTCTATTAAAAGCCTTACAATGTTCATTAACAAATGGAATGTTTTTTTTGTTGTTTGATTGTTTGTTTGTTTGTTTGAACGTCTTTAAGTTTACCACCTCAAAAAAGAAAGCAAACACGTGAATTGTCAAAACGCTTAAAAAAGCAGTTCGCCCTCAAGACGTTGAGGTTCCAAGAAAGAAATGAAGAAAGAAAGAAAGAACTTTGCTCGATGTTTTAAAACTAAGAAGATAGATATTTCTTACTTGATTGAGAATATCTTCCGCCATTTTGATATCCTGCTCTGTCTTATCAATGGCGTTCTTTGCCGCCGCCTGATTCCCAGTAGCCTTTGCGAGAACATCTGTTACGTTTGCGATGACGTCAGACACCGCCTTTGCTTTCGTCCTAGAAATACAAACAACATAAGTTTAAAACTGAAAGATGTAGAAATTCTCGTCTTCAGGTAGCCCCTCTTTCTTCTCATTTCATCGATGCATAAGGAAAAAAACTAATCGAGACGAGCATAGCCGCACCCAAGGAATTCAGGCGGCTATGCGCTACTTCTAGTTCATTGACGTTCTCATTTCTCGTACAATGAAAACCAAGTTAGTCCACTTCAGTCTTTTTTTTTTGGCTGGAAGTCAAAAAAATCAGAAATCAGCTGAAAGAGGTCAACGATTATCAAAAACGTAAGTGAAGCGCGTAAAGAAGTGACCACTGCGATTCGCTTGTTTACTGAAGTTATTTTAAAGAACTGTAGTACATGTATAGCTTATTTAACAAGAACATGGCACTGATACCTGGCATTTTCAGCTCGTTCCTTCAAGTTGTTCGCATTATTTAATCTCTCTTCAGTTTCCTCCAAGATATCATCTATACCCGTCAGGGAATTCAAGGCAGCCTTGATATCCTCCGCAAGCTTAGCAATCTCTTCTGGAGTCACAGAGAGTTTCAGTTCCTTCACGCTCTTAGCTATTTCTCGTACTTTGTCTGTGTCACCAAACGTTTGGTTGAGGAAGTCCAAAATGTCCTGAAATGTGAAATGAATTAGCAGTTAATGGGAAAGAAAAGCGAACAATGAGACACAGAGACCATTAATAAGACGGTTTCCGCTGAACATTCGAGCAATAAAGGCAAAAATAAAGTTACCAAAAAAGTCCTCTCATATCATGGTCACAGTTTTATTACAACCTATCGAAATTTTAGCTCTCAAGCTGACCCAGCGAGAGAAAAACGAATCTGAAGTTTTTCATACATTATTCAGTCAAAACACGCGTTTCAAGCCTTTTACTTCTTTCGAGGTTTGACATCAAATTTCTTGACAATGCTTTAGAATGTTATAGCGGGGTAAGTATGAGGAATGAATTCTAGTGAGACGTTTCAAACAGTATACAAAATGTTACCGTGCTCTGAGTAGATTTTTGGTAATTATTTTTTGCACTCATTACTCAGTCGAACGTTCAGCGGAATCCATCTTAATCTGCTCACAAAATGCTTAATGTTTCAATTAACACCACCACTGCAAGCTCAAGATTTCAGTCGGATGACTCTGCGTGGAACGAAGCACTTAAGTCATCTATCAAAGACGATAGGAAAAAAGGAATATCGCTTCCGGTTGAAGATCACGTGATACCTGTATAAGTTGATCCATACGGTCACTTGCATTCCTTGCTCGCTGAGCAGCCTCCATAGCCCGCATCATTGCCTGGTCAGCGGATTCTCTGGTCATGTTTACCATTATTTCAGCCTCCTGTACTTCTTCCATTTTTGCTATTGCTTTAACTGTTGATAAAACATACAGCTAGTTCCTTCTCTGATTACAGTTAGCGTTACATGCGAGAACGTAGGAGCTTAACGTCAAGCAACAACTATTCACCGACACTGAGGTGGATGGTTGCTGCAGTATTTAGTCAAAGATTACAATTTTCGCGCGCAAGTTGCTCGGAGGTGAATGGCAAAGGATATACGGAGTTTGGGTAGCCAATCAGAGCGCACCAACAACGCTTTCCACTGTTTTAGTATATACTGATACTCAATATTTGTTGAATATTCGCAAAGATATGCGATGCCCCTCAACATTATTTTTGTCGTAACGAAGACATAATGTCAAGCACTATCACGTGCGGTTCTCGCTGGTCGTAAGAAATCGTAGAGGCGTGGGGCTTTCATACAGCTAAAATAGCATGTAAGATTTAACCGTTATTCTAGAAGGACTGATCCGGAACCACGGGAAGGCTAATTTTTTGGTGTCCTTTTGTAGCGAGGTGCAACCCTCCCTGCTTTTCTCCATTTATTTCGTTCCCCCGCGCGCACGCATGCACGCACACTCGCACGCACGCACACTCGCACGCTTGTTCGTTCACTCCACGCGCTTGGTAAGGAATCGACTGCAACGCAGGACCCTTAAAAACAACAATAAAATAAATGTAAAAATAAGTTAATCTGTTATATACTATATACAAGGCTAAAAAGAGTTAAAAATTAAAATGATAAAACCAAACGTTTTCGGCTGTTTGCCATCATCAGGGTTGAAAAGACCGTCCGCACGCATATATTCAAATCCTGCTCACACCTCTGAACCTGCAAAACACCTGCGGGAAAACCCATCACATTCTTTCACCTGGCGTGTTCTCTCTTCAGCACAGACATTCCACAAGCGTAGGATCGTTGAGGGTCTAATGATCCAACAATTCCGCCCCAGCTTGAACAAACAAGTCATTTCTTATGTGTCTAAACTTTTCACAACGGGAATTACATAAGATATATATACATGCGTGCGGACGGTCTTTTCAACCCTGATGATGGCAAACAGCCGAAAACGTTTGGTTTTATCATTTTAATTTTTAACTCTTTTTTTAAACTTGTATAGACTATATATTTTATAAAGCGAACATTATGGGCAAGTTAATCTGTACTCACTCGCTCTCATTCGTTGAGCTTCTTCAGCCTCCCTTGCTTTCTCTAACGCCTCCGCAGCCAGATTCATAGACCCATTACAACCAGGCCCACCACAGGTCGAACAGTTAAGGACCCCACATCCGCCACACTGACTCGAGGGAGTCCCACAGACGATTCCATTGAGAATGTCAACTTGCTCTAGGAGCTCCCTTAATTTTTCGCTGATATCGAAAATAGACGCAGTGTTTTCGTCGTGCTTGTCGCTGAATGAAGGCGGACCAGCAATAAGCTGCTCAGTTTTGTTCCTCTGTTCCATAGATATGTCAATAATTCTTTGAGATTCATTCACGTTCGCCTCCGCTTCTCGCGACCTTATTTGGTTCTTCAAAATTTCATCGTACGCGCCTCGGATATCCGAACCTAAAATCTTCTCCATCTCCGTTTTTAACCGCGTACCGTTTTGTAAAAGATTAGCAAGCCTTTGCCGTAGCAGCTCAATCTCAATGTTGGCTTCTGTGGTCCGCATTTCAGTAGAGTTTACCTCTTGATCCATTCCGTCCACCTTGTCCTGGATGTTTTGCAACCTTGTGTTAATAGAATCTAGTTTTTGTTCGACTGCTATCGTGTCATTGTCAGTAGTCACTTGGTTTTTCAGTAACATTTCTACTCTTTTCAGTTTGTCCTCTAGCTCTTTAAGTTCCTTGCTGTAGGCGTCAATACTTCCCACTAAAGGAAAAAAAATAGTCAGGATTGATAACACATTTGGAAATGTTTGCCCACACTTTCCAAGTTGCAAGTTGGTCTCAATCGTTCTTTAATAGTCTTAACCATTCTTGTTTCAGCTTGGTTACTTGTCGTATTTCCACCTTGAAATCAAGTTTTTAAAGACGTCTTTCTTCTCTACTCGTCCTCTTGTGTCCCCACGTAGTGGGGGGGGGGGAAGGGGGGGGGGCGGTGGGCATTGGGCTAATTTAAAAGCTGCTATTAAAATTTTAAACAACCATAGAAACATTTAGTGCGGTAATGTTGTAATGAAAAGTTGGACAACATGAAGCACTCTTGCGAAACCTGATGCGAAAAAGGTGTTAGCCAAGAAGAAGAGCCTGGAGAAAATTTTTTTCACAGTATAGATAAGTCGAGGAGTTTTAGCCCTAGACTGAATCAATGTTGAAAGCAGTGACTTCTTGATAGTTCTGTATTAGAATGACTAATATATAACTCGCGGACTTGAACTGTGACGGAGATGATTTTAAGCCCTTACTTCAGAATTCTATGCTTACTTCGTGTGGCATTGACTTATAAGCATCTTTTAACAAGTACGAGGAAAACAGTTTTAACCTCGGAAAATTCAGAAAAACAATGCAGCTTCTAATTTTTAACGAAGTGAGAGGTGAAAGTTTCAGGAATACGATGACGAAGTACAGAGTACTTGTAAATACCTAGCTGGTGTGATGTGAGACAAATCTAATAAGATCTTTGCATTTCCACACTAATGTTGCGTGACATTAACTTATAAGCACCTGAAAAAGACCTATATTACAATACCTGGTGGATTGGGTGAGAGAGAAATGTTATAAGCCCTTGGGACCTCCACACTGATGTTGCGTGACAGTGCCTCTAGCGCGACCTTCCACTGATAGTAACAATCCCCGCACACTTCACACTGCGGCATTTTGCCGGTGGTGTCTGCGTCACACTGGTCACACTTCTCGCCGATCATGCCCTGTTTACACTGGCATTTTCCCGTGTTGTGATCACACTGGAGAGATTCGGATCCCGCAGGATTGCAGTCACACGCTGGAATTGAGGTACAAATTAAAGAGGTTAATGTTAAAAGTAATATCTTACAACTTCACTCCTCGAATTCCCTCAATCTTTTACTACCTTCTTCCCCTTTTTACGCCTGGTACGCAGGCTATCTTACAGAGTGGTTTGATGATAGACTAAGTATTAGAAATACGCTATTTCTGAGGTGCCGTCTACCTCAGCTTCATAGTAAAGCCTGCATAAAAATGAATAAAATTGAATTCTCATATGTTCAGCTTTAAAACTCAATTTTATATGAGAAGTTTTGCAGTAGGCATAATCGCGAAACAAGGGCATTGAGGCAACTCAGAAATGTAAACAAACAACAGTGTTTTTAGAGAGTTCTCAGCCGTATCAAACGGGATAACATAAGGAAATCGTCAACAGCAAAAAATTCTACTTGTAGTCCTGGTTTTGACTTGTTTTTTTCTAACACGACTTTCACGTTTGTATAACGTGATTGGTGCATTTTATTAAAGTGTATCCAGTGAAATAAATGAATATTTTTGTTCTATTTTTTTTTTTTTTTTTGCCGCCCTTTTTCCTCTTTCCTCGTGTTAACAAAATTTTATAAAGATCAAGGCTCTTTTTAAGGCCACCACCCCCCATTTTTCTTAACGGTTTTCACTTGAGTGTCGAAAGTAATTCTCGTTTGCTTTGGTTTTGCATTTCGATGCTAAGTGATTGGTTTAAAACTCTCGCGCCACCTTCTTATCCAATCAGAAGTAAAACCAAAACCAATCCTGCCTCGCTCGCGCACGTTTTCCCGCGCTTCGCATCGGCTACATGTATTTGCTTCGAGTTTTGATTGGTTTACTTGATTGCTACGTATCCTCTGTGATTGACCAGAGTGATAACTTTGGTTTTGGTTTTACCACGCTCAAATGACAAAACCGCTGTATACTTGGGTTAGGAGTTCGTGACTTACGTTTGCAGTCTCCCAGCGGTGTTCCCCAGTAGCCTGTTTCACACTTGCAGCAACGAGACCCTCCATACCCAGGTTTACATTTACACTGACCACCATCCTAAGCGGGACAGACAAAATAACAATTTGCAATTGAACACAAACGTTCAAAAAACATGAATCACTAGCGGGTGAATGGGTGGGGGCACTAACCTTTCCTTCATTTTGTTATTGCCTAGTTGTAAACGAAATAAATGTGTATAGCCAGACGCATACAAAGAAAAAAAGTCCAGCGTATTCTGTGTAATTTAAAGGGGCACGGCACGATATCTTAATCTGAAAACCTTTCTTGTGTGCGTTGTGGTAGACTACGTATTTTGTGCGTGTTTTCCAAGTCGGACGTTTCTACAGAGAAAAAAGGGTATGGAAAGAGGCCATAGGCCGTTTATCTGGCCAGTAAAAGAAAAGAGCGACAAAAAAATGTTTCTTCTAGACTGGAACAGTTCGTGGTTTAGCGCGAGTTTGTTGGGGAAAACGCGGCTCCCGAGAAGAATCTGGGTCGAAGGGGAGGTTACCAGTAGGACTGGGAAAAGCCTGTGCGTTCACGACTTGCGCGCATTTCAATACCAGTGTCAAGTATCTACACTTAGAGAGATAAATGAGACGAAAAAGAGATTGTAAGCAGTCTGCGTTTCTTTCTTATTTACGTACCTCACTGCACGTGGCCTGGGTAGAACCCTCTCCACAACAGTCACACTTTTTACAGCCTTCACCGCTGCCCAGGTTCCAGAATCCGTCGGCGCACTTGTCGCATTGCGTCCCGATGACGTTTGGGAGACACTTACACTGGCCTGTCTCGTAATTGCAAGTGTCAACAAAACCGGGGTCTGTGCCATTTCTGTTACATACGCACTCTGAAACAAGTAAACAATATTATTTATGGTTTACTCCACAGACTTTAAAATTAGTCCCGGCTTGCGTGGTAAAATAAACAGTACTACACGAAAGTACTGTTTATTAGCATTTATTTGAATAGTCACACACTAGGGTTACATCCACAGACTCAAAAGTTAGAACGACCGTGTACAGCGTAATAAACGGTACCACATTAAAGTACTGCTCAATAGCTTTCATTTGAATGGTCACACACTAGGGTTCCATCCACAGAGTTGAAAGTTTGAGCCACCTTGTACAGCATTATAAACAGTACCAAATGAGAGTACTGTTCAGTTGCTTTCATTTGAATGGTCACACACAAGGGTTTCATCTACAGAGTTTAAAGTTAGAACCACCTCGCTTACCTGTACAATTCCTAGCAATAGCGTCACCATAGTAACCCGATTTACAGCGCTCGCAACTGAAGCCAGCGGTGTTATACAAGCAAGCAAGACATCTCCCAGTGAGTCTGTCACAGTTGCCGTAATTTGACGGATCAACGTTGTTATTACACGAGCACCGCTGGCAGCGGCCGCCTGGGACGAGCGGGTTTCCATAGTAACCATCAGCGCATTCTTGGCATTGTGTCCCATTGTACCCAACCTAGAAGATAAGTTTGATTGAGCTTAAAGGGGGCATAATTTTTTACGTGCGTGAAAAAAATTCAGAGACAATGTATGAACGACTTGCGTAAACGTGTCCGCAGGTCGTTCATACACTGTCTCTAAATTTCTTCATGCACGTAAACGCACGTAAAAAATTACGCGTCACTGGAAATCCACCTTAAAGTAAGTCTAGATAAGATGTGCCAAGGGTCTCATAATTGTCTGTGATTAAAGTTACCTTTGTAAGCGGCTAGTAATTTTATTGAGTTGGGGCGAAAATCGATAAACTTAGTCCTCGCTAAAATTTGTCTCGGGAGGATCCATTTTCTGACATTTTCAATTAACTTTGTTCTTTCTGACAATAAAAATGCTCGTTTAATTTTAAGTGACTGTGCTCATTTACTGAACATTTATTACCATTTGGGTATATGTTAATTCAAACTGGGTTTACGCGATATACGTGACACTGGCGTGACACTAGCGTGACTTTCTTACTTACTTCACAGGCGTCACAAATCGAAGGCCCTGCTCCATTTGCTCGACAAGTAATACTAAATTGGTTTCCACTGCTACCGCCCGGGCACTGACACCGACGACAATCGTTTGGTGTCCCTGTGGAAAGTATGAGAATTGTCAGTGTTTCTACATGCGGATTTTTTCTTACATGAACGACAGCAAAAATAAAACTTCAGAGAGCATAGATTTGGTATTAAAAACTACAGACTTCAGTTGTTCAATGGATAGATGAAGTTATCCATTGTCCAAAAAATTCAAAATTAGGTCATAATAATGAATGAGAATATTAATTTTTGTCAACACTCATCCACTGAATAGCGATTTTTGAACAACCAAGTTCAGAGTGCAGAGCTCGTGCGTACGCGTTGTTGGTTGTCCGCCCTGCTACAAGGGGAAAATGTAGTCATAAAAATACGTAATAAGTGAAACAGGTCTTTTATTTTCCAAAAACTGGGAGCGGTCTTTAGTTTTCACCACAAAAGTGACGCTCGAAAAAAATGCAGTTGTTTCGCTTAGTATAAACAAAAAATAATTATAAACGACCACTCGAAATCAGAGGTATGCCCCCAATCCTGATCATACACGGATGAAAGAAACAACGACCTTGAAAACGAGGTTGCTACAGCCCTCAGTGCCAAATACTTACCAGCGGTCGCATCACCATAGTAACCAGTGGCACACACTTGGCAGTGTTTCCCCGCCGTGTTGTGTTGACAGTCGAGACAATCGCCTGTCTTAGGATCGCAGTTTGACGTGTCATGTCCGTTACACATGCATGGTTGACATACAGGGAATCCCCAGTAACGCGGAGGGCAGAGATTGCACTGCCTGCCGCCCGCCTTGATTCTGCATGAGCACTGTCCGGTCTGTACGTTACAGAGGTTATCTGAGGCACCGATACTGTTGCAGTTACAACCTAAGGAGGAAAGCGTCAAAAAATCAAAGAAAGAACCACACAGTATGAAGTATTCACTACATGCGTGCGGCGAGCTCTCGTAGCTGGCCATATGAACTGAATCCTACGTAGTGGTTCGCTACTCGAGAGGGAGGGGAGGGGAGGGGGTGCTTTTTGCCCGCTCGGGGATTCCCGCTGTATCCCACCAAAATATTGCATACAGTCAACTCTCGATTAACAGTCACATCTACAAGACGGATGCCTGGTGTTGATACCATCACTGCCATTTTCAGTAATTTTACTTTTAGTAACTTAACTCCCTGTAAGACGGACAGCTCTCTACGACGGACAAGTAGAGTCGGGTCTGAGAGTGTCCGTCTGACAGAGAGAGCTGTATGTACAATAAATCCCTTATCAATGAAGTCTGTTATATCCTGTAACGTTTATTTGCATGATTTCTCAACAACTGTTCGTACTATATTGCTTACTGATTACGTCGAGATGCGTCATCTAGTGACTTGACCGCGTTCCTACTGCGTTTACTGTGTTATATACTCAAATACAGTAATTGGTTTGGTACTGAAGCGTTACTTCCACTGCATTCCTGATGCGTTTATAATTCGCTTGTATTGCGTCCCGTTTCGTTTCACTTACCAGTACAACCCTCTGGTCCAAATCCGTACGATCCTGGTGCGCAGCGGTCGCATCTTTGACCCATCACGTTGTCTTTGCATTGACATTGGCCTCCAACAGAGTCGCAAATCAGAGTCCCGTTAGCATCCCGCTTTGTTCCCGTGGGATCACAGTCACACGCTGTAAAAGATAAGAATGGTTTGCTGAGGAGAACCCATAAAATTCTTTAGCCTGTTCGAGGAGTTCGATTACTTGTGAAGCAGTGCGGAAAATGGGATTAGCGCTAAGAACTGCAACCCTCCCAAGTTAAAACCATGTTTGTCACCATGGCAACTAAAACTTTCGAGCATGCGACTTAATTTAAACTGAAGTTGCCAGCCTGAGAAGAAGGATTGAAAGCGTGAGCTTAATTTAGGGACAAAAATTTTTCACTAGCGACCAAACTCGAGCAGTCAGTGGCCAAATGGCCACTTAGAAAAAATAAACTTGGAGGGTTGAACTACGAGTGGAAAAAATGGCGAGATCGCTCGCCGTTTTTCACGCTGTTTCCCAACTTACCGGACGCCTGGAACAGGCTACATAAAATTCTAAACGAGCATAAAAAAAAATTAAGAGCATCAAAGGTGTACATTGCACCAAGATCGACATTGTCCTTCCCGTTGGTGAATTTATTTATTTATTTTTCACTTGGGGGAACGCCAGGCAGAAATTTTACTGGACTAAAAGCGGTAGCAGACTTCGTGAAGTTTCCAGTGTAGCTTGCCTCGTAAAGCCTAGATGCAAAGGCGATGATTGCATCTATTTATGGCAGTCTTGCATAGAACCGGCGATGTTAGTACAAATGTTCTTACTCCCCGAAAATCCCCAACGTCAATTTAGTGTAAGAGTTAGCGATTAGAGTTAGGATTTTAATTTGGTACCGTCGTTGGCGCCGCCCTCTCGCTTTGCCAGAAGGCGACGTGCGTTCACCACTCGAGTCTAGTTTAGGGATAGAGTGGGTTTATCAAGTGTATTCCGGGCTATTCCACTTGATAGTATCGCAAAATTGTTCACAATACTACCCGGCACAGGAAGTGGCAAATGACAAAACTTACGCTTTCCTCCGTCATAGATAACCGACGACATGGCAAAGATAAGCTGTTTACAGACATCTGGTAGAACAGGGCGCGGCGTGGAAGGTGTCATGTGATAATCAAGGCATCTAAACCGGTCAAACTCCTTCTTTCGCTGCTCCCCGTCAGGGCCTTGAAAGATGGACACTGACTCTGCGTACGGCACAAGAACCATCTGACAAAACACAAGCATAAAAGAGTGATATTAACACTAAAAGCCGCAATCTCCACATGCAAAATCTCCTCACTGATCCCCATTATTGCTTATAGCATCGTTGGGAGAATTTGCTAAAAGTTCAAAGCAATTTCCTTTTGGTGACCATTATATTAATTCTCACACCCTCTTCTCTTGATTTAGTATTATATAGTATGGAGAAATTTCATGATGGTCACTCTTGGGTCTTTAAGTGTTAACCGGAGAAAAGATTTCGGTTGTTACATCATTATCACTTTAGAGCCGTTATTTGAGTTGTCAAGCATTCTAGCTGTCACGCAATATAGAAGCGTTACCTGACAATTTAGGTTGTCACGTATTCGAGCTGTGGCGTATTGGGTTCTCACGCACCAGATCGTCACGCATTTAAATTGTCCCTCAATTCTGAATCGTCACGCGGCGATCCAAAAACATTTTTTTCTTTCAAGATAACTTACCGCGTCAGTCAAGATACTGTCGACGCCATCTTTGTTAGACTCGTGCCGACTGTAAGTAACCTTGACGACGTAAGCCACATCTTTCTCCATGCAAACACTAGGCAGCATCAGAACATAACGGCGCGGTGTGAGCAGTATGGCCGAGAAGTTGCCGTAGTTGGGGTCCTGGGCATTAGTAGCGTTCTGGCATTTACCGCTGGTCAAAGGGAGCCCGTCGATGCGTTGTATCTGCACGTCAACTTTCCACAGCCCGGAATCCTGAAAAATATGTAAATTATATACTCGTTAAATACGGTGGAAAAATTACGGACTACATGCACTACAAATCTGTTTCAAGAGGACCGATTCGTTCTCTCTCGTCAGGTGCGTAGTTCCACTAACAGTTTGACGATCGTTAAATGCTGTCATTTATGCTTAAGCCAAAAGGTATTTTCCTGCGTGCCTGCATGCACTTACGAGTGCATTTCTCTTATTGAGCCTACTCTGTAGGCCCTTGCTACGATTGCCGTTTAAATTGCTTTCATGAACCCTAGTGTGTGACCATCTAATGAAAGCTGTTGAGCAGTACTGTTTATTATGCTGTACAAGGTGGTTCTAACTTTAAAGTTCGTGAACAAAACCGGCTAGCGTGCAGCGATTCAAATTGAGCAGTTCTTTCACACGGAGGATGGCAGATCGGTTTCTGCCGAAACACTCAAAAGTGTCGTGTTTAGTTTAAAATTTGTTCTATCGATACTTTTATTACGAACTTTTTATTTTTATACAGGAGGAAACATTAAAGGTATTAAGCAGTCTTTTCAATTTTGTACAGTCCATAAAGCTATACAAGGTGGTTCTTATTTCGAAGTTGATGGACGGAACATTTAAATTAAACCACTAAACGCTACACCCTTGAGCAATGAACGTTGTGAAGAGGAAATCTTAGAAAACTTATCCTATTTTAGGGAATTAATTTATACACTGTACCTTGGGTTCGTATCGCACCAAGATGTTGTATTCACCAGTGTAAGGCACATTAGTGACAGCATATTCCAAAGCGGATCTGTCTTTAACTTCCGTGAACCCATCACCCGTCCATGTAACTGTCTCGCCTTCCTGTGGCTCCCTCGGGACAATGTTGCCGTTCTTTTGTCCCCGTGGGAGATAGATAGAAAACAACAATAATGAATAACATAAATACGGTTTGTAACGGCACCAAGATAAGAAGTTAATTTAAATTGGAATAGAAACTTAAATAAACGGGCACCTTGCCATAACGGGCATAGACTGTTCATAGCCTCTTAATTTTTCAACGCAAAAGAACGCGAGGGGGTGCGAGCGGGAATCGAGCAAAGCGAGCGAAAGAAAAACATTTTCACGCTTCCCCCACCCCCTCGCGCCTCCCGTTTTGCACTGGCGTCCAGTTCCCTCGCGATACTTTCCTCGCGTACAACAATCAAAGAAAAATACGAGAAAATAGCAGACAGCGGACTTATCATGAAGTCTACCTGTTTCTTACCCCACCCCCCCCCCCCAAAAAAAAATGGCATTAAGGTTTCCAAGACACGTTACAATAGAACGCCTCCTAAAGCCAATGTGATATTAACGGCCACCGTCTTACTTGAGGCCGCGCAGAGAACTGAATGAAAAATAAAATAAGTTTTTATCAATATATTGGGGGGATGAGGTATGGAGCCTACATAGTGAATTTTACAGTCAGCGCTTTTATATACAGTACGTACCCCAAGGATTTTCGCTTCTTCAGACTCGTATTTCAGATGGTCCGGCAACGGAAAGAAGTTCCCTGTCTGTACTTGATCGCATCGCCTTCCCGTGATGCCCTTACGGCAGCGACACTGTCCCTTGACTTGTTCACAGTTCCTCTCGTACGCACCGCCGACGTCACACTCACATGGTTTACATCCAACAGAACTCTCACCCAGGCCCCAGTAACCAGGCTAGATAAAAAGACAATTGATGCAATCATAATTTGACAACAAACATTTCTTACTCCAAGCGTAAATTTGTTAAGAACATAATGGAACCGACTTTATCAGTTTTGAGGATAATTTCTTCAGCAAGAGACTTTTCGTACGTGTTTGATGTAGAAATCAGCCAAACAAGACAAACAAATAAGACAACTACGTTAACTATTGTAATTCACCATAATGTTCACGAAACAAGCTTGGAGGTCGTGCTACAAAAGACAGTTCTCAAATTCTGTGTTCTACCTTTGATGAAAAAGTTGGTTAGACGGATTCCTCTTATTTGCCTTTTGAGTTTAGACGGTAAGTTTCCAAGTTATTTTAGCCTGCAAACAGGCTCCCAAATGGAGCTGGGCGTAGAAAAAATCGACGAGCGAATCGAGCTGAGCGTAAGCATGACCCGTTCTCCCCTCAGGCCCCGCTCGGCCCGCTTCGCTCGTGCATTTGTTGTTGTTGTTTTTTTTTTTTTTGTAATTGTTTTGTTATGTTTTTCTCGCCCTGCCCCAATCGGGAGCCTGTTCGCAGGCTAAGTTATTTGAGAGTTGATTCCACACTGTAGGTCCTATGTATCTTAGCAAGTGTTTCCCGTAGGCGACAGAAGTCAAGTTTTTGGCACAAAAATAGGTTTACTGTTTGTTCATTCCTCTCATGCAGTGTCATTTTTGTTTTCAGGTTAAAGTTTGGTCGCTAATCTATTCTGTTCTGTTCTATAGCGCTTTCTTCCAATGTATTCATGACATTGTAGCACAACAGCATAAAAGATAGTGCAGATTTTTTAAGTGGTAGACCCTTCACAGTCCCCTATTTTTCCTTGAAGTCGTAGAGATCGATCATTGTGTTCGACGGGCCGCCATCTTGGTTCCTGAACGCGAGCGAAAACTGGGGAGAGTGCAAAACCCCCTGGGTTGGCTTACGAGGTTCGCGTTCAGGAACCAAGATGGCGGCCCGTCGAACTCAACGATTGATCTCTACGACTTCCCGGAAAAATAGGGACTGTGAATATTAATTAATTTGGGTAAGATAAAAGCAAAAGTTGACATCCATTGAGGTTCGTTACTTTACCTATTATTTGATACACGCACCTGGCAACGATCACACCTTGCTCCCATGACAAAACGTTTACAAAGACACTTGCCATCCTTAGGGTTGCAAACACCGATTGTACCATCCGAGCTGCATCCACAAGCTGAAATAATAAACAGCAAGATTAATTCTAGTGGTCATGCCATGCCAGCCACGGTAGATATACACAACTAGACCTGAGCTCAAAGTGTCACTTCTCCTCACTTACTGGTATAGATTTCTTACACTTTTACTCTCACAGTGCCTCTCTCCAACCAGGTTTATGGTATCAGTGAATTTAATCCTGGGGGCTACCCCTGCATAGGACTAGCATCCCATCCAGGAGGGGGGGGGGCAGAACAAATACATGTACTCCAAACTTGTCGTCTCATGTACAGACTAAAACCTTTTATTAACAGCCTTTCAACTTTAAAAATGTCAGTAGTGATAATAATTTTATTGCATAGGAGAAGGAATGAAGCAAAATTAGACGACCATCATTCATATTGGAGTAAAAAAGTTTTCGGATGCTCAAAAGGGGCACACAATGAGAAGTTGTACCCTTTCTTGCTCATAAAGAGTGGCAGGGGGGGGGGGGGTGGAGTGTATGTGGATATACACAACCTCATTCCCAGGGTCTTTCCCCTGCGAGAACGAGGCTCTACTCTGTACCTGTACTACTTCTAGGGGTGGGGTGGGGAATTATTGTAACAATTAAATCTGTTACCTTTACAGCCATCAGGATCATCCCTTCTTAAATTCCAGAATCCTGCTTTACACCGGTCGCATCTTGATCCATCAACATTTGTCTTACAAATACATCGGCCAGCTAGCAAGCCTGCATCAGGATCATTTTTTCCTTCACATTCGCCACCACTTACCCCACCCACAGAATCACAGTTGCAAGCTGTATATAATAAGAAAAGAGTATTGAAAATAGACTTCATTTATATATATACAATACACTAGACTTGAAACCAACAAGAAAGAGTATTATGGTCGAGTCGGTCGGTCGGTCGGTCGGTCGGTCGGTCACTCATTTGTTCATTCATTTGTTCCTACATTCTGTCATTCATTCTGTCATTTGTTGCCTCATTCACTCATTCATTTTTGACAACTAATTAATTATTTAATTTATTTTATAGAGAACATTTATTTTGTTAAATACGTATGTTACCTCCTGTTCACATACACTAACTTCTTGCCTTCCTACATGTACATGCTCAGAATCTTAATAAAAATCCTGCATAACTTGTGAATAGGAATCAAAATTCATTCTTTAGAAATTAACTATCAGTAACAGTACTTACGAATACAAGAATCGGGATCCTTGAAGTCCTTGTTAGGATCCTGGAAGTGCAGAGGTTTACATTTCTCACACTTGCGGCCGACAGTGTTGTGTAAGCAGCTGACGCAGACACCGCCACTAACATTACCAGATGCGGCAAACACAGCAGGATCAAATCGGCACTCCTCGGCATGGCCATTACAGTCACACTCTGTGATGATAGAAAGTACGATATTACATGTATATGTAATGCATCAAACACAAGATTCATTGGGATATCCAAACAACGAAAAGAGAGTTGAAGATACGATGCACAGCATAGTATTTTTGATGAAATTTGAGGTGTTTGGATAGCCAATGAAACAGTGTTTAAAATATCTTCTAAATTGAAACAAAAATAGGGGTATGATACATGTAGGCAGCAACACCCCTAATTGTCTTGCATTGTCTTGCAAAGGCCACATTGGCCAAAATGCAGACTATCATTATCAAGGGTCTGTTTTGTTAGTACTGCAAGAGACAGCTGTTCAAAATGAAGCAAAATCAGACCTGTCCACAGATCTCTACCAAACCATAATGCAGGTTCAAGGGAAATATATAATTATGTGACTGTACATATACATACGTCTGCATTCATTGGAGTCTTCAGCTGTTGCTGGTCTCCAGGGTCTGTCGTTATAACCAGCCTTGCACCGTTCACAGTTCTTTCCTTCTGTGTTGTGAGCACAGGCACACTGTCCATGTACCTATTGGGAAAAAAAGACAAATTTAAAAATCTGCAAAGTTTTCTTACATTTCCGGGATTTACATTTCTCTTTAAGATTTTGTTTGTTTGTTTTAAAGAAATTGCAAGGCTTGAAAAGGTGACTTCAGGTTAGTTCTGTCTGTAGTGACTTCAACTGTTGTAATTTTTATTTCTGCCTGTTTTTGCTAAGGAGAGCTTTTTAGTGCCCTGTATACACAACTACAGTCAAACTCCCCTGTGCAGTAACCACCCATTGTAGGCAATGGCGATCAGTATTATTTTAAGGCACACAAATTACTAGTTAGAAGGGTTTTTGGGTGTGCATATACAGTAATTAAGTCTCTGAAATGGGCACACTCTATGACTCAAAATTTAGATCCCCTGTATTCTGATGTCATATATAAGGGACCACCTGAGTCCCACTAGGCTTCTCACATAGGTTTGGTGGTCGCTGAACAGGAGTTTTCACAGTAAGTTTACATTGTATATATTGCAACATGAAACTCACCATTCCGGGGATATCTGGTTCTCCTGGCAATGGCAGACACTGCTCAGCATGGCCATAACATGAACAGCTTCCTCGGATCACAAGGTCATACACAGCATAGTAATACTTTAATCTGGCTTCTGGTTTGTTGGGATCTAGCACCAGGTCTCCCAGGGTGTGAAGTTTGGTGAAGTTGATTCGTATGTTGGTCACTTTAAGTAAGTTTTGGACTTTTTCACTGTATGGGTTCTTGACTGGGATTTGAGGATTCAGTGCCCTGAAGATAACCTACCGAAAGGTTTAGATGGCATTAAAAACAAAATTAAAGCTACTAATAGAGAGATGAGTCGAACGGCCCTGGTTCGAGCCCTGGCCGGGGCGCTGTGTTGTGTTCTTAGGCAAGACACTTAATTAACTCTCACAGTGCCTCTCTCCACTCAGGTGTATAAATGGGTAGCAGCAAATTTACTGCTGGGGGGTAACCCTGCGATGGACTAGGGGGAGTAGCAATACTCCTAGTCGCTTAATGCTATGGAAACCGAGACAAGCTCCAGCTGTATGGGCCACTTGGCTCAGACGCAGATTTTACCTTACCTAATAGAGAGATGTTGTAGTTGTATAATTTTGTGTTTTTGAACAATTCTCTCAAAGTACCCTGTGATCTCTTAACCCCCCACCTCTCCCCAAGCCTTTTCACCCAAGACAGTAAATAGGTAACAGCAACCAGACAATATACTAGCAGGGAGGGGAAGGGTGGGTTAACATAATGTATCTACAATGGAGTACATGTGCATTGTACCATTGCATAATTAGGGGGAATTATATTATAGCAATTAAGCTCCTAAATGATAAATTCATGTACTAAGATCAGGCGTCGGAACTGCCTTTGGTCTAATATACACCCAACACCTTTTTTAAAAAAAATTAAGTATAGAGAAAAAATTGGTTGACTTGTCATTGATTAACTCATCATTGAATCACTGCTTCTTGATATTTTTATTCTAACCTCTCCATTTGAAGATGGCTCTACTGATGAGAAATCCTCTGTACACACAATTTCGTCAACATCATCCTGATCTCTATTTGGAATGTCTGGGAATGTCTGTTTACAGTTTGCAGCATAGTATCGGTATACATTCCAGTTCCTGCCATAGTCCCAGGATCGCTCTATAACCATGCCCGCAGGGCGGAAGGTGCGGAACGTCATTACCAAGTGAGTAAAGTGGAACTGAGCTTCCAGATCAAGCTGTCATCAAAAATCAACAAAATAATAAAAAAAAATTAATACCATTTAAGTGGCAGTTTCTCTTAAAGCGGTCCATCACATTTCGGGTCGGAAAATAGTTTTCCCTCAAACTTTGCCCAGTGAACTATCTTAGGTTGTAAGTAAATGCAACGACTTTAGTTTTTGGAAATACGTTAAAATACATTTTTTAGAGCTCTCGACAGTGAAGGCTGCAAAAGGCCTAATTTTGAGCTTGGCCAGAACGAGAAATTTCATAAGTTGACGAGCTCGCCGCTCAAAAACAACCAAACGCACCAAATTATATTTATTATTCCTAAGTTAAGTGGTTCTTCAAAGGTTGGAAACGCATGTTAATTTTGATATATTTTGATTTACGGGTCCGTGAAAATTTAAATATCAGCAACCTTTAGATCCCTTTTTGTAAACATGCAAAAGTATGGTGTCTTCGCCGGCCTTTATTTCACGAGTCCAGACCAGAACATTCTAAATTCCAACTGAATCCTACTAAACAGATGTTAGGAAGCTTAGAAATATAAAAATACCTTGCACTTTTTATCTTCCTTTGCCACAGCGACTTCGAACATTTCGTGCTTATGCGAGTATGTCATACACATTATGCAAATGAGCTTACTTACTCGCATAAGCACGAAATGTTCGAAGTCGCTGTGGCAAAGGAAGATAAAAAGTGCAAGGTATTTTTATATTTCTAAGCTTCCTAACATCTGTTTAGTAGGATTCAGTTGGAATTTAGAATAGTCTGGTCTGGACTCGTGAAATAAAGGCCGGGGAAGACACCATACTTTTGCATGTTTACAAAAAGCGATCTAACGGTTGCTGTTATTTAAATTTTCACGGACCCGTAAATCAAATTATATATCAAAATTAACATGCGTTTCCAACCTTTGAAGAACCACTTAACTTAGGAATAATAAATATAATTTGGTGCGTTTGGTTGTTTTTGAGCGGCGAGCTCGTCAACTTATGAAATTTCTCGTTCTGGCCAAGCTCAAAATTAGGCCTTTTGCAGCCTTCACTGTCGAGAGCTCTAAAAAATATATTTTAACGTATTTCCAAAAACTAAAGTCGTTGCATTTACTTACAACCTAAGATAGTTCACTGGGCAAAGTTTGAGGGAAAACTATTTTCCGACCCGAAATGCGATGGACCGCTTTAAGAGGAACTGCCACTTAATATTCTCAATATTTATTACTCAAAAATTTATACATGTATAGCCATTTTATTCTCAGGCTCAAGCGCCAGTTCTGATAAAACCAGGGACTGTTTGACGTTGTATTTGCTTTTGTTATTGTCGTTGTTGTTGTGTTTTTTTTTTCTATAACAAGAAATAAGGTTTTAATTTTTGGTCATATAAAGTATAACCCTAGGAATTCCTTCCTTCCTTCTTGTTTCCCAGCACTCTCTGTCGTCAGGTCTGCGTTTGAGGAGCACAGGCTTATTTTCCCAAACAGTGGCTGGTCACCCCACCTAGTATAATTTAAACATCTGGTACTAATTTACCTGAAGATAGACATCTTCTTTAAGATTTTGTGATTGCCACCAGGTCTTTTCTGTTCTTCCGTCAAAATTTGAGATCATGTTCTTTGGTTCATGACTGAGATTAGGAATAGTTGAGTCACAAACAAAACACTCCTCAGGATTATCCTGGAGATGGGACACAATGCAGTAATCCTCAGGACCATTCATGCCGCATGTTGAGGAAGCTACCAGCTGATTAGCGCGACCAATCAGAAGGTCTCCAGTGGCTGGATAACAACTGCGCCTGTCACACTGCGTGTTGCCATTTTGACTTACAACTCGACAAACTAAATAAAAAATAAGTAACAAAAAAAGTTATTGTCTAGTAGAAACTTGTACAACGTACATGCCTTGATGACTGAGTCTTAGTCTCAAGAGGAACTTGCATCCTGAGATAAGATAATGATCATGATTGGTTACCCTGTGCCAGATGTTTGGTTAGTTGACAGACAGCAAGAAGTGTAAATGGAACTAACCAAACATACCTAGTCAGGAACAGGTTCATGGATGGGATATGAATAAGTATTATTAGTATAGCAGCTCGGGAAAGTATTAAATAGTAAGCAAAATGCAACCAAATCATTAGTGCGAGTTCTAGTAAGTTTGGGTCTTTATATTAGAAGCAAATAGGTGGTATGATTTTGCCTACCATATCACACGAAACATGCATGTATGCACGACTACAACATGAATCCTGAGACAGACTAACTCCCCAGTTAGGAAAATCCAACTCGAAATCCTAACTCGAAATCCAACTCGAAATCCTAACTTGGTAAATAGGCAACCTCATGAATCCTGTCCTAAGCTTAATAGCTTGTCACATGACTGAGAAAGTCATACCCTGTAAATTGGCCCTAATATGGAGACAATTGGCAATTTGCACTGACTGTGAACATGATTCTCCTTTGTTACTCATTTTGTTGTTAAAATTAAAGCACACTGGACGGGTTTCTCAAGAATTTTTTTTTTTAATTTCTCCACAATATTTTAATTTTTTCTCCACCAGCTTTATTTGTAAGGGAAAACCCTGATCCAAAATAATTACTGATTATTACTTTACAACCAAGCCAATATCTATCAATTGATCTGATTGGCCAAGTAAAAGGGAACAATAAATGGTATTCACTGATTTCAAAAATTATGGAGGATGGAAAAGTATTTAAATTTTCTTAAAAAATTAAGAGGAAGGAAAAGTTTATTTTTTTAATAATAAACATAGGGGGCAGCCAATTAAGCTCAGATTTACAATAATCCACAGCAAAGCTTATAAGCTTTAACGAAAACAAAATACGTGCATTTTTTAAAAGAAGTACGTGTCAGAATATCGGAAGAGACAAGACCACTACACTGTTTGCGGTGATACGACAGCAGAAATTCGGCGTCCGCTTTTTTTCTGGTGACAAATTGTTTTGACACTTGGAGCAAAATGGTCTCTTTCGTTGACAGGGCGTGAACGGCCTCGAGGAAACCACAGAAATTCCAAGTTACCGCTCCCATGGCTAAATATCAACAAAGCCAACACTTTATCGTCGCTAAAAAAATAGAGTTTGAGTGATTCTATTTTTAATTCCTGGCAGAAAGGTCAGTTTAAATGCATGATTTTTGGAATAAGCTACAGGGAAAATCGATCGGCGAAAACAAACAGTTTTATGTTAGCTTATGTTATGTGTTGCATCGACGGGACGTCCCGAACAATATTCAATAGAAATTATGTTGGTCTCAGTTTCGGATGTAGTAACGAAATAGATATATCAAAAACAGACACAGCTAAAATACGAAGTGCCTTTATGACTTGAACTCACCATAACAAAGCAGTGCAATCACCGCAATTCTCCATAAATTTGCCATATGAATTTTCCCACGTGCAAATCCACGAACTTCTTTTCTCTTCGAAGTGATAAAACAAATGTTTCTACGTGCCACCCAGAATTCAGGTGAAGATCTTCTTTTACGGTTAAACTAAGACCCTGTGAAATAAGCAAAAAGCTAATCAGTAAGACGGCATTTCTAGGACCCGCTAAAAAATCAAAACAAGTTTACATGCATCAGGCGAATGGAAATTTATTCTCACGAAAGTCACGCATCAAGATTTTCATTGCATGTCATGCGAAGACACAAAGATCACTCGCCACCGGGCTAGCGAAGTTCAGGAAACTTGTAGGAGGCTATGTTTAGTGTAGAAATAGCGACATAACTAACCTCTGCCTTGAAGCGGTGAAGGAAAGAATCACTGATGAAGAATTTAGACCAAATTATCCAGACAGAACTTCAGATCTTGCGCAAAACATGAAGGTGAAATTTACAGTCGCCGCAGTTGTCAAGATTGCAGCGACAAACGCTTTCGCAGAAACTGCACTATTTGACCGACCGATTGAGTCTTCAAAGGGACAACTGTCTAACGAAGGACTGGATATTGCAAAAGAACGATGAAAAGAGAGGGGAGTTGTTCCAGAAGTGATGTTAGAACAGATGAAAACCTTCAAGCGACGACCGAAGCTAGGGAATTCGCCACCGGAAAGACGATATGCCTGAATGCATTCGAGGAATGTGTTGATTAGCCAATCAGAGTTCGGTATCATAATGTGAATTTCCGCGCCAAGACCACCTTTGATCGGCGGCGAGTGTCGTATTTCAGTGACAGATCAATGCTCGACATAAAACATGTCATTCATAAACTGACCTGAATTCTTGGCAAGTTTAGCGGTTCAACAAGAGTGTTGGATAAAATTGTCAGTAGACTCTCAGTGGCGCGATATATAAACCGGGGAAATATGCGTGGTCATTCGACCATCGGATAGAGAACTCTTGTGTCATTGGCAAAGGCTCTTTTCGCATTAGAGAGGCTTGGCACACCTCTGCTAAAAGCCCATTCCAAGCCAATACTGTATTCTTTTCAAAAAAATAGCCTCTTAATTAGTACATTTTTACTTCACTTTTGTTTTTTATTATTTTCTTTTTATTTCACCTTTCTTGTATATATTTTATTCATTTTAATATTTTTAGCCAGTGAACGTTTTTTATTGTTTTTATTAGGAAATGGGTTCGTTATACCAGGGTTCTGAGATCTTTTCTTCTGTCCTATTAAATTCATTATATTTACTGTTAAATTTTGACAGGCTGAAGAATATCGTTTGAGGGGCAAATTGAAAAAATGTATCTTTTTATCTTTTTTTGGTTCGGTTTGGTTTGTTTTTGGTTCGTTTTATTGCTACTATTTTTATTTGCCTGTTTTTGTTTTTAATTTATTTTATTTTTATTTTATCAAACAAAAGAAATGATAAACGAAACAAAAACAGTTTGGATGCAGGGGACCACGCAACGAAGAAAAAACTGTTGGCTTCTCTGCTGCCGGATCTCTAGTCCAGTCCCAGTCCCTGAATCCTCTCTTCCGCGCGCCTTTTGGGGCTGAACCCAGACGCGCGAAGAGAGAGTCCAGGATAACTTGCATGCGCATGCGCCAGTTTTCCCCCCAAAATTGGGGGAAAAACCACATTTGGCAGCCCTTTTGAAAACGCGCGCGCACAGATGACGAGTTCAACTACGCGACCGTGTACTAAAGCAGGATCACCGGAATAACTTTAAAAAGCCTAGCTTTGCAGTCAGTGTCTGCTAAAAACTAACGGCCAAAACAAAAATCGCTATCTGTCAACTGACTATTCCTAGTATTTTGTAGCTGGTTATTGAATTGGTTTTGGATGCAATTCAGCACAGTTTTTTTCTTGCATTTATTCGCGCGTTCGGTCGCGTAGTTGAATTCGTCATTTGAGCGAGCCAGTTTCAACCTAGCGCGCGCGTCCCAAGCAAGTGACGCCACACTCCTCGCTTCTGATTAGTTCGTTCTGAGCATGCGCATGCAAGTTATCCTGGACTCTCTCTTCGCGCGCCTGGGTTCAACCCCTATAAAGGGCGCGTGGAAGAGAGAGTCCAGGGACTGGACTACCGGATCTCTTGTTCAAGAAATGCTCGTACCAGACGTCACTCTAAGTCCTTATAAAACGAAATTGATTGCAAGGCTCGTACAACGGCAGGAGGGCAAGATTTATTGGCCAATATTTCATCTTAATCCTTTGGTACAGACGCTTTTGAGAGGAAAGCCCTTGAAGGTTATACAGACAAACCCTTACTCTGGTTCCGATACATTGACGACATTTTGATGTTTTGGACACATGGAAACGAAAAGCTCGATGATTTCATTGCCTACCTTAACAGCATCCATCCCACTATAAAATTCACAAGCGAACGTTCAACCACCTCTATTCCTTTCTTAGACGTAAATATCCAACTGGAGAATGGTAAAATAGAAACTGACCTTCATTGCAAGCCTACTGATAAACACCAGTACTTGCTTTGCTTCTCAAGTCACCCGTACCACACCAAAAAATCAATACCCTACAGCCTCGCTCTCCGCCTACGCCGTATTTGCTCCAAAGACGAATTCTTCGAGTGCCGATCTAAAGAGCTACAAACCTACCTCACAAAACGAGGATATAAAAACCGGTTTGTAAAAAGCCAAATATCAAGAGCTAAACTAATTCCCAGAGAAGACACTTTAAAAGAACACCTTCATGAAATCAAGGAACCTAGCCGAGTGCCATTTATCCTCACTTATAACCCAGCCTTACCTAACATCAACAAAATCTTGCGAAAGAAACAGCCCATTCTCCATTCCACAGAACGCTTACACGAGATCTACAAAGAACCACCTGTTGTAGCTTACCGGCGATCACCTAACCTTCGTGACCAATTAGTTCGCGCGAAACTCAAGCAGCCAGTAAACGCCCCACTCAACCAACCTAGTCAACCTCATGGCACCTTCCGCTGCAAATCGAAACACGGATGTCTCACCTGCCCCCACATTGAAAATGGTAGAAGAACATACACTTTCAACAACACGGGAGAAGTGCGGGAAATCAAGCATCGCATAACTTGTAAATCTTCAAACTTAACTTATGTGATAGAATGTAACAAATGTAAGAAACAATACATAGGGGAAACTAAACGTAGTATCCGTGAAAGATTCGCTGAACATAGACAAGCCACGAACAATCCGAAACACGCAAACGCTTCAGCAGCAGTACCTACGCATTTTAATCTACCTGATCACTCTATCCAAGACATGACACTCATTCCTCTGGAACTCCAACCGACAAATAATGCATCCCGCAGAAAGGCTAGAGAGGCCTACCTGATACACAGAGGCCAAACACTTGCGCCTAATGGTATTAACCGTAGAAATGAACATTGACAATTTCATTAATTATTTTTGTTTTTTTTTTTTCAATTTTATTATTATTATTATATATCTTGTCACCGTATATCTTTATATAGCCTGTATTAGTTAAACATTAACCCACACTGTATTATCCAAATTCAAATTTTAGAGCCGTTATTTTCCTTATATTATAGTACTGGCCCTGAAGAAGACTAGCTCTGCTAGTTGAAATATTGACCAATAAATCTTGCCCTCCTGCCGTTGTACCAGCCTTGTAATCAATTTGGTTTTATAAACGAAACGTTTAGGGTTTTTTTTTAGTTGTAGATATGAAGGTATCGCCCTTATCCAACAACCTGGACATGATTACCAACATCGATACTAGTAAGAAAGCAGTTTGTAACAACGACACGCGCTTAACTTCAAAATTCAAACGTTTTATGCTTCTTGCATTAAATGTCCATCACATTTACCATCATTTTTACCTCACATTCTCAAAGATTTAGAAACGACTTAAAATAAAGAAAATTATCAAATGTTTATTGTGTTATCATTCTTATATGACATTTCCATGCTAGCTTTGTTCTACGAGTAAAAACTATCCAATAGAACAAAATCGAACCAAAAATCAATCGAACCCAATCTAACACCAATCGTTCGATTGGGTTCGGTAATCGAACAAAATCGAACATCTATTTTGCTGTGAGTTCGATTTTCGAACCAATCGAATTCAATCCGATTCGATTTTGTTCGAAATCCGTCTCTTGATAAGTAAAACACGTAGGACTAATCATGGGGACGGTGCACCGTACAAAATGCCCGCAATATTAACAAACAGGATTTCGATAATCGAACGCTCGATTGAGTACGATTGTCGACTGTTCGGTAATCGAACGTTCGATTTTGTTCGATTGTCGACTGTTCGGAAATCGAACGTTCGATTTTGTTCGATTGACCAAATTTTATTGTGAGTTCGATTTTGTTCGATTGACCAAATTTTATTGTGAGTTCGATTTTGTTCGACTACCGAACCCAATCGAACGATTGGTGTTCGATTGGGTTCGATTACCGAACGTTCCATTGGATACGCCGGTTAACTAGGCAACTCTCACAATATTCTCGACCTTGTTGGTTTTTGGATGGCATGCCCCCAGAACCCCCTAGCAAGATCTTGCCTCCTCTATAACAAAGGTGTCGCATACCTGCAAGGTGCATACATTCGCTCTCAATCAGGTAATAATTTTTTTTTTGGCATTGTAAAACTGAAGAGAATTCTCGCGCTAAATGTCCTAGATTAATAAAGTGTTTCATAATAGAAGGAACAGATATAATTTTGCCAGACACTTTGGATTAAGAATAAGACGCCACTCGAAACGTGGATATTTTTGTGCATTTGGGCGGAAATGGCAAACTTTGAGAATTACAGCTCATTCAATGAAAACAGGTCGGCTTCATTTGGTATTCTCGCGTCTGAACTGTGCGACCCGGGCACTGACTCGTCCCCAGTCGTCTCTTAGGCGAAAATTGCAAGACGCGAAGGATGATGGGAAGGAGGAAAGGCGATAGACGACTGGCAGATCTTGTTTCCTGTTTGCACACTTTTTGACTCACGATCTGCCCCGGAAGCGCCACGCGGCAGCACGCGGCTACCAACCTCGTTCCCAGGGCTTTTCCCTTTTCCCTCAGTTTGCGGCCCCCGACGAACTTTGAAGGGAACATTCTCGTCCCCATAGCCCTTTCGTTTCTCTTAGTCGGCTGGGCCTTGGCACGGGGAAACGAAAGGGCTATGGGGACGAGAATGTGAAGGGAAAGACCTGGGAAGAAGGTTGGGCAGCAACCGAAGTTAAACTTCCGTTCACGAAAGGCAATTACAAACTTTCGCGCCAAAAATAGGCCCAGCTTCGATTTTGAACCACGCGTGACACGTATAGTCTACTTCCCCTGAAACCGAGAAATCAGACAAAGTTTGCATTTCAAAAAAATCTTTTCCACAAATTCACCAAAGAAAGAGTGAGGGGCTGGTAAGGTCAGGTAAGGGTAACAACAGTCAAACATTTTGTCAATCAGCCAGATGCAATCTCACGCTGAACCAATTATTTCTCGCACGAAATTATTTGAACCGGATTATTCTGAAAAAGAAACTGACTACCAGCTAAGTTGTCATCTTATCAATGATCGTCCCAAAAACATAGTATTTCGATTTTTTTTCGTTAATACCTGTTTTGAACAGCTCAAACAGCTGGAAAAGTTAAAACGGGGATCTAATGGCTCCTCTGAAAGGGCCATATTGCTGCTCTGAATCGCGTGAACAGATCAAAGAGCATTCAATGTTCAAAATTTGTGTGTTTATTCAAATGCAGGGTCACAGTTTTTTAGCACCGATTTGGGGAGGGTCACATTTTTTTGCTCCAATTTGGGGCAGGGTCAAAATTTTTGAGCCACTTCTTCAATGCTTTAGCAAAATTAAACTGTTTCTTCGTTGAATAACTTTCGTAGCTGCTGCGTTTCTGTGTTATCAGTTCAGTTACTGATTGAAGTAATTGACGATTGTGGTCACCGTGGGATTCAGACAATTGAAACGCGTTGTCAATGTTCGTTTTTTAATACTTCAAATGTAGTTTCCGTAGAGAAAAAAACATCCCCATCGTCTTAGATGGATAAAACTTTCCAACCCTTGCTAGTTTTAACGATATGCCGGAAACCAGACTAATGATATTCAGGGCCTGGATAGCCTATTGGCCTGTAGGCCTGGGCCTACAAATTTTTTAGCTTATCATATTAAAAAATATTCAAGGTGATGCACTTTAGCGATGAAATAGAAAGCAAATTTTTAACATAACTTCCTGGTGAATTTTGCTTTGCCATACAGTTTTCATAATTTCAATGGCACTGAAAATGGTGGAGGCTGACTAGGGTCCTTTAAATTCTTGGACAACTGTAATTATTATCTAACACAATTTGGCTCAGCCACTGACTTAGTATATACCGAGGATAAGATCCAAATTGACGGGGGAGGGGAGGGGCAGATAAGCATCCATATGCAGTGTAATCTCTTGTTGTTGTTGTATTTTCTTTTTCAGGAGAAGCACAAGGGATGATGGGAAGGGGTAAGAACTGGGAACTCTTCTCTCTTCTTACTTTTAACTCCTTCACATCAAACCCATTTTACTTGCCACTATACATATACATTCTTTATGTCCATATCTCTTAGCAATAACTAGGAATGAATCTCAGGTAAGGTACTACCCTGTATGGGCTATATAGGTGTGCTGCTGTAAAAGGTATTGTTTTCAAGCAGTTGAGTCTGGGATAGGGCACAGAAATAAGAGGTTTGGTCTACAGTAGTGGTATGGAGAATAACAGTTTAACAAGCTTACCTAGGGTTCTAGGGTTTCAGCAGCACACCCCACCCAAAAATCAAAGAGTGACCCCCACCCCACCAGATGATTGAATCAAAAATGATTCAAGGTATAGATAGGGTTTGATTCTCATAGCTGAGGATTCATCTAATCCTCACATCCACTCCATCAGCCAGCTGAAGGATTTATTTACAAATCTTAGTTAACAGTAAACAAAACTGCCACAGTCATGGACATTCTTTTGGATTTTTTTGGTTCTGTGGAGTCTATGGAGATGGAAGAATCTTTCATCTTTTTGTTGGTTGAAAATCTAAATGTGACCCCTGAGCTCTGGACATCATTTAGAAGATTTTCTCCACACCACGAAACTGAACCAGAAAAGGAAACTCTGACACAATACACAACTTTTTGCTTTAGAATAGCTGGTTGGTCAAACAAGACATCAATACCATAGAAACTAGTTGACTTGTGCTGTAATTGCACCGAAGCAAACGTTCCTTTTTTATGAGCAAACACCACATTTGATGAGGAATCCCTCAATTCCAGTGTAACCTCCTGTTGTTCGCCGTCACTACCAAACAGACGCACACCATGCATGTTGATAGCCTTGTCCACACGCAGGTAAATATCCTGCTCTTTTTTATCGTAATGACTCCAGCCAAAATTCACTACCGAGTCAAATCTTTGACAATGTTTAAGACCACCAATTCTTTTCGTCGTTAGAAATCTCCTTGGAAACACAGATTGCGAATAATAACACCTTGTTAAATCAATGACTTCATGGGGTAGAAGTATATTGCTGTCAAGAACAACACTGACAAATTCAATTTTCTCCATAACTGGAAATCGAATTTTTGTCACTACTCCCTCACCGAGTATGTTTCTTTTCTTGCAACCATCTACCACCAGGCCTTGCATTTCACAGTGATGTTCTGCCCATTTGTTGACAGCTTTAAACAGATTAATCTCTTGGATGTTCAAAGAGTCTCTCTCCACTAATGCATCAAGGATTGATTTGTCAATGGTCACAAATTCATCTGACTGGAGAGCCTGTTCGGTATGATTATCAATTACCGCCCAACAGCGTTCCACGAGATCCTCATTTTGTTCGCTGTACCTCAACGCGTGCGTGAGAATGCAAAGCACATTAGATTCGTCTACGTTTTCACGCAGATATTCAAAACACTGACTGACAAGAGTAGGTAAAATGTACTTTTCTGCCAAATATAAAACTTGCATCACGCAACTTCTCGTTAGGTGCACTTCTTCACTGTATATGTAACGAAACAACTCCAATAAACCTTCATATTCACAGTCAGGTAAATCGATAGTGTCCGAAGTTTCAGCCATTTGTCCATAAAACATTGCATGAAATACTGGAGTAGAAATGGATAGCATAAACTTGTGAGCTGGAATCTCCATTTTACTGCCATCGGATCCACGCACAGTAAACTTTATGAGGGGTTATCCCCGCCATAATTGTTTTTTCATTTTAAAGTAGTGTTTTTCTTTTTATTGTAGCAGCTGTCATTTCGCTTTAGTCGTTTCTCTTCCGCAAAAGGCACATTTTGTGAAATTATGCATCAAGTTCCATCAAATACGGTTATGCCGAATTTAGAATGCCCCCAATTGGAAAATTCTGGGTGCTCAATTTGAGCAGAATTCAGGAAGGCAAATTTGACAGAATTTGGTCCCTCGAATTTTGCGAAATTCAACTCACTGCGTTCTCAAACATACTTGTCAGCGGTTTGGCTTTAAGCAAAAGGAGCGGTCACTCAGCAAAAAACATGGCCGCCACTACGGTAGATTGTGGTCGTTTTCCCCGTTTTTCGGAAAATGAGCGGAAGTTCCAATTCTAATAATACTCCTTCGTGATGATCTAAGATGTAAGGAAAACTTTGGATCGCTTTTGGTTGTAAAAAATGCGAGCGAGCTTCTTACGGGTCGTCAGTTGTTTTGGTTTCCCACGGAGATCCAGCGAAGACAAAATCCAAGGTTTATAATCTGATAAAACTTCAACATGGTTAGGACAATTTCTTCTTCTTTAAACTAAAAGCAACTGTTCTTTGCTCAGATCATTACAGCAAAGCCGGAGATATACACAAAACTCCTGAGCAAGCCGGTGGGATTTAGAAAGGTTTTTAATGTGCAATGTTTACAGAACTTTTTCTAATCACTGTCTGAAGTTGTTGGTTGTATTCTACCTTAAATAATGCGCTACTGTTGATAAATTTTCACTGAAATAAATATCCCAAATCAGGAATCATTTCTAATTTTGCAAACTGTTTTTATTTCTGAGTCAGGTATTTTTTGTATTTATTTATAAGAATATAAACAAATTAAGAAATGGATTATTAACAAAGAGTTATTTTTAGGTAAAGTTATTAGGCAGTTTAAGATACGCTACGGCGAGGTGCTACTACGGCTACCGTAACCGAAAAGGTCTGGGGAGAGTACGTCTCGGCAGTCCGCCAAATTTAGTGTAAAAGCAAGGCGAAATACAAAGAAACATAGGCTAAGGAGTTAAAAATCTCTTTTATTTAGTTTTCCACAGCCGAATGGCTTCGCTCAAAAAATATATAGTTGTTGTTTGCTTTGCTAGGACTAACAGAATAGTTCTGAGCGAGATATTCTTTCTACAGCAGCAATAGACAACAACACAACAACAATTAAAATCGATGAAATGTTTAATTTAAAAAAAAAACTAATATCGTAAAGAATACCGAGTTATGAACTGAAATATACCAGTACTCACCAAAGCTAAATGGTAGCGGATACTTATACAGCTATAGTACATCTCCACTAAACTGTGAAGGCAAAAAAATCGCACGCTCAACACGAGTACTTTTCTTGTCCATACCGACACTTGCACCGAACGAATTCGTCAAATTCAGGATAAGACTTTTTAAGCTTATGAGCGACAAACGCGACAATTGTTCGACTATAATTAAATTCAAAGGATACAGTATTCGTTGGAACTCTTAAAATGCTGAGAAACTCGTCGAAAAAGGACAGAGAAGCGAATAAAATCCGACGTACTACCACTACGGCAAAACCTCCCGACTCACGTAGTCAGATTTCACTCTACGGCTGGACGTGACTGACTGACATGCGCAGCATCTTATATTTGGAGAAAATTACTTCCGGCAGCCGTAGTAGCGCCTCGCCGTAGCGTATCTTAAACTGCCTATTGGCTAAGTTAAATAAGGTTTCAATAATTATTTTCTCACAGGTGAAGAGCTATCCCAGTAAACATGGATAATTTGTGAAACAATCTACAAGGAAGCCCCCAGTTAAAAGAAAGCACAGAGAAACATCCACTCAAAAAAGCATAATGTTAAAGCAAAGAGAAAATCATTTTTTCCATTAACCAGCAGTATTTTGCGCTTTTTATCACCTGATGGATAATTCGATTGAGCTGCAAAAAAAATAATGCATAATTGAAAGTTAAGGTTCCACCTCAAAACAGCCAGGGTGGTTTAATGGTCAATCAGTGATAGCCCAACATAAATCATTCCTCCAGAAGAGTTTAAAATTCAACTCTTTTATCTCCATAATTTAGCAACACATATATTCTCAACTTATTGGTCTCCATGCATTTGTCAGTTCTAGCTGGAAGAATTTGGTTGAGGGCAAATTTTAATGACTGTTTACTTTGTTTTCATTGCCTTTTTTGCATTGACTAAGTGAAATTTTGGGGCTGATTATTCTCAGACAGTAAAGGGTATTCACTAATGGGACTTTTACATTGAAACCAGAAAATTTGTCAATACTTAAACAATATTTCTTTTTTTAATGAAATGGGGAGCTATAAGAATCTAGATCCTACATGCAGTATTGAAAATATTGATGTTTTGTTTAAGATGAATTATTCATTCAATAGTGACAATAAAGTAAATGGTTCTTGGAGGATGAGTGAACATTTATGTTACATGTGTGCCTGGGCCCTGTGACGTCTGCTGGTAAACAATTTCAAACATTGAAGGAGCTTTGACAAGTTTTCAAAAGTATTTATTTTCACTTTTCTCTCTGAATTAAAATGAGTTATGTGGATATGACAAGGAGAGTTTTGTGTAGATGTACTTAGAACTTTAATCATGAAGCTGGGTGGAACTCTGCTACATTACGGACAAGCAGTCTCCATATGAAACTCAACCATCATTGAGGTAGGGGAGTTTATATGTTGCACCCTCCTGATCCATGCCTCAGGGGTGAAATGTCTCTTGTCAAGAATTAAGTGTTTTAAAAAAACTGAGTCATTTGATGATTTCGTTCCAAAATAGACAACCAGAATAAGGCAAGGATAAAGGTTGAATACATTTGTCCCTGGACATGTAAATACTAGCAATGATTCAACTTAACTTTGATCATTTCCTCAGGTAATGTTTTAAAATAAAATTTTAGACTTGCAAGCTTTTTTGCCAGTAATGCATCCTCCTCATGCTGCTGCAACACATAAGCCTTACCATAGTGTTTGGGTGGGTACTATTTTATTATAGCATTATGAACTGTAAACAGGGTTTTATAGAAACATCTGCATCAACTAATTAAACAATGATTTCAAAACTTAATAGCTGATGCAGTCATTTCAACTGTAAAAACGTTTTAGCTCTTTAATAATCGCCCTTTGCTTGTGGTATTTTCATTTCTTGAGTAGATGATTCTCTGTGCCTTCTTTTAACTGGGGACTCCTTTTAGGTTATATCACAATCCATGTTTACTGGAATGGCTCTAACCTATAAGGTAATATTGAAACCTAATTAGCTCTATAACTTTACCAAAAAAAATTGTTAATAATCAATTTCTTAATTTGTTTATTTTCTAATAAAAATTCAAAAAATCTACCTCACAAAAAAAACAAACTAAATAAACAGTTTGCAAAATTGGAAATGATTTCTGATTTGGGATATTTATTTCAGTGAAAACTTATCAACAGTAGAACATGATTTGAGGTAAAATACTATCAACAACTTCTGACAGTGATTAGAAACAAGTAAACAAAAGTTTGTAAACATTGGACATTAAAAACCTTTCTAAATCCCACCGGCTTGCTCAGGAGCTTTGTGCATATCTCCGGCTTTGTTATAATGATCTGAGAAAAGAACAGTTGCCTTTAGTTTAAAGAAGAAGAAATTGTCCTAACCATGCTGAAGTTTTATCAGATTATAAACCTTGGATTTTCTTCGCTGGATCTCCGTGGAAAACCAAAACAACTGACAACCCGTAAGAAGCTCGCTCGCATTTTTTACAACCAAAAGCGATCCAAAGTTTTCCTTACATCTTAGATGATCACGAAGGAGTATTATTAGAATTGAAACTTTCGCTCATTTTCCGAAAAACGGGGAAAACGACCACAATCTATCGTAGTGGCGGCCATGTTTTTTGCTGAGTGACCGCTCCTTTTGCTTAAAGCCAAACCGCTGACAAGTATGTTTGAGAACGCAGTGAGTTGAATTTCGCAAAATTCGAGGGACCAAATTCTGTCAAATTTGCCTTCCTGAATTCTGCTCAAATTGAGCACCCAGAATTTTCCAATTGGGGGCATTCTAAATTCGGCATAACCGTATTTGATGGAACTTGATGCATAATTTCACAAAATGTGCCTTTTGCGGAAGAGAAACGACTAAAGCGAAATGACAGCTGCTACAATAAAAAGAAAAACACTACTTTAAAATGAAAAAACAATTATGGCGGGGATAACCCCTCATAAAACTTAACATCGCTTAAAAGATTGTTGTTGAACATAAATTTGGTTCTTTCTCTGACTGTAGATCTTGCAGTTTGCCAGTTCTCTTCAACAAATGCCGCCATTATCTTCGTTTGCAAGCTCGAAGCAACCGGAAGCTTCCCGCAAACAACAATCTCGTTTCCAGAACGAGTCTTAGTTTGGACAGCGGTAAGTATCATGTAAAATGTATACTTCATATAACACCTTTTGTTCGCACCGACTCTGCGAAACTTTGATCAGTTTATAGGAACTTTTATACTGCCAGCTGTCCTTAAAACCATGTCTTCTACCGAAGACTTTTGGCAGATAACAAGACCAAACGTCAAAGAAAGGATCGTGCTTATGTTCAATAACGATTTGTTGAGTGATGTAAGGTTCACTGTTCGAAAGTGGAGTGACGATTTCAAAGCCAGGAAAGTGGAGATACCCGCTCACAAGTTCGTATTGTCGATAAGTAGTCCTGTGTTCTTTGATATGTTTCATTCGCAGGAAACATCAGACGTTATTGAACTCAATGATTGTGAATACGAGAATCTACTGGAGATGTTGCGTTACATTTACACAGATGAAGCCATCTTGACCGGAAGTAACGTAATGGAGGTACTGCATTTGTCAAGGCGTTACAAGTTACTTTCGCTTTCCGACAAATGTATCGAATATCTTGGAAAAAACTTAAATGCCTCGAACGTGATTAATTTTCTTGCGCAGGCTCTAAATAACCAAGAAGAAGGCGCCATTGCTAGATGTTGGGAAGTAATTGATAAACATACAGCTGATGTAATCACATCAGATGAATTTGTCACAGTTGACAAACAAATTCTTGAAACACTTGTTGAAAGAGATTCTTTGACTGTGAATGAAGTTGAACTATTTGAAGCTGTGAATTTTTGGGCCAACAACCAATTTGAATTACAAGGCTTACTCCCCAATGGAGAACTAAAAAGAAGACTACTTGGGGAACGAATTGTGAAGAACATTCGTTATCCAGTAATGAAAGAAGAAGAATTTGCCAATGTAGTCCTCGAATGCAACATACTTTCTCCAAAAGAGTGTTTTGACATCATAAAACATTTTTCGTCAGTCTTAACATCACCTCTGGAATTTAAGGAGGAAAGAAGAGGTGGATGGGACAGAAAACAGTTGTGTAGATTTGGTTCTGTTGTTGATTATGGCTGGTGTTACAGTCCTAACAAGCATGACTCTGTTGCCTTCTCTGTAGACCAGAACATCATACTGTATGGGATATATTTCTGTGGGAATCAAAATGAAAATTATTCATTGAAACTTACTGTAACAGATCTGAGCAGTTCTTCAGTTGTTGGAACAAGGATGGGATGTTACTCTTCACGGAATCTTCCTTACAAGTCAAGCCATTACTGGGGCTTTGAGGTGCTTTTTGATGTTCCGCTCCTCATAGAGAAAGACAAAAGGTACTCTGTTGAAGCTGCCATATCAGGAAGTTTTTCATGGCGTGGTTTAGATGGAAAGACCTCAATTCTATGCTCAGGAGTGTGCTTTAACTTTGAAGATAGTGAACAAAGTAGCAATGGTACTACTGTCAAGAAGGGACAGTTTCCTGGATTTTTGTTCAGCATTATAAAATAAGTTTATGCATGGATGAATCTATGGCAACTGCAGTCTACATTCCCTCCCTTTCTTCCCCTCCCCTATCTCTACACCCCCTGCAGCTGAGCACCTGTAGACCCTGCTAGTACACCATTTCCTCAATGAAACAATAATTACGAACATACTGTACCAACTATAATCAGATGAATCTCATCATATGATACCCAACTTCATTTTCAGGGTGTATATAATTGTTTAAAATGCGACTTAATTTTAAACATTGACTTTAATGGTTTTTTTTTTTCAATTCTGATCAATTTGTTTTATGTATCAAGCCGTCTACACTTGGAATGTATGTCTACGATTCCAAAGTAACGTTTCTGTAATTCCAAATCAAACAAACCCTATTTTTATGTAAGGATGATATTCTTATTTTTTTTCTGCCGATTTTAGGCTGAAAATATTCTTGTGTACATTCAAAGATTCCTATGGCATACAACTGTTATCCATGGATGTTTACAAACTTTCTGTAGAAATGAATATGATTTAAATAACCAGCTAACATCTTTTGCAGCTGTTATCTGAACTGCTGAAATGTCGATCATGTGTCTAATGTACAAGTTTTTATCGTTTTTTCTTTACCCAATTTTGTGAGAAATGAAAAGAAACTATCATAATTTTCAATGGTGAAATTAAGTTCTTTTGAAACATTGTGTGATTTCATTGTATTTTGTTTTTCATTAACACGCAAAAAAACCTCAGCCTTTGGTATATTCTTAGAATCTGACCAATTTCAGCCTTGTTGTATACTCTGAGTCAGGTGAAGAACCCGAGATACCCTGGGGCCCATTGTTTGTAAAGCAAGTAAACAACGTTCATAGTGAAGTTCTTTCGGAATAGACCTTTTTTGTACTGTTTCTTATTTGTTTATTTCCCCGCCAAACCTCATTTTGAAGTTGAATTTCTTTCTTGACAGTTTCTTTTTTTTGTGCATGCTGACGAGGCCAATAGTAAAAAAGGTTTATGAAACAATTTAATTTATTCTTTTCGCTTTCCACTTATACCTTTAAAAATCTTTTCCGGTAGTGTAATTGTTCCTTCTTCCTTCTCTTTTGTTACGTTTTGCAAGGCGCCATTTTGATTTTATTGAGAACAAACTGTCATGTCTTCATTCGTCTCGCTGAAAAATTATCTCTCGCTGTAGGCGTCTCGTACACGGGCTCAGGATGGGAAAATCGTATCGCTGGAGTGCGCGGAATTAGCCAATCAAGTTCAAGGATTTAGGATTCCGGACCGCTGAGATAAGTGTGAGATGCTCGAGGAAAAAGAGCCTTTCCGAACGATTCATAATCCTTTCAAGTAATAAATAATGACACAGACGTGACTAAGCCAGGGCAACTCTCTGAGACTTCGTACACTCGAAATTCGGACAGCATCCTTGGTTGGGTCTTTGTGGTTTAAAGTAATTATCATTTAGAGACAGTCAAAGGGTGATGTAGGGTATTCCATTTACTTACTGGCTAAGTGAAAATAACGTTCACGAGCATCACTTCGAAAAGGCGAAGGGGCATTTTAACATCAATACAAATCTTCTAGCTAGCACTTAATGTTAAAAATGATCTGTTAGTTCTCTAATAAAAGAGCTATTAAAATGACTTATACGGGCATGAGATTTTGATTAAAAAAATGGAACACTCGAGCAGACTCCTTCAAACTCTTCTCATGTGTTTTGAATAAATCGCTAAAAACTAACTACACTTCGCTCTCCCTTGAGTAATAGACTAAATATCTCCGCCGTGGTGTTTTAGGCACATCTCGTGAAATTAGCGAAACTACTTTGTCATAATTTTAGACCGATATGACCACAATTTTTTTATACATCAAAATCCCCGTGATACAACAGAAAAAACAGTTACGCAAACAACTGGAACAATATGCTCCTAGCACCAAAAAACTTATAAAGCAACTAGAGCACACGTTAAAATTACAAGCTTACTGAAGCTGCTACACTACAACTGCAAAATTGCCGCCGTAAAAAAGAAAATGCT
Source organism: Oculina patagonica (assembly GCF_052425735.1). Lineage (NCBI taxonomy): Eukaryota > Metazoa > Cnidaria > Anthozoa > Scleractinia > Oculinidae > Oculina > Oculina patagonica. The sequence goes on from NC_135767.1 coordinate 22,615,412, forward strand.
TAATAAATGGTGAACAACGCCACGTCCGATTCCTGCTGCACTTTTGCGTGGACAAGTATGGGTTCGAAGTTCAGCTGGGCAACTGCCACATTCAGGATTACGATAAGGTAAACTGTAATTGGCACACGTATCAGCCTCCACTGCCCACGGGTCTATGTCGTTTTTACAAAACGGATTAGAGATGGCAATGATCTTGTTGAATATACCGTCGGCCATGTCGGACTGATTGCAGTTGGTCTGCCATGCCAGGACTGTACACATTTTGGCTTTAGCACGTTTCCTGTTTAGATGGAATAAAAAAAAATAAAAAAAAAATTGCACATCAAGTATTTGCTACATGCACTGCTTTCCGTTCAGTGCAAATGCCTTTAGATGGAGGGGATTCCCTAAAAGGGACTATACAGAGAAGCTCCGCTCGAAAGAGCTACCTAGTTTTGGCCTGGAGGCTTATAAAAGGGATTTCACCCACTGGGATATAGAAAAGAGTAGGGGAAACTGACATTAAGGTATTAAAACGAGCCTTTAAAGATATCTCGAACAGTTTTTTAATTACTCGTGACCCTGTGTCAAAATATAATTTAAGGAATTCTAGTGATATGACTCTGCTCAGTCATCCTTCTTTTATGGCCAATGCAACCCTCGGTATTAATTATAAAATGATACTTTCTCTTTGTCGCACTCAAGTTATCAAATGCCGTACTGCATGTTCAGTTGATAGTTTAAAGGCAAAGTTTAAGACTCGCTTGTTTAAAAGAGCTTTTTGCTTATAGTTTTAATATTTTATATAAAGATGTGATCCTCTTTTTAACTTTAAGCAAATAGGTTTTTTCTATTCGTGTATTGTTTTATTATATTCGATATGTATATTTGTATATTTAATTATTAATTTAATTGTTATTTATTTACTTTGAAAATATATGCATATAAATACTTGCGCCTTATAAGATTTTTTAATATTTTTATTACCCACTGAACACGAGTTGCAATATTCCTACTTTAGGTTTGTGAAATGGTTACTTTCGAAAATGGTATATAAAAGGGTGGGGGTTTAGACCTCGGCGAGGAGCCTCCCTGTATAAAAAATTAAGTGCCTCCCCCCAGGGGAAACAAGTGTCAGATCAAAAAGCCTTGTCAGTTAAAGTTATTCCTTTATCTACCCAGTTCTTTCTTCTGGGATGCGGTGACATGACGACTTGTCGAAGTTAAAGAATTATCGAAAGAGCGGCGTTATATCCAAGCTTACGTTTATGGTTGCGATCCTTGTCACTTAAGTGGTGGGTACTAGACTCACTGCATAGAACTCTATAAGAGCCTATAAAGTAACGTCGCTGATTGGTACACAGAACTTGGGGTGCAATTAAAAAAAGAAACGTCAAAGTCTGTTAACTGAGGTTGTTAAAAAGATTCCAAAAATGAGGATTAGGAGTAACAGAGTAAACTTGGATTAAATGGAGGCTTTCTTCTTTACTGTGACACAATTGCAAGATTTTAAAGCTATAAACGTACAAAATAAAGGTTACCCGCATAGAGTTGACCGCGGCTTCGGTAATGATACGTTGGTGTTGTTGCTGCTCCTCCTGCTGCGGGTGTTTTTGTTGTTGTTGTTGTTGTTGTTATCATTATTGGTGCTGGTAAAAGTTGTTGCAAAGTCATTTATGCATTCGTGAACTTTGTTCCTGTACGTGTTTGAACAAGGAGGTAGGGAGAACATAAGAGGAACCTCCAGGTCTAAGCCGCTGCAGTAAAGGCTCTGGATCTCCTTCATATTCGCTACTTCCAGTGTTTTTGAAAAACAGCTCCCAGCTTTAAGTAAGGATCGGTAGTAAAAGATCCAAAACTGAAGCCTATTTTTAAAATAAACAAATGGTAAATAATAATTAAACTAAGTAAAACTTGATGATGATGATGATGATGATGATGACGATCATCATCATCATCATCATCATCATCATCATCATCATCATCATCATCATCATCATTATAACGATGATTAAAGTAAAACGAGAAATTTAGAGATATATATTTTTAGTTATTACTGGTTTCGGCGTACCCCTGCTTCCAAAGGTAGCAGCAAAGCAGCTAATCTCATCAAGTGTAGGTGTTCGTTTTTTTTCCTTTTCACAAAGTGGTTTTAGGTTTCCCATCCGGCGGTAAATTGTACGCGGTTCTGCAATAAATTGGCAATGAGGTCCTTGCTTACTTTCAAGCCCCTAAATCTAAATAGTTGTGTGTGTATTTTTGGGTAATGTAGGCAAAAGTCAGAGATTACTGATGCAAACTTACCCACAGTCTGCAGTCGGATCCTCATATAATTTTTTAAAGAAGTGTGATTCGTATTCCCGGAGAGTACAGTAATATTCCATAAAGGAACACTTGCCAACAGCTGGCAGCTCAGCAGCACACTGCAGGCAACCTACATGTCAATCAATCAATCAATCAATCAATCAATCAGGGGGTAGAACCCGCGAAAAGCGAGAGACGGCCACGCGCTCAAAAACTACACAGGCGCCTTCTACGCAGGCTATGTTGAAACAACAATCGCGCGATACTAAACCCATTCACCCATCGAGCTTAATAATGCTAATTGGTGTGTTACTGGCCGTTTGTCACACATATATCGCTTTTGCTCTTCAGCCACGCGCCATCTTCTGTATTTCCGAGAATCACTAAATAATAGAGGATTTACGAGATAAGAGCCACCTTAGAAGATTCACACGTTTGCTTCACCAACTGAATATATGTGCAAATGACAAGAGAACACAAAGGAAGATGGTTTGTGTCTAGCTGTTTTGAGAGATGGGTTCTGTTTTGGTTTATTGATTTTGTGATTCAGGTTACAAACAAAATAAGACATCATTTTGCCGGCATGTTACAAGTGAGCCACTGAACAATAAAAAAAACTCTAGCCAATCAAAATCAGCAAGGTATACGGAAGTTGGAACTAAAACCCAATCGAAAGATCACAGATTGTACAGCTTTTACAGTCGGGGGAATAACTGCCAGTTTTGGCACTCGAGGAATTTCCGAATTATTTCATCCGATCAAAAACTAGCTCGAGCGCTCACGAGTACTCCGAAAGCAATCGCGCGTACGGATACGTCATGTTGCTTAGCAACTTGTGGGACGAAAACCGCTGGCTCAGTCACTTCTCGAAGAAGTGATGTCGCCATCAACTGGCACTTATTCCCCCGACTGTTTAATTAGTGATTGGTGAAAACTATCAGCGGCCCATCGCGATGCTCATCCGTCCCAAGACAAACGTAGTCTCATTTGTTATAAATAAATAACTGATCTGATGCACATAACACAAGTCAAAACATTTATGGTGAGTCACAAGAAGTGCATTTAAAGATAGATTTTAACGTTTCAGGCTTACAGCCGACCTTTTTCAGTGGTAAACGATGTTACGAAAACCAACCCATAAGATGGGACAATTATGTTTCAAACGGTAACGTTCAAAGGCCAGTCCGCGTGATAAGCTGTATTATGACAGGAGCGCGTGCAGTCCTAACATATAATAAGTACACACACATTCACAAACTCCTACTCCAATGTATCGACCTGTAAACCGTTAAGCTTACCATGAGATATGTTTGACTATTAGTCCAATTTTGTTTAAATACAATGTAACTTGCGACATTTGAACTCCCGAATTTCCATTCCATCAGTGCCGTTACAAGCAATTAGATGATGGTTAGCTTACTCCGACTATCCCTTCCTTTCTTTCAAGCAATATTATGTGCTTGGTAGCTTGTGTTTAGTTTCAGTGTCTTTTTGTTGCGAAAGGTATTGAGATTTGCTCCGAGAAAGGTTAAATGGGCTCACGATTGAGGGACTTATTAGGATTTTACACTCTTTTAAAGAACAATATTGAATATATCTTGCGTTATCTTGGACGCAAGCTAAAATATTTAATGAATGTAGGCAAGTATAACGTATTCTTATCGAACAATTTGGAAATTCTCCATGAGATTTATGGAGTTTTATGCTTATTTATAAATCACGAGAGATTTCACTCACCTAAGGCAACTGCAACCGTGAAAATAAGACCTTTCATCGTATTGTAATCTGAATTTACCATAGAAACGAACGATGAAGTAAAAATGCCCGGGAGTAAAAGAGACTTGCACTTCTTGCGCAAATCAGGATTCTAGCTGTTACTATAGCTACTTGCTTTGGTGTTAAACCAAAAGCGGATCGTCGACTCGCTATGGTATCCTTTACAGTTCTTGCGAGGAAGAATCGCCGTCGTTTCTCGGAAGAAAAGTGCACAACTTAAAATAAAGGTACTGTTTACCGTGACCTATGGCGAAACTCTTAATTCTCCTCGCATTGAATCCTGGACCCTGCGCATCATGTTTCCATGCCAAGGCTTCCTTGTTGCAAGCTATGATTTGGTTTTATTGATCGACGAGGGTTTTTTGCTTTTATAGCTGGAAGCACTAACATTCATTGTAGTTTTAAAGCACGCTGAATTTTCAAAAACACAGATTCATGGTCTATCAGCTCGTAAAGGACATACAGTGACTGTCTTCATTTACCAAGAAATGGCTCGATTGAGAGTCGTTGAGATCTCGTTGGTTTTGCTCGTTTTGTTTTGCAAGTTTCCCTGGATATGTGACGCCGCTGATTTACTTGATGCAAAAGCGTTTAGTCAAGCACTGTCTAAACTGGTAACAGAAGGACTAGGTGTCGCTGATTTACAGGTATGGGTATAATTCCAGCACTTGTTTCAATTGCTGCAAAGACAATGTTTTTTAAGCATATTTGTAATTACAGCTTGTTCGTTAGTATTGAAAGCGCTTTCTCACACTCACACACACATTGAATGTAGATATTGCAAATGATGCAGCTACTGTCAAACTTCTCAAGCAGCATTCTAAGAATGGCATTCTTTATGACTACAAACTCTGAAACTACGATATTTTGCATTTAACACCGAGAGCATGACAACGAGCAGCACTAACATCGTGACATCAGGCAGTAATCTAAATGCCGTGTGTACACTTAATGTTATAAAAAGATATTTGTCACAAGCGATATTCTAGTGTCTTTAGAATTTAAAATTTAAAAAAAAATTAAAATTTAGGGGGAAAGTAAATTAAAATAATCATTTATAACCCACTTAGACACTATTTCAAACTAATCACCGTATCGAGCTTTACGTATGCAGTATGTTTTGCAGCAACAAACATGTTTGACCTTATCTCATGAACGTTAAAATATCCAACTTCAATCCCTAAATAAGCATTTTTAGCACGACTTTTCGTCGGACCTTTTTTAAATCACGATCATCCTACGAGATGCACCTGTCCAGCTTATTTCTGGTAATCGGGCTGGCTCGGGACAAATTTTGCCGTCTGTTCATGGGAAATGTTAGCCCGGTTGACCGGGATGAAATTCAACTGCGAAACCAAACCAAAATGGCGACACATAAAGTTGTATCGTTCGCGACTATCGTAGCTTTATCGTAACTTTATCGACACTACTACTACTACTACTACTACTACTACTAATACCTAATAATAAATCTAACTCGCATATTTTTGAAGTGGAAGTACACACACAAGGCCAAAATTTGCCATTCCCACTCTTCTGTTGCGAAAGCGAAGCTATTTTGTTCCGTCCCAGAAACTGGACTGGAGTGTTCATATGGGGAAATATTTATCCCGGTGTCGAGAACTCGCGGTTACACAACCGAGAGTTTAATTTGGTAGCTGGGCCAGCCTTATCAACCAGACGTCATATGACGAGACTCGTAAACCGATTAATTACAATTTCCCTGAATAAAAATCTAGTTAAATGCCTAAGCTATTAGCAGAACAAATGTAGTTTTAAATGATAATCTTAAATTACAATTTCTCTGAAACAGAATGTATTGACAAAGGACTGTCAAGGTCGATGCCAGTTGTTGTTTCTGATAGTCAGTGATAGTTTCTGATGTTCGTTTTTTGATAAGACAACGCTATGGTTTCAACTAGTATCGCATAGTGTTCAGTTTGGGTGCCTCAAGGATTTTGTTACCTTTCAGCGCGTGATACGTTTCCATTATAGTATTTTAAAATTCCTTGAGGCATTTAGGTATTTTAACATGACTAATGAATTGAAAGTAAAAATCAATGTTTGAATTTTGAAGATGTAAATATGTTGTTTTTTATGCATTCTGTAATTGTCGTTAGTGTCGGGGGGGGGGGGGGGTATATAACGGTCACCTCCCAGGATGTCTTGTCCATACGCACTTTGCTGCTTTTGATGTGCACTGACAACACATATAGAAAACCTATATCGTTCTTCGTTTTGGTTAATTCGATATATCTTAATCCCTGTGCCAATTACACATTTGTTTTCGAATTTTCAGATAGAATTTGATAGGCTTCAATTTAATGAGGAGAAAGTTAACGGAACGTCAGTTATACTTTCACTCACTGCTGATATTGCTAACAAGTTCAAGGACAGGTTAAATGTAGTACGAAAACTCAAAAAGGCCGTGGAAGATTCATATGGCAGATCTCCATCTTACTTGCGGCAGTGGGAATGCTGCAAATCAAAGGATATTTACGACAATCTGGGATATGATTCCAGATTTCGCCAAAGAGTGGACCCCGAGAAAGCTTGCGTTAAAGTTTCAGGAATTGCCCAATCTAGTCGCCGATACCTAGACAACATTTTTGTAAACGAAATGAGAAAAATGCTTAATGATCATCCTTTCATCAAGTGGCAATACTTTGGTTCCGAGGAAGGCATGCTGACAATTTTTCCAGCATTTGAGGATAAAGCTGCCTGTTCCAGTTACGATCCTCGCTTTAGGCCGTGGTACGTGGAAACTACTACGCCAGAGCCTAAGGATGTGGTTCTTGTTATCGATACAAGTGGATCAATGAGAAACACACTTTTGAACGTTGCTAAAGAAGCAGCAGCTGCAGTTCTTAGTACGTTGAATCCAAGAGACAGGGTGAGTGTTAGCAGGGTGTATGCTAAATGAGCACATAAGATTTGAGATAACTTTTGGTAGGGAGTCGCGTTGGCCTAATGCCATTAGGCCAACGCGGCTCCCTACCAACTCCGTCGCACTAACGGTTAGTGCGGCGGACCCGTATCAAGCGGCCCTAATTGGAGCCCTGGCCGGGGTAACTGCGTTGAGTTCTTGGAATAAACCGGGATAAGCTCTGATCTGAAAGCCCACTTGGCTCGAAAACAGACTACCTATCACTGGTGTGTGTTTATTGTGTTAATGATAGGAAGGAATTTCGCTCCTGTGGTAGCAAATTGAGATAAAGCATGGCTAAACTCTATAAAACCTGAGTTGAGTGGTATCCAGAGAGAGTGAACGTGTTGAAATTATGTTAAATAGGGACTATTTAAAAACGCTTATTTGGAAGGTAATGATGCAATAATCCTACGCTAAAAAGAATGCTAAAAACATATAGTTTTAAAACGCCGGGTTATAAAGAAAAATGGTAGCCTTGCTGTTCATCACAAGTTCCCTCTCTTCGAATAGAGAAAATTGCCGTGCCCTCGCCTTTAACCCTATGATATTATCTTAATTTAACTGTAACAGTCACGACAATCTCTATTAATATACATTACCAGAAGTACATGATCTTCTGATTACCAGAAGTACATGATCTAGAAGTCCACATCTAGCATTGGGGCGCGTGCTATCGGATTTGCGTGTGTGCTATTTTTAGAACATCCTTGCGCGGGAGACGCGCGAGACGCGCGAGAAAATGCCGTGTGACCTTGCCAACAAACATTTCACTCAGAAAACAAATTAAAACTGAAAACAAATTCAAAAAATACTCCGAAAAAAAGGGGAATTAATTATCGATCTTATTTTATGAGATCTGTGATGGAAAAACATCCGATGGTAACCAGAGATGGAAAAAAGTTGCTTTCCGTTTTTAATACAGTGATAAACTCCTTGAATTTAATATTACACAGGCAAATTATGCGCGCTCGAAGGGGGGCCAAAACCATAGAAAACGCAACCTTCGGTAGAATGAAATATTTATTTTTCGGTTAAAGAAAGTATGTTTCGCTTTGCTGAACGTCTTTACATCAACAAAATTATATTGTCTTGCTCCTAAATAACAAAAACAACCACAACTTGAAGTTTCTTTGGAATACTCGTTTTTTGAATTTCGATAAGAAATATATCGCTAACTGAACATTATTTGGGAATATTTCCGGAAAGTGAGCGATACAACAGTCTATTGAAAACACATTATTTTCATTGGCATTTATTTTTAAATCCAACGTTTTGACAGTCGTATTACTCTTAAATTCTGATTTTAACTGTGTTGAAATTTGACGTTTGTAGGCAAGTGAAAAGGCAACCGGTCGCCGGTTTCCATAGACGAGCTCACAATACAAACATGAGGAATTTTTGTATTTTAACGAGAGAGTTTTGAACAAAATTACTTTAAACTTTCAAATGTAGTCTCCTTATTAAGGTTCGTCGTATTTAAAATTACTGAACAACAAATAGAAAATTTATAATTTATTTATTTTCGGCGCCGGTAGCAAAACATAAGCTTCCACAATTCGACAAGAAATGAACTATAAACTGCACACTATGTTCAAAGTATATTCGAAAAGCATGAATGAAATAATGAATGTTCAGTGAATACGACTCGCATTTTCATTCAAGTACATTACCTTAAAGTTCTCAGATTTACTTCTCGAAACGAACCTCGAATCCCAAAGGCAGGGCGTTAAGTTTTCATGCATTTCTAAAATGCGGTACTCGGAATTTCCTTGCCGTTGTTTGAGTTCAGGTCTAGAAATTATGCTATCACCGTTCTTCACGCATAAAGTCTACAGAGACACCCAACCACTTAAGTATTCACTTAAGTCTTTCTTTTTCTTGCCAGCCGTCCTGTGAAGCAGAAAGTTGTCGTCACAAGAATCAAACTGGTGTACTTTTTATAAGCTTATAACTTATATATAAGCTTACTAGTAAGCTTATTCGTCGCACTCGATTTTAACCGCTCTGGTGCCAGGGACAGCCGGATTTTTTTTCCACAATAACAATAAACCTGTGTCAAGATGTGAAAAGACATCAACTATATGTAATAGCTGTCGTTTTCTCTTGAGTTCCATTCATCTGAAGTGTCTTTACATTTTGAATTTGAGTCGAAGCAGTCAGTTTCTTTTTCGCTCGCTGCCATCTCTACTCTGATCTGACTCCAAAACACAACACATCCTACTGGATGCTCCGATTTTTTTAGCAACTTCAATACTGTCATCATCGACAGAACAGGAGACCAGTGATTCTTATCTGGTAAGTTTAAATCCTCACAAAATGCAAGTTTTGATAAACTTGAACAGTAAGACATTTCGTGGTGTCGTTCGCCTGGCCGTTCCCTTGTTTTCAGCAGTTCGGGTCTTCTTGCTCAACTTCAAAAATTTGTTCAACCAATCAAAAGCGCGCTGTAAAAAATACTTTCACGCGATTGGTTACTAGTTCGCGGCAAAATCCGTGTACGTCATTTTCTCGCGCGTCTCACGCGCGAGGCTTGTTCTAAAAATAGCACACGCGCAAATCCGATAGCACAAGACCCATTACCAGAGATGTGGACTTCTAGATTATGTACTTCTGACATTACTCGTTATCGCCATTTCAGGTTGGATTGGTATCCTTTAGTACATTTGCTTCAACACCCGGAAATTACGACAAGGACGGCAAAACGTGCTTCAGCAAGCGTTTAGCCGATGCCACGCCTTTTAATATAAAATACTTGAAAGGTTATGTGGATAACCTCAAAGCTCAAGGTAAGATTAAACTTAAGTTCTCTAATTTGCTGTGAATTCACCATGATCTCAAGTTGTTGATTGGTTTTTGTCGAGGGTGGAAAATCGGAGAACCCGGAAAAACCTTCGGAGCAAGGACAAGAACCAACAACAAACTCAACCCACATATGACGCCGGGTCCGGGACATGAACTCGCGCCACATTGGTGGGAGGCGAGCGCTGTTACTATTGGTGGGAGGCGAGCATATTTAAAGAGTCTTCATATTTAGAGACTTTGGAGGGTCTTGCAAGTGCAGGGTTGATTTTGAGTTTTGGTGACTGAACGTTTTCCATCTTTTATTGCTTGCAACTACAAATTGTTGTCTTTACCTTTTGTTTTAATTCAGGAGTGACTAATTACATATACGCATTCGAAGCTGCTTTCCGCTTACTGAAAACATCATATTCCGGTCAAGGAAGCACTCGGATAATGGTCATCATGTTTTTAACTGACGGTGCACCTAGTGACGATAAAACAAGCATCATGCAAACAATCAAGGACAAAAATGCAGAGCTGCACAATAAAGTGGTAATCATGACGTATGGAATGCTTGTGAATGATAAGATTCTGTTAGACATTGCAATCCAGGATGGTACATCATATGGCGTGTCAAAGTCCCACGGTGTAACTGTAAGCTATTTTCTTATTTTGCTTTCAGTTTGCATTTTGTTTGTGCTCCATATTATGTGCCGTGACCATTACACGTTTTCATTTTCGTTCCTTCCTGCTCCCACACGTTCTCTTTCTCCTTCTCAGCCCTCCTTCTCTTCAGCCACCTCCACTTCCTCCTCCTCCTCCTCCTCCTCCTCCTCATCCTACTACTACTACTACTACTACTACTACTACTACTACTACTACTACTACTACTACTACTACTACTACTACTACTACTACTACTACTACTACTACTACTACTACTACTACTACTACTACTACTACTACTACTACTACTACTACTACTACTACTACTACTACTACTACTACTACTACTACTACTACTTCTCCTCCTCCCCTTCTTCTTCTTCTTCTTCTTCTTCTTCTTCTTCTTCTTCTTCTTCTTCTTCTTCTTCTTCTTCTTCTTCTTCTTCTTCTTCTCCATCCCTTCTTTTCTATCCGCCCCATCCTAGCCCCTTCTTTGCCTCTTAATATTCTTCAGTTTTCCACTTTTCCCTCTTGCACTCCATTTTCATAAATGCGTCAATGATGCGATGCAAAATTGCGGCCAAGTAACATAGATCAGAAACTTGCACCAAAGCCCTTGCTGTGTTTTTCAGGCTGGGAGTTTTACAACCGTTTCAGACACGGATAATTTACTGAGTGTTATGGCAACCTACTACGACTTCTTCTCAAAAAATACGGAGCCCAACAAACCAATCATCTCTTCCCCTTACGTAGATGTCGCCGGTTTTGGTAAGCTTTAAACTCTTGTAAATTGTTGCTAAGCTAGATTCAGTCTTTACTCTCGCAGCGGTACAGGTACAGGGGAACTGTTTGGGTAAACCGACTGGGAACTACCAATTCATGATCGATTGACTTGATTGCTTTAATCGATATTAACCTCATCTAGACCGGCAACACTTAAAATATGAGGAAACAAATACAATAAATCAAACGGAAAACTTGTTAAAAATTCAAACTGCAAGAGGCTAACCAGTTGGCTATTTACAAAGCATGGAGGAGTTGAATTCGGGACGACCGAAAACAGCTCCATCTAGTGGCATTGAGGAGGATTTGAACCCAGGTCCTCTGCCTCCCAAAAGCGAGTACGGCCAGCCGCAGCGAGGAAACTTGCAATAATTTGACTTCGGCCAAATACAGACCTCACTGCGCTTGGTCTGTACTTATGAGCCTCGGTCTTCCCCGTGAGATTCTCCAAAACAGAAACTCCTGCTCATTTAATAAGAGCTAATTATTTTATATATATAAATATATCTATTTATTTTTTATTCGAGACTTGATGACCACAGCTGCGCTTCCTTGTTATTACAACAACACGTTCATTGGTGTGGTGGCGACGGACATTAGTATGGAAGATATTCAATCCCAAATAACTTACTTCCGAAAAGGTCGATCCAGTTATGCTTTTATGGTGGATAGTTTTGGAAGGGCCATGATACATCCTCTGCTGCCAGCCCCTTCAGAAGCCTTTGAAGACCCCATTTTTATGGACATAGCCGCCTTGGAACCCGCATCAGGGTTTGGTGACGTACTCGCATCTATTTTAAGGTTTGTCTCGACATTGCCTTTTAAAAGTACCTTGTAAAGAACGTAATAAAAATTACGACAAAGTAACTTGTGATGGTATTAATCCTCGCAAGTCTTCTGGGGACCATTGGATATATTCACTAGCCTTATAAATACGATATTTTGGTGATGCTCAGTTGCTTACACTAAGAAACTGTCAACAACTTCCAGCTACTTCCAAAGTAGATTTTCCCTTGCCTGAAAAAGATAAAGAAAACGATCTATGCCTAGTCCAGTTAGTATTCAGCAATTTTATCACATATATTTTCTCTAACTTGAAGGGGTGAAGATGGACAGAAAACGTTTGTGTCAAAGCAATTTCTGGCTCATGGTGGCAAAGTGACAGAAGGTGTCTCAGTTGTAGAATTAAATTCAACCTACTACTGGAAATTTGTTCCGGAAACCAGCTTTGCTATTGGAGTTGTAGTTCCTGTTGGTGATACGGACGAGACAGTAGCAGAGCAGTTCTTAGGTAAAAAAAACGTTAATTTTAATTACCCTGGCTTGCAAAGCTTTTCAGCTATAGAGTGTTTCTATGGCAGCCGTGTTGGAGGAGTCAAACAATAAAAGATATTTGCATAAAAATGATTTTTTTTCCAAAGGAAAACCATTTCATTGTTTCACTCCTCCAATATGGCCGCCATGAAAACACTCTATATAACAATTTTGTTGAATATTTCATTTTCTTTTATGTTTGCTGGCAACCAGCGCTACTAAAACAATATTTCTTCGAATTTTTTTCCCCAGCTCAAAAGCTTTTATATCATCGATTAGACTTGGTCAAACCTGCAAATCCGTGTGTTCACTTCTCCAGATATGCATCAGCAGGTGATATATTTGGATTATATTTATCGGAAGGAGTCTCAATTAAACATCGATTGATATATCGAAATAGATGGTAGGCAGTTCAGTGCAAATTTTATAACGTTTTATTTCATTTGTGTTGTTTTAGGTACTGTTGTGAAATTTAGTCCTGAAGCCTTTACAGACCCATTCAACTACCTTGATTTAAATGAGACGACATCTAGTGTAAATGCATACCACGCGTACATGACAAGAAAACGTGCACCAAACCCTGGATTCAAACCGGGAATACGAGATACAGTCGCAGCTACTGGAATCGTCCAAGACTTTTGGTTTGGTGGTTCGCAAGAATACGCAAATTATCTAATTTGGCGATACATTGGAACGGAAAATGGTGTCTTTAGAATTACGCCTGGAATTTTGCTAGCAAAGTCTTTTGACCCACGAAAACGACCATGGTAAAGTATTAATTAATTAATTAATTATTCACTTACCTACTTAGTTAATTGTGGTGCACTGCAGTGAAGTGCGGTCTAGGGTAGTGTAGAGTAGTGTATTGTAGTGTGGTGTGGTGTGGAGTGGTGTAGTGTGTAGTGCGGTGCAGTGTGATGCAATGCAATGCATGCAGTGCGGTGTAGCGTTACGCGTAGTGTAGTCAATTGTAGTGGTAATGTGGCGTCGGTGTGGTGTAGTATGGTGTAGTGTACTGTAGTGTAGTATTAGTCTGGTGTTGTGTGGTGTGGTGAGGTGCGGTGCGGTGTGATGCGATACAATGCATGCAGTGCGGTGTAGCGTAGCGTAGTGTAGTCAAGTGTAGTGGTAATGTGGTGTTGGTGTGGTGTGGAGTGGTGTGGAGTGGCGTGGAGTGGTGTGGTGTGGAGTGGTGTGGTGTGGTGTGGTGTGGTGTGGTGTGGTGTGGTGTGGTGTGGTGTGGTGTGGAGTGGAGTGGAGTGGTGTGGAGTGGTGTGGTGTGGTGTGGTGTGGTGTGGTGTAGTGTGGTGTGGTAAAGTGTAGTACTAGTTTAACAGTTAAGACAGTTAAGTCCTTAATTCAAGGAAGGGTAGTGTTTAGTACGGCTCAAAGATTGCACCCTACAAAGTGTCTGCAAATGATGCTGCACACTGTAATGCCTCGATACATCGCACATCAGTATCACGGTTATTTTTCCACTTCCCTTAGGTCAAGACATAATATAACAAACTATCGATTCTTCTTAGGTATCTTAAAGCAAAAAGTAACACGGGATTGGTGGCCTTGACTACTCCTTATATGGATGCTGGAGGAGCAGGAGTTGTGGTAACCGCTGCTCATACCCTTTACTACGGTAAAGCTAATCATGCACACACCACTAACGATCAAGTCATAGGAGTTATTGGTGCAGATTTTCCCATTCAATATTTTTACAGGTAGGAACCGGTCAATCGAATTGTTTCATTCTATCTTTATTTCTTCTTTTCAATTACTAGTTTGACTTACCAGTGAAAATGGCCTTAGGGTCAACTTTTGTAATCTACCATAATAATTAAAATGATGTTTGTGATGATGATGATGATGATGATGATGATGATGATGATGATGATGATGATGATGAAGGTATATTGGAAAACATATCCGCATTGTGGGTTTTCACTTACCCGCCAAGTAACCTGCTTTATAATGGGATAAACTAAAAAAAATTACAAGAAAAAAGTGTACGAAATAACACTTCGCGAAATTTTTTTTAAGTTGATTGCTGTGCTGTTGATTGCTGTGCTATGTCTGGTTTTGTAACGAAAGTCAAGATTATTATCGGGTAAAACCATAGTTTGTTTATTATTTGTGAATTAATTTACTTCATTTATAGACTCATGACAGAAACCAATTCTAAGTGCAATGAATCCGACAAAAGCTGTCTGGTGCTTGATAAAGCTGGCTTTGTTATTATGCACGATGATTTTCTATCCCCGGATATAACTGCTAAAGCACTAGAATACGTTCACATCACCGAGAAAGAGAAGGACATAGCCGAAGATCTGATACACCGTGGATACATGGTGAGAAAGCAATGTCGGAATTTTGAGCAGCTTAAAGTGGAGACTTTCTACGAGATTCAACTTCCACGTCGGGGTGTGAACACATTGCATACTGGCCTACGTTGCAAAAAATATCAGCTCTCCCAACTGAATGGAACTAACGTGTTTTTAGGTGGGTTAACACTGTTCAATTTTACGACATTTTGATTAGCTTTCTCTAACAGACTACATTTTGCCCTAAACTCTCAGATCTTACAACATTATAATTCGATCGCAGTAGGTAAAAACAGGTGAATATAGGGAATAAACGAAATAAATATAAAAATGTCTTTGAATATATAAATTAAATAATAAAAATGTCTTAAAATTCAGTGAGATTATAGCAATGTGTAGTTTCAAGTTATATCTGCTGAAAGCAAACACAGATTTAACGATTTCACCACTGTAAGGTAACTGTCGACCAAATGTCGGTGACTTGTTCGTAGATTGTCGGTAATGTGTCGGTAATAATTGGCCATCATTTGGCCAACTGTCGGGTACGACCCAAACGCTCATGATGCGATACCAGTGGCACAGAAGGCGATGATAACAACGTCAAAGAGAATTAAAACATGGCTGACGACAAAGATGATAACGAAGGCGATGAAAATGAAAATGAAGATCTTGACGATAGCCATGATGGCGGTGACGACAATGACCTTTACCTTGAACCGGAGAATGACCTTGACCTTCTGTGATGGTAACGGTAATGGTGATATAGATGGAGTGTTGGGCTATTATATTTTAAATTCAAATTTTATTTTTCAGGTATCAAATTGCAAGATAGAAACTGTACATCAAAGTCTTGCACGTGTTCCAGTGATGGCAAATGTTCTACTAAGCAGGATTTGACGTGCCAGTGCCCATGCTCCTCAGGACTCGATTTCCATTATTGTAGAAATGAGTTTCCAGTAAGCAGGTAAACTGATATGTTGACGCTCAGTTCCCTCAGTTTTAATAGCTGTACAATGCAAGGCTACCCAAAGAAGACAGTTTACAATTTGCATAAAAAGCGAGTTCATAATATCACTTGCGAAGATTGTTGAAAGTCAAGGTTATACAAGAATTAAATAGTCATTCTCGTGTTGGCAGTGCCGAAGTCACATTGTTATCTCTGGTTAGCCTGTGGTAAGCTTTATTCTGGATTTTTGTGAGAATATGCCAAAGCCTGTACGATTGAAATTGTCAAATTACTAATAGAATATAGTTCGCTAAAAGTGAACTGCGAAAATTTTTCAACATAATGACAGGGGGCAGTATCTATCGGAAACGGCAATAGCTTTTAAGCTTACAGTGTAACTTGTTTATGGCTAACTCGACATAATTAACCTATTGCCGTCATATATACAAAGTATTTCCATACTATAGTCATCATGCACAACACCTGGAGAATGCGGCGTCGAAAACAGGGGTCAAAACAGCAATGACAGACCAGTCTGTCCTTGTTATTCTATTTGGCTCAAAGCGAAGCTCAACCAATGCGAAATGCATCCTGGTCCGCTGAAAACGAGGCTCGAACACAGCACAGAGCATTGTGGTCAGCTGAAAGCGAGGCTAGCAACGACGGCAAAGTCTTGTTTTTGCCGTCATTTTTTATATATTCTGATTATGAATTGCTGCTACGCCCGCTGCGGCTCGCAAGCGTATTCTAGGATTTAGCGTACGCAGTTGCAGGTCACAAAACACTCA
The DNA here is from genome assembly GCF_052425735.1 of Oculina patagonica. Taxonomy (NCBI): domain Eukaryota; kingdom Metazoa; phylum Cnidaria; class Anthozoa; order Scleractinia; family Oculinidae; genus Oculina; species Oculina patagonica. Next base: position 22,631,993 of record NC_135767.1, read on the forward strand.
CAACCTTTGTTATTACTATTTGCTTTAAGAATTCCCAATTGCCCAGTGTCAGGAACTGTTAAGAGTACAAAACAGGTTAACGATCCATCGACAGCAGGATTGGAAAAGTGCTTTGATCCGAGCTGCCACACAAAGCCAGATTGGGAGTCCTGTTACGGAGTTGTGGGATGCTCTTGGTGTGTTAAAGACAAGAACAATGTTCCTCTTGTTAAAAAATATTGCGCTGATATTGATACATGCTATGGCGGAAAGGAACGTAAGTGAAAGGTTGTTCTTTATCAAAAAGGTTTTCTATGGAAAGGCTGTACCTAGTGGTCGTAGCTCTTACTTGCACTCTTTGACAGAAAAAGCACCATTTCGTATACCTTCGATCAAAATTGGTACCACTTTCGGGTAAAATTTCCACTCAAGGGGACCGTTTCTCGAAAGCCCCGGATACTTTTTGGGCCCGTCAAGACATTATTAATGAACTGTATCTTCAAAACAGAGAAGTGTATAGGGAATCTCTGTTCATATTAAAAACATCTTGGAATAAAACAGCTCTGTAATCATACCGTTTGCGATTTCGCTATGGCTTTCCGAGGGCGAAAATCTTTCGGGACCTTCGAAAAAAGGGGCCCAATGTCCGTTAAATGAAGTGCTTCTCCCGGGGTTTAAATCTAATAGACAAATTTTTTAACAGAGATAATAAATCGTTAAAAGGCTCCCTTTATCTTGATCTTTCTTTTTTTTCTAAAATTTGTTATACTTGGGAGAGACTCTGTAATAACATAAAAAGTTAAGTTTGTCTAATAATATTTTCAGGCAATGTTTCAGCAAAGACCGATCAACCAAGTGAGAAAGAAAAGGCAAAGGGAGGGCTGTCAGGTGGCGCCATAGCTGGTATTGTGATCGGATCAATAGTAGCAATTGCTGTTGCCGTTTGCACTGCGATACTCTGGTGGAAACACAGAGATTCTTCTTCCGCATTCATACCATATGAATCCGCTAAAGTTCATCCAAGTGCACCATATGAATCCGCTGACGTTCATCCAAGTGCACCTCCCATGAACCCGTACTTTGTCGATAAGCTAAATTGAAGAAAAAGGACACAAATGGTAGTAAGTTGTTAGTACCCAATGAAGGAATTTTCTTCAATGGACTAACCAGAAAAAAATCAGTGGCAAAAAGAGCCGTTTTAGCTACAATCCTGGACAAACCTAGCTGCGACAATTGCGAGTCTACTGTGAATGATACTATGTGTTGAATGTTACTAGTAAATTTCAAATTCATTAATCCCCATGTTTAACGTTGTTTTAGAAGGCTGTTTTTATACACGAGGCATGGTTCTTTATTGAAAACATCAAGGATGGGGGAGAGCGGAGGGATTGAAAAAAGGCAGCGCGAACGTACCTTTTCTAACCTTGAACATGTCAGAGAAAGAGAAACTGTCTTAACAGTTTCGTCCAGGATTGAAGCGGAATCAAAAGCTGCTTATCGCACTAGTGTGTTATGACAAATCTAGAATCGTAGAAGTCCGTTACCCTGATCCAATATCCAGGAACTTTAAGTTTGTTATCTAGGAGAACGAAGATGGATGGTGATAGAATGACGGACGGATGTCACGATTCTTACGCGTTTACGTGACTTAGTATTAGACTCCTTCTTTCTTTCTATTACAGTAGAGCTAATCGACTAGAAGTAACTAGAAGGTGAATTGTGCTTAATATATTGGTGTAATTCTTGTACAGTTTAGTCTTGAGTGTTGTAAAATGCATGAGAAGTTCACGGCTACGCAATACCTTCTCTGGTTTTTCAAATAATTCGCCGTGTAAAGATTTATACAGACGCTTTTCTTTGTACATAATTTGTGAGAATCCGAAGGAGGGCGAACATTTAGCCGGACCTCCCATTTAGCCTGAAAGCAGCTAGACTTTGGAACACTCTTCCTAATTTCTAAAGAAAAAAGTGTAAGTTGTTTTAAAACGCGCCTTTTTGATTTTTACGGATCAAGTCTTAAGAAAATTCAACATTTTACATTTTTAAATTTTTAATCCCTGTCTTTAGAATTCTTATTGTATATAATGATATTTTTATTTTTACTTTTTTATAGCGAAGCGCGCGAGGTCTAAAAAAAGAATGCAAATGAATAAAACTTCAAAGTTTTGGTTTTATCTTTACATTTGGTTTTATGTTTTGGGAATACCTGCCGCTTTAGAAAGTGTTTTAGGAAAATCGTCCGCCACTTCGATTTGTTTGTCTGAGTCTTATCTGAGTCGTGACGTCACTCGCGCGCTTCGCTATTAATATAACAACGCATAGGGGCAAAGAAATTAAAATAACTTAGTATCTAATTACAATATTTTCATAAAGAATGTGTGTGTTGCTTTGGCTGAAGTCTGTTTGCTGGGCCAAAAAAATCATGCCCACAAAAGGATCTTTTGGCCACGGGTGCGCCTATTCATTTTTAGAACAACATGCAAAAACAAAAGTGGAGGGAAACCAGCCATTCCAATGCTAAGTATAGCGGCCACCTCAGTTACTAAAGTTCCGAAACTTTTGTCATTATAATACTAAAAATAAAATAGCTTTCTACCGTCCAGATGAGCGTTCTTCTATTGCTTTTGCGCGGCTGTTTGGGCTTGTTTTCAACAAGCTCGGAAAGACCAGAGCCTGGAGAAGCAGCTATTTAAAAAAGAAATAATGTTTCGTTTCCGGTTCGCAGAACGATAAGCATAATAAAGTGACGGAAAAGGTTTAAGAAGAGATGGGTTTGTGAACGGTTTGAGATGATCCTTTGGCGAGAATGTGTATAACAATCAGGGGCGGATCCAGGGAGGGGGGGGTGGATTGGGTGGCTAGCCACCCCCCTTGATCTACCAGAAAAATGAAAATAAACACATTAAAATAGAAAATAAAGGCCAATGTTCATCCACCTTTCATAGTTAGGCGGCCTTTTAAAGTTAAGGACGGCCATTTTTCCAAAATAGAAGATTTTCGACAGCCTGTTTTACGAACTTCTGGCTTAATGTAACAAAACGTGTGTATAACTTTAAAAATTAGATTCCTTTTAGCTTTAAAGGGTTGTTTTAGCCTTGCTGGAATGATTTTCTTCTCCATTTATATCTTTTTTAGCAAGTTTTTGTACCGTTTTTTCGCATTGAAGCGATTTTACAAGCAAGATAAGCCGCCAAAGTTGTCCCCACGCCACTTTGCCAAGGGCAAAAAATTTCCACGCACGTGGGTGAGCAAAAAAAAAAAAACGCATATCTGTTCTTTCCTGTAAGTTTGTGGCCTGTCAACTTTAAATTTCAATCACTGTTCATTTCATAAGAACTAGACTTTTTCTCCGAGGAAAGAATATTTTGCCAAATTATCATAGAAAAAGATTGGTTTAATAACTTAATTGACAGCTGTATAAAGCTTCTCAGAATCGCGGAAATCACGTCTAAGAGGCTTTAACTTTTCAAAGTTTCTGAGGGGGCATGCCCCCAGACCCCCTAGGGGTATGCAGCCTATGGCTCCATGAAGTATGGTCCTCAGACCCAACAAAAAATTAGCACTTTCACTTTCAAAGAACTTCCTAAAAGCCTGAGACCCCCCACCACATGAAAAACTGGGGCTTGAACAATATAGTAAACAAAAATATTGATAAACAGCCACCCCCCCCCCCCCCCTTTGAAAAACCCTGGATCCGCCCCTGAATAAAAGAATTGCGAAACGGTGACTTTTTCGTATGCATGCAATTTCCTTTGTCCTTTTCCCCCTTTGCTTTCAATTTGGCCTTTCCAGAACGAAGAGAACAAGAATGGAACTCCGTGCGCGCAAATACCAGACAACCGTGTTTGCTCTTCTAAGCGCTCCTATTGGTGGAAAATTTACAAAGTCAACAAAAATAAGATAGAAAATAAAGCTAGAATGTCTACGTTATGTAAAAATGTGTTGACATTGTGGTTAGAAGCGTTCTTCTAATTGAAAAGTAGCGCGCCCCACTGTGTTAATAGTTGACATCGGATCGAAAGCAATACCTATTCGTTTCTGAGAAAACAAAAAAAAAAAAAATGAGGGCTGATGAAATCATTCAAGCACAGATTGTCGTCTTCACGAGATTTCGTTATTCCTTTTTAGGGTACTTTGTTTTCAAACAACGCGAGGTTTATAAATGGCCTTTTGCTAATTTCAGTTGAAAGAAAGAGTGTGAAGGGAGGGAGAAATTGTCTTCGCTATTTGAGAATACTACAGCGAAAGAAGATTCAAATCACGTGTGCCTCATTCGCATTTAAAATTCATAAAGCAATATCCCGGATGACAAGAAGTTAACCAGCCGGAGTAAATACCCTTTTATCCTTCTCTTTTCTGACTCAATTTTTTTTTCATTTTTTTTTTAAATATATCTATCTTAAAGTTTACAACATTCTCGTCCCCAGAATCACCTATCCCTACTGGACCTTTTCTTCGTGCAAATGCCTCGCGAATACTTCGGGACAGGGGGCTCGAGTTCTGGGACAAATTTACCTTTCTGACAGCTTTCAAGTGTATGGCGTTACTTTATCCAGAATTCAGTGCGAGGAGACAGCCGCAGGTCATGTTAAACAAAACCATCTTTGTTATTTGATGTTTGCACCAATTTTACGACTGTACATGATTCGTACATCCTCATTCAGGTATTTGATCGACAATCAACTTCGTTTGTAACTAAAGTAACGGTTCCTTCAAAGTCGTGATACGGGCCGAGTGCAAGCTTTTTTATTTCTCTTCCTTGTTTCATAATCTTGTTGTTTCTAGTCTCGGAATAATGATTACAAGAGCCATCTTTGCAGTTACTCTGGCTGTAGGTGAGTGCAATCTCTAGTAATTTATATATGTTTGTATAACTCCATCTTGTCCATACGTGGTTAACTTATAGCGAACACACATGCAGCTCGCCTCAAATCTTGTCATTTAAATAATGCCCATGACAACAGACTATATATTGATTGACTAATAACCAAACCGTACCGTACTGCACTTAAACAGAGCTGAACTAATGTGCAAACGTTATTCATGGTAAACTGCAGTTAACAAAGACAAATCAAAAGCATTTTGTAAAACATTATCTACAAAAAATTACTTGCTGGTGATGGCTTTGTTTGCAAGTATATCTGGCTTTCATGCAGACGAATGAGATAATGTAACGAATCTTAATCTATTACAACAACGACGGTAGACAGACTGTCTAGTCTATAATACACAGTTTTCGATTGAGTCTGGTATTGTTTGGAGTTCGTGGGATTACCGTAAGAGGTCGTTAAATTTGATTTAGTTGCATTGCAGAGTCTGCAGAGTCGATGGGCTGCTTTAGGACTCCATTAGTGTTATGATCGACTGAATTAGGTTGCGTTCTGTAACTTCTGTAACTGCTCACTGGAAAAATGGAATTGTTCCTTTGAAAAATAATGTTTCTTCCCTTTTCCGAAACTGAACCGCAGAAGCAATCAGCCGAAACAAGACCCCAAAGTAAGAAGTAAGGTTGACGCTAGGCGAAGCAAGGAAGAAGCCCAGTATGTCACGCCACAAGGATGATCTAGCGGTCCATCGTGGTCCGCAAAAACTATTGCTAGAAATTTGGGCAGCCTCGAGAGGAGCTTACTGCCCGAGCTTTTCCCGGTTTTGATAGCATTAAGCAGCTAGAAATATTTCTTTTCCCCCCTGGATGGGATGCTCCGGAGTTCTGCGCGCTAACCATTGCGCGCTAACCATGGCGCCTCCCCTGCTAGACAGTTACTGAAAAGATAAATTCTGTACGCCGTATAGGCATATCCACGCAGCTTATCAGCTCATAATTTGGTCTGTCACTGCTCTTCTCATTACAAATAGCAAAAGCTGTTTTTTCTCTGTTATATTTTAGCTTCAAACTCTTTCAAACTTCGACACAATGAAGTAAAGTTATCATTTTACCGTGATTAAAAGATTAAAAATATAAGTTAAAATTCTTGCTTTAAAAAATCTGATTCATTCTCAGTTTATATTTGTAAGAGAAATAACTAATCACCCTATTTGATAGAAAAGGGCAAGTTTAATAAGTTTAATAATACTTCAATTAAATGATTGGTTTATTGATTGATCGATTGTCTGATTGATCGAAATTTAGGTTGCCTGCAGCACTGTGCTGCTGATCTACCAGCCTTTGGCAACTGCCCCTTCATGGAATATTACTGTACTCTCCGGGAATATGAATCACACTTCTTTAAAAGATTATATGAGGACCCTGCTGCAGATTGTGGGTAAGACTACGTAATTTTAATGAAAGGGAATCCAAAAGTACTGTCCAATAATGTACAATCCGTGTCGTTTTAGTGTCTAATTTCAACAGGTTGATCCTTCTTTACCTTCTTGCCTGCACTGAAAACCTCTTATATTCCATTTAAAATCTTAAATTGCTGTTGCACTAACCACCCAAAAAACAGGCCTATCGACATAAAAATGCGGTTTTTATTTAATTATCTGCTAGGCTAAAAGTATATAATTTATTTGCTATTGTTTAATGCCTTTAAAAAATTCGTGTTGTCTTTTAATTTTTTTCTTTTATTTAATTTTGTGCTTGTTGTCTGCTTTAAGGTGGCTCGACCCAGTTTTTTTCTAGCGATACCTAACAACTTTGAAACCCTCATACTTAAAGGGATTGATGTCAATGACAAAACTACTACATCACATGCATTACACATAGACTGAACTTCAATATGATATAAATTTTTTGGCGATCAGAATGAATATCACGTGGCAATGACGTCACACAGGGTTTTGCTCTGAATCGATTTTTAGGTGGTAACCGCATTTTCTCTCGAGATCCTCCACGCTACGTATTCCTTGGGTGTTTGCCTTCATCTCAGTGGAGTTTCATCGAAATCTACAAGAGGAATTTTGAAATATCTTGGAATTTCTTTTTAGATGGTATAATTTATGCGTAAAATAAAGTCAAGACTTCATATAAAGAAATTTGCTTCTTTTTTATGTTTAATGAGAGGATTTAGCCCCCATTCCTTTAAGAAATGTCCCATATAGTACATCCAAACCTTTAGAAGAAAGTATACTTGCGCGATTTTGAAATATATGAAAATATCTTAGTCGGAGTAGAGCTATATGTTTAGCTCTATTTACCATTTTTACGGCTACTTTTGCAAAAAAGCGATTATTTCAAAAACCCGTCGATGAAATTTTTTCAAATTTTTTCAGGGTGACAAATAATCAGTACACCACACAATCCCTAAATTTCTAAACTAAAAGCAAAATTGAGTAAACATTGAAGCGATGTCGAAGTTTTGAATAATTTTGTGCTCTGGGATTTCCTATTGTTTCGATTTAAACACAACATCGAATTCCTGTGCACCACGCGTGTAATGACCACGCTTGGCTACCCTCCGAAAACTTTCCGAAATAGTTCGGAATATGGTAATATTCTCATCGAGTTCAAGTAAACAATACTGGATGAATGAATACATTTCCAACTGAAGAAAGCAGTCACACAACACCAAACTCAAAGCCGGTTAACTTTTATCTCAGCCAAGACGTCGACCCAACAAGAAATTAAAAGCTAATGCGTGACAATTTCTTTTCCATTGTTCCATATTTCGGAAAGATTTCGAAAAGCTTTCGGAAGGTAGCCAAGCGAAGTCATTTCACGCGTGGTGCACAGGAATTCGATGTTGTGCTTAACTCGAAACAAAAGGAAATCCCAGAGCACAAAATTATCTCAAACTTCGACATCGCTTCAATGTTTACTCAATTTTGCGTTTAGTTTAGACAACCTTAGAAATTTTCAATGAGCATGAAATTTAGGGATTGTGTGGTGTACTGATTATTTTTCATCCTGAAAAATTTTGGAAAAATTTCATCGACGGGTTTTTGAAATAATCGCTTTTTTGCAAAAGTAGCCGTAAAATGGTAAATAGAGCTAAACATTCAGCTCTTCTCCGATTAAGATATTTTCATATTTTTCGAAATCGCGCAAGTCTACTTTCTTCTAAAGGTTTAGATGTACTATATGGGACATTTCTAAAAGGAATGGGGGCTAAATCCTCTCATTAAACATAAAAAAAGAAGCAAATTTCTTTATATGAAGTCTTGACTTTATTTTACGCATAAATTATACCATCTAAAAAGAAATTCCAAGATATTTCAAAATTCCTCTTGTAGATTTCGATGAAACTCCACTGAGATGAAGGCAAACACCCAAGGTATACGTAGCGTGGAGGATCTCGAGAGAAAATGCGGTTACCGCCTAAAATTCGATTCAGAGTAAAACCCTGTGTGACGTCATTGCCACGTGATATTCATTCTGATCGCCAAAAAATTTATATCATATTGCAGTTCAGTCTATGTGTAATGCATGTGATATAGTAGTTTTATCATTGACATTAATCCCTTTAAGTATGAGGGTTTCAAAGTTGATAGGTATCGCTAGAAAAAAACTGGGTCGAGCCACCTTAAGCACAAACGTACTAGAAATAGCTGACACTACGGCTGCACCAGCTATAAATCCTTTTAACAATTATTATTTTTTATTTTATTTTAATTTTGTGCTCTTTGTCTGTTAAGGCTCCAGTTTTGGATCCTGTACTACCGTTCCCTACATAAAACCGAGAGCTGCTTAGGTAACTCAAAAAGAGTGGATGTGGCTAACATAAGGGAGATCCAGATACTTTACTGCAGCGGTTTTGACCTGGAGGTACCTCTTGTATTCTCCTTATCACCATGCTCCGATAAGCACAAAAACAAAGTTGAGCAGTGCGTCAATGACTTCGCGACAACGTTTTCCAAAGATAGGTCGGATCCTTCTCTATGCAGGTATGTGGCATAAGACCTTTTTGTTTAGGTATAAAAGCTAATTTTTGTTTAAAGGGGTCAGGTCATGGTAGTTTGGTCACAATAGTCTAGACAATTCTGCTTGTTTTAGTTCATTGTTTTAGTTTAGTTCGTTTCAAGTGCAAATTGGAAGGATAACAGTCAAAAGAAAATCTCGGCTTCATAACAAAAGAAACGAACAAGAATGGTTCTCAAGCGTTATAAATGACATTTTATACAAACTAAGATGATCTCCTTAAAAAGTTCGCCCTATGTATTTTAAGCCAAAGGCAAATCCATTTTAATGTCCTTCTGTTTCTTCCATCCATGTGTAAGAGCTCTTTTACCTTTTAAAATCCGTTTAATATTATATTTCAGTTGGGTCAATGTTATTCGGAGCTGAAATTGCCTCAAATTACGTAACCGTATTTTCAATGCGATTACTTATCGCTCAAAAGTGACAAAAAGCTATACATTCGCTTGCTTCCCGTTGCCTTTGTTAAAACAGACGTCTCTATTCGTGAACTGAATTCTTTCCCATGGAATGATGTTAGATCTATTGCCTTCTAGGGTTTTGGAAACAAGGGAACATAGTCATATAATTATTTCTTTGGATCCAGGGATACTTTCAGATAATTTAAAGGGAAAAAGCGATATCTCTTTTATTAACATGAATTAGTCTTGGAACGCTAAGGGAAACAATTTTTTTTTTAAAAAAATGGGGAGAAGTGAGAAATGTTTAATTTCTGAGGGATCAAGGGAACATGTCTTCCTTTAAAAGATCCTCAAGAAAGAAACCTGGGATTAAGGACATACATATATAGCTCCAAAGAGAGCCGCGTAGTGAGTTTTTCCTATGAGGTATCAAATATACCACATGAATGTCTGTCAAGTAACTGTATCAGAAATAAGTTTTCGCGTGGAATCTTAAGAAATTTGGATAATGTTTAAATAAGTTAACAGGCTATAGTTTTGTCCTTTCGAAATAAGTTATTTTATATATCATGCTTATAGGAAACGTGGTAAAGCCAAAACGTGTACAACCTTGGCCTGGCAGACTATGTGCAATCCATCCGACAAGGCCTCTGCTGTATTGAACAGCGTCATTGGTGCCTTCAATCCGTTTTGTAACAACGATAAAGATCCTTGGGCAACAGAAACTGATCAGTGTGCCAGTTACAGGATACCATATAGCAAACCTAAATGTGATCGCTGTCCGGGGGACTGTTGAATCCATGTAAAAATCTTACTTTCAATCTGATATTACGATACCATAAGACTCTCGCTGTAAAACTATGTAATAGCGACGCGCGCGAGGTCTAAAGATAGAATGCAAATGAATATAACCCCAACGAGGCTCAGAAAAGATCAGCGTGTTCTGAGATAAAAAGAAGGAATCTAGACGAAGTTTTCGTTTCATGATAGTGATTTAGGAACACCGGCTGTTTTAGAAAGCGATTTAGGAAAATCGTCCGCCATATCGGTTTGTTTCTCTGTGTCTTGTCTGAGTCGTGACGTCACTCGCGCGCTTCGCTATTGGACAACTGATCACTTGTTTTTTTCTTTTAGAATAGAAAAGAAAATATGTTAATGTGTCCAAACCGCATAGCTTTAATAGAAAAGCGTTTCCTTTTTTAATAGTTAAGATGGGACCTTTTTTCCTCCAAATCACAAGAGGAACGAATGAGGGCCCTTTCTTGCCTCAGTGGTAGAGCGAGGGTGCAGAATAGGAAGAGGCCCGGCTTCTCTAGATTCGCTACTGTCTTTTTTGTGTGAATTTTTTTGTTACATGTTGCGGCCTCTTGGCCGAAATTACAAGGTATCGAGGAACTTATTCTTCTTGATGTGTGCCTCTTCTAACAGAAGAAAGCTGTTTATAACAGCCACATTGTCGATATATGTCTCTCGGAACCTGCTGGTATGTACGATAAAATATAACATTGCTGAAATTGCTTGAGACTGACGTATTTTTCGGAGCCGGAGACAACGATTTAGCTAATCCTTTAGAATTAATCAATAGATAAGCTTAATTGGTGCTTTACCCCATTAAGCCTCGGCTTTTATTTTCATTCGTGAATCACGGGGGCTCCCCATTGCTTCGCCATACTTTTTAATGATTTTGCAATGTTTTGATGTTTTTGTGATTTAGAGCCACCTCTAAAATGTTCGTAAATTTAAGGTGGCTCTGAACCCCATGTGCAGTTTTTTTTTTAAGTTCGCCCGAAAGTTGCATCTGATCTTGTTGAATACAGTTCTATAATAAAAATTGGGGGTCACCGGACTTGTTTTTGAGTTATAGGCCCTTAAAGCTAAAATTAATGGTGTTTTTAACAGGCTATACCGTTGCAGGTAAACAGGTTATGCCGTTGTAATGTCAAGAAAATAATCTCAACTTGTTTACCCCCCCCCCCCTCCCAAGAGAGGGAGAGGTTCTGGTAACGAGGCTACAGTGATTGAGCGTCTGTTTGATGTGTCAACTGAAAATGAGTAGATGTATTGATCCGTCAAAGTTGAGGTGCTGAAAAATGCAAGAAACTGTTTTGAGCCACCTTAAATTAAGCTCATTATCTATATGTTCGGTTGTAATATTCGAATGGGTAAATAAATTTATCATTCGAGCACTGACTAAATTGAGCCAAAAACTAACATAACGAATAATTTAAACGAAACGACCAGTAAACGGAAGCTCTAAACGTTACCTTGATTTGAGTAACATCGGTTGTTCCTGTGTATTGGGGGTGGCGAATGGTTCAGACAACTCTCGCCTTGCGGGCACCTCGCTATTACGGACACCCTGTTATTATGGACAGGAGTTGAAGTCCCGACGAATAAGAATTAATGAAAATAGCTCTCATTACTAAGAACTTCCTGTAGTACGGACACCAAATGGTGGTCCCGAAGGTGTCCAGAAATCATGGGTATCTCGAAATCTCGAGAGCCTTTGTGATGAGTCACGAATTCTCGTTTTTTTCAGTCTTGCAGTATAAAATCGTTTAAGACTCAGTGGGAAATTTTCGGAACAGGTTCTCGGCGTCTCGGCGAATCTCGGATATAATTACCATTTCGCCACCCAAACACGAACAAACACAATGACAGTTTTGCTCTCCAAATCGATGTAGTTGTAACCGTATTAAATTTGAAAGAGAAAATTAGCAGCGAAATTGAAAGGCTTGAAGTTTCCAAAAGGCGCGTATTCATTCTCTTTATTGACAAAATGAAGTTATAGCTTTGTGGCCGTGGTTTGTCGATCGTTGTTTGTGCATTCGCACTAATCTCGTTCCCAGATCTCGCGGGTTGACGAGCACGCCCGCGAGATCTGGGAACGAGATTACATTCGCACTGATTTTCACGCCATTGCGGTTAACTGCAAGTCGCCGATTTACAGACTCGATTTATCCTTTCAAACATATTGTTTTACTGCTACTTTTCTCCAAAACCAAATACTGCTGATCGCCATTCAAGAAAATGAGATGCTTTATTAAAAAAGTCAAATTAATTCTCGCAACTATTGTGCCGTGTGCAGGCGACCAAACTACACATTTCAGCTTCATCCAGCCACTTTCGCAAACTTTTTATCAAAACAAAATACTTTGGGAATCAGCACAGAGGTTATTGACTCGTTAAAAACAAATGTAAATAGCTAGGAAATATGTGTTGTAAGTGCTTTCAAGTCCGAGAAGTAGGATTATTAAATTAACTTAAGGTGCCCCGCGGGCATTTTAAAAATAATCGCATTTAAAAAACGAAGGCTTCCGAAATTCGTTCATAACTTAAACAAATCGTGTTTGATCGCCGTAAAATTCATGACTTTATATAATTGAAGGATTATTCTTTCGGATTCTCAAAAATCTAAGCAATCGCTTCACGTTTTCCTGTTTTAAACGTGCTTAAAAAGGGAACTGTCAGCCTCCCTAAATACCCGCGGGCCACCTTAAAGTGTTTGGCAACTTGCCAATTTTTTATGCTCTGTTTTGGTTCTACATTGTGTTTTTTTAATTATTTTAGATGCTCTTCCCTTTTTTCTGGTGAACTTTTCCTTGAAAAATCTTCATTTTAGCGAATTTATTTTGTTAAGAAGTAGGCTCTTATGGCAAACAGATCATTCTTCACTCTTGTCGTAGCTTAGCGATCGACTCAACATTGGATGCGCGCGTATAATACAAACACATTTTGCAAGAAAATCTTTGTACGTTTTTTAACCAAACACATTAAAGAAGGTAAAAAATAAATAATTTATTTACCGGCTTAAGGTCGGTCCGTATTGTGAAAACCTGTGACCTCGGCCTTGAAAATGCTGCCCGAGGCCGCCCATCCGGCAAATACATATATAGTTTAAATCAATCACTTTTAACCACGGTTATAAATAATTAAGTATCAAGAAATAAGAATTAAGAATAACCAACTATTCTTTTGGTTTGTTTCGTTTTTGGTTTCCCAATACTTTAATTTATAAATTAGCTTCTAGTTGCTTCCATTTAAAGTAATGATAAAAAAAATATATATAACCCAGTTTGAAGTTCACCAGTGATAAAGAAATGGCATATCACAAGCCAAAATCAGCAGCACTTCTTACACGAAAATATTTCTATATTTCTTAAAAAACACTTATGATATGAAAATGTTTTTCCATACTTGAGCGGAAAGCAAATGAAGTAGCAGTGGTTCAGAACAGAAAAAAAATGTCGATTACAGTTGCTACATCGGAGCAGAATTTCCATCTGAAAAAATATATCTGAGAAAGTATTGAGAGCAGAACAGATATTACTGATTAGAATTGAGGGCAGATTAGCTATATCTCGGCATAATTTTCAGAAGAAAATACCTATCTTAGCAGAAACAAGAGCAGAGTATCTCAGCAGAATATCCAGCACAAGCAAGACATTTTATTAATACCGTAGGTTTTACTACCATTTAGTACACTACCTTTATCTGTTCAAGCGTCTATTTCCGAAAGTCTTGTCTTACTTTATTATTGCAGTAAAGTTGCGTTTCGTTTGGGTTTTAGCAAACTTTTCTCTGTTACTATTTCCGAAAAGTTACAACTTTAGGTGGGATTTTACTTTCAGGTCTCTAATAAAACGGAGGCAGCGCGGCCGAGTGGTTAGAGCGCCGGACTTGAAATCTGGAGGTCCCGGGTTCAAGTCCCGTTCTGACCACTATCTGGATTTGTTCTCGGTCGTCCCGAGTTCAAATCCTCGGTCATGCTTGTAAATAGCCAACTGGTCTGCCTCCTGCCAGTTGGGATTTTTAATCATGTTACGTTTATTTAATATATTATATTTGTTCAGTATTTGTTTCATATACACGGCCCCACAAGCTTCTAGCTTTAAACACAAACCGTGTATAAATAAAGTTGCTTTACCTTTACCTTTTTACGTGTACCAAACGTGGGACAGCCATCTTGTAAATTAAATATTATGAGATTTTAATGTAAAATTTGTCTGTTTTTCCTTCCACAATGAATGTGTCATGAATTGTACTAGGAGTTTCAATGTGAAAGTGAGTGCTGTTGTTGAAACTGAAAGACATTACTATTAATAAGCCTTACAAATAAACTTGTATGGAGTATAATATTACCGGAAATGAGAGTGTTTTAAGGTGGCTCAACTGGATTTTCAAGGGGTAACACCGCTCAAGTTTGAGAATTAACTACGTCGCCATTGACAATGCTATCGAAAAACGATCACCACAGTTGTATTAGATAAAGATGAATTTTTTTTATGGCCAGTGTTATATTGACATCGGAGTTGCCATAGCGACGAAATGACGTCATTGCGTTTTTTACTTTCGCTCGTATTACTCGGCATCAGGAGATTTTTTCGAAAATCGCTCAAAGCAGCTTGTACCACACATGGCTGCCTCGATGTTGGCAAAGTTTGAACAAATTCTATGAGAGCGTTTTTGAAATATTTGGGGATGAAGTTTTCGGGCCTACAAATACAGTCAAAAACATGCTAACGAAAAAATGGGGTAATATCTAAAGAAAACGACGCGCCTGTGAATTGCAATTTCATCTTATAGTAGTTTGATTCCATTTAAAATCGTGTGTGAAACAGTGGTGGGGATTGCTTTGGTCGATTGCGAGAAAAAATAATTTGATAAGCGTGCGTTCCGGTGCTCTTGTTGCCATTTTTGTTTATAATTTGTTCTATGCCTACAAAAGTGATAATAAATTAAAAACCGCTCGATGACTTTTTTTAAAAATTTGACAACCTTGAGGTTTGTTATCAATTGATATAGCTTGCAAGTTTCAAGCTCATTGAAAACATTTAAGGCAGTAAAATTGGGCCTTCAATGTACCGATTTTTTCTCGCAGATTTCGTGTTTACAAGCGAGTGTACTCATTATTCACGGGTATTGTTTTCAAGTTTCATATCCACGTGCACGACTTCAGCAAAAAAATTCATGTGCATTAAATAGGACGCTCGACTGCTTTCCGAACAATTTTCCGAAACATGCTTATATTGCTTAAAAAATTGTAACAGCATTTGTCGGGCTATTAATGTCAATGGCCTCTGTCCAGAAAACGAAAGCTATTATTCTGCATATATTGTCATTGCTATTCTCACCCCAAGGCAGATTAGCATGCTTCGGAAAAATTTTCGGAAAGCAATCGAACGTCCTGTTTAATGCAAATTAATTGTTTTGCTGGAGTGATGCACGTAGATATGACAATTGAAAACAATACCCGTGAATAATGAGGACACTCGCTTGTAAACAGGAAATCTTCGAGAAAAAAATCAGTACATTGGAGGCCCAATTTTACTGCCTTAAATGTTTTCAATGAGCTTGAAACTTGCAAGCTTTATCAATTGATGACAAACCTCAAGTTTGTCAAATTTTTAAAAAACATTCATCGAGCGGTTTTTAATTTATTGTCTTTTTTGTAGGCAGAGACCAAATTATAAACAAAAATGGCAACAAGAGCACCTGAACGCACGCTCATCAAATTCCTTTTTCTCGCAATCGACCAAAGCAATCCCCACCACTGTTTTACACACGATTTTAAAGGGAATCAAACTACTATAAGATGAAATTGCAATTCACAGGCGCGTCGTTTTCTTTAGATATTACCCCATTTTCTCGTTAGTATGTTTTTGACTGTATTTATAGCCATGAAAACTTCATCCCCAAATATTTCGAAAACGCTCTCATAGAATTTGTTCAAACTTTGCCAACATCGAGGCAGCTATGTGTGGTACAAGCTCCTTCGAGCGATTTTCGAAAAAATCTCCTGATGCCGAGCAATACGAGCGAAAGTAAAAAACGTAATGACGTCATTTCGTCGCTATGGCAACTCCGATGTCAATATAACACTGGTCATAAAAAAATTTCATCTTTATCTAATACAACTGTGGTGATCGTTTTTCGATATCATTGTTAATAGCGACGTAGTCAATTCTCAAACTTGAGCGGTGTTACCCCTTGAAAATCCAGTTGAGCCACCTTAAAATATCAAAGAGCGAAGAAAGGTTTGATCAGGTGCCGATTCAACTGCCCGACTGCCACATTGAGCCGACATTTCGTGAAGCTGTAGGTATACCGTCGGTACACAACTAATTTTATTCCTCGTTCTTTAAAGCCACGTACCGTATCGCGTAGTCAGTGCCTCCTACCCAGCTAAAATACCTTTTAGTCTTTAAACAAATATTAAACCAAAAACCGCGTAGCCAGTTTTTTCTGAAACGCAGAAAAAGGAAGCGAAGTTTTCAACAATTAAATGTACTTATGGACAAAGGAACGGAAATTTATAAATGTGTTATGAACTTATTTTGTTGACATGATCTACGCTTTAAAAGAAAATTGAAAATGCGCGCCGTCGACTTGAGACGGATTTTGCTGTTTTTGTTTGCTTCTCAAACTCATTAATAATACATAAAGCTAACACAATGAAAATCATAACCGTGACGGTGGTTTGGATACCCGATCTTAATTAGCATAGATTTTTACGATTTTATTTCTCCGTTTACTCCTTGGTTTTTATTTCGATTGAGAAGATATATCAAGCACTCGAGACAGTGTTTCATCGGCTATCCAAACACCTCAAATTTCGTTAAAAATACTCCGCTGCGCGTCCTATTTTCAACTCTCTTCTCGGTGTTTGGATATCCTGATGAAACACTGCCTCTCGTGTTTGATATATTACGTGAAGGGATCTCATCCACTAGCATGCATCAAGTGTTATGAAAATTCCTTTGAACGATAAACTTATGTTTTTTTTAATAAGGTCTTTAAGGAAATGATTTTTCTGTCCATTGTTTAGTGTTTATTAATTCATAACAGTTTGAAGTTCACAAATAGTAAAGAAATGCCATTTCACGAGTCACGCAGGCTAGTGTCAAAATCAACAGCATTGCTTAAACGAAAATATCTCCCCAATCAGTAACATTTGTGAGATTAAATTTTTTTCGATACTTAACTGAGCAGAACGCGAATGGAATAGCAGTGATTCTGAGCAGAAATTCTAGCAGAAGAGCTATTAATATCTAAGCAGAATGTCGAGTACAATAGGAACATCTGAGCAGAATTTCCAGCAGAAAAGGTACATCTGCGAAATAATTGAGAGCAGAACAAGATAACTAATTACAACTGTGAGCAGAATAACTATATCTCAGCATAATTTTTAGTAGCCTGGAAAATATCTTTCTGAGCAGAAATAAGAGCAGAGTATCTCAGCTGAATTACTAGCACAACAATCAATCGTTATAAGACCACTGCCTGAATGTAGCAAAATTGGCTAGTCATTTGGAGTAGACGTCAACGAAGGCTTTTCCAAGCATTGTGATGTGAGAATAACGCGAAGAATTATATTAGACCTGTTGGCGTTTAAAAACGAATAATGCTTGGCAACCATCATGTGCAAAATTATATTTCATTCTTAAGAGGCCCGCGCAATGACTGAAATGATCGGTAGACATTGCCTCCACCCAAGACGTTCTACTAAAACCTTTCGTTTTTGTCCTTTAGTTCTTAAATCATCTGCGCAAGCGTGTATTTTTGAAAGTCTTACATCAGACTTGGCTTTTGACTTTAAAACCAATATTTTTCCTCCGACAAGATCACATGTTTGAACCGCCGGTAAAATTGCTAGGGAATTATTTTCACTTTAGCAACGGTAGTCAGAGCATTTTCAAGGCAACCAATGGTACATCTCGTGAAGTCGACAACAACCAATAGGAAAACTACATGTCATCTTCACCCTTAACATTGTCCTCTTAAATGCCAGTGCATGCTCATTTCCAGAAGACCACATTGAGCTGGGGCAACCAGAGACGAAGTATGTTTTAGTGCTCTTTCTGCTATTTTTTTTTTTCTCAGTGTGTCTTGAATTATGTTTTGATGTGTAATATGTACATGGTTTCTGACTAATCGTTCGTATATTTATTCTTTGCAGGTTTGGACCGTTTGAAAACTAAAGTGGCAACTTTGGAACGTAAGCTTCGTTTACTAAACGTATATATTGGCGCCTGTTCAGGGTGAGTAGGGCGTGCTGTGATTGTAAAATTTTAATGCGTGTTACACATTCTCGCTAAAAAAAAGAAAATGGCGTTCACTTGCGATGTAAAACGTTTTGTTTGTTCCACAGAAATGGCCACTCATCTAAAGATTGTTATTTTACCTTGCCTGTTGTTGTTCATGGTTCTTATGGAAGATGTCAAACCCGTACTGGCCAAACAAGGAGAACGGCTAAAACAAAGGACAAAAGTATTAGAAGAAACTGTGAGAAAAATGAACGAAAGGATGAAAGAACAGGAAGAAAAGATAAAAGAGCAGGAAGAAAAGACGAAAGTGCAGGAAGAAGAGATAAAAGCACTGAAAGAATGCAAAGGTAAATATACACAACATCAGTTCTGACGCCTGAAAAGTCATAAAATCCTCGTGGCAAGGGTAATGGTGAAACAAATGCTCTCGGCTTTTCTTTTATTATATTTTGCTGCCAAGACTGGCCGGCAGAAAACGTGAAATTCATAATCTCAACATCTTAATGTTTTTCACCATGTTTTATCACCGGTCCCAAGGGAAACATAATATATTGATACTTATCACATGTATTGTTCAGAGCGTAAGTTGAAAACTTTTTTTACATTTGGAGCGTTAGTAATTTGCTCTTTGACTTTTCGAATTCCTTCGACGTGTCACATTACAGTTGTGTTTAGACAGATATAGAGGATATTACATGGTTGTGCAGAGATGTGAAATTTATCTTCGAGTGTTCAAATCGATATCTCACGAGTGAGCGTAGCAACCATGTAATATTCTGTTTATTATATAAACCTACTATTTACGATGTCTGCGACGACTTTCCGAAGATTTCCGACCATTTTCCGAAGATTTCCGAAGATTTGCAAAATGCTGTCCGAAGGTCTTACCAATGTTACCGACCATTTCCGAACTTTTTCCGAAATTTTCCGAAGATATCCGAAGATTACCGAGAAAGATCCGAAGATGTTTTGACTTAATATCGATTCACTTTGGCTCATTCAGCATTAAAACAGGGCAAACTGGTCAGAAAATGTTTCGGAATCAATATCTGCACATGTAAAGATAACATGTTACAGTATTTCGCTTATTTTTATGTTTCAGCCTGCTCAAAGATAAAAGAACTCAATGAAACTTTCAGTGAGTTGCAAGAAAAGATCAACCCCAAACCAGGTACGTTGATTCACCTTGTTGAGATACCTAATCAGTTTTGGTAACAGTGAGCTACGATTTTTTTAAACCGTGCAGTAAGAACAAGCAATTTACTTTCTCATTTTGACGGAACAACAATACATATGCAAAACAAAGAAAAGAATTAAGAAATGCCAATTTTATTCCAGATTATACAGTCCTAAATCCATCCAAAAACAAAGCAAGAAAACAAAAATTGCAAGCAAAGAAAAAGACAGTGTTGCAAGTAACACACTTAAGTTCCCACACTTAACAACAATTTTTTTTAATAATGTATTTTTTATCTTTGAAACTATTTTCAACTAAACTAAAGCAAGTTTAGGTAACACATCTTAACTTGACAATTGGATTTAAATCTTCAGTAACAAAAAGGAGTTTACACGACACTTACTGACTTCATTATGAACTTTTAGATATCGACGAGTGTTCTTCCAACTCTCATAGCTGTGACGTCAATGCTGTCTGCAGCAACACACCAGGATCGTACACCTGCACATGTAAAGCTGGATTTTCAGGAGATGGAAAAAGTTGCGTTGGTAAGTTATTTTAAACAACTTTAAGGTTGCGGTATGTTCATTGGCTGTAGCCGCCATCTTGGATCCGCCATCTTGGATTTCACTATTTTCTTAGAAAGTCAGAAAATAACGGAGATTGATGCAAAGTCAAGCCAGAATGCTTATGGAATGCAAAAATATCAAATGGTACAATTCTGTTTCAAAAGCTGGGAAAAATAAACAAAAGTGTTAAAAATGACGATTTTTGACAGGACCTGCTTGTAATTATGACGTTGCCATGGCAACGTCAAATATCATGGACACATGATTGACATATCAAAATTTTCGCTAGGGATGAATGAACAGCTACTGAAAGTTTCAGCATTGTAAAGTAAATCTTCTTTTCAAAACTTCGTAAAAACCTTACGGGGGGGGGGGGGGGGGGGGGCATCCACCCCTCTTGTACGTCCGAGGGTTAGGGAATAAAAAAACTTCTGTATGTTTGACTTTGAATAAATCCCAAATATGCTTCAAATTGTAATTTTTGCTTAATGATAATAAATAGACCGAGATACAAACACCAAGTTGATGAAGTTACCTCAAATAACACCTAAATGTGTATTTGATTTATCTTTCGGCGCCGTAGAAGTTTTGTAGAGTTTCTTCATCGCAATTTCGAGAATAGGTTTTTTATCTTACGACCACTCCTGTGATAATTTTTGAGTAATATTTGATTTTCAGCCCTTTTTGAAAAATCTTAAAAACGGCTCGAAAGACTTTTTTTGAAACGCTTACCGCGCATGCTCGATAATGTAGACAACTCATTCTAAAGTTTTATTTCCATTGATTCACTAGAAACATTTTCAAATGTTACGATAAAGAAGGCGTTGGGACAGACGAAAAAGTTGCGTTACAATTCACGCTTTACAAATTATGCTAAAGATAATCAATTGCATTTTTGTACTTATTCTCATGCAAATTTCGCCACTAGTTTCTTTTGTTCCAGAAATGCATTTTTCACGGGGGAACGTCATACACAATGATCTGAATATTTTAGCGGAATTCTGTTGACAGCGCCTTTGTGGCGCAACTTTTTCTGTCGGCTCAAACGCCTTCTTTATCGTTAAATTAAGTACTGTTCCAGTGAATCAATTTAAACAAAACTTTGGGGTGACATTTTTGTGCATTATTAAGCATGCGTGGCAAAAGTTTCAACAAAATCTATCGAGCAGTTTTTAAGCTTTTTGATAAAATGCTCAAAATCGAAAATTACTTTGAATTTGTTATGGTACAGAGGAGGGGGAGGAAAAAGAGGAGGAAGGGGAGGAAGAAGAGAGGAAGAGGTGGAGGAGGAGGAACAGAAGGAAGGGGAAATGATAAGGTGAAGGACAGGGACGAGGTGGAGGAGGAGGAGGAGGAGGAGAAGGTGAAGGAGGAGGATGAAAAAAAGAGAGGAGGAAGAAGAGAGGAAGAGGTGGAGGAGGAGGAACAGAAGGAAGGGGAAATGATAAGGTGAAGGACAGGGACGAGGAA
Organism: Oculina patagonica; assembly: GCF_052425735.1. Taxonomy (NCBI): domain Eukaryota; kingdom Metazoa; phylum Cnidaria; class Anthozoa; order Scleractinia; family Oculinidae; genus Oculina; species Oculina patagonica. The sequence continues at coordinate 22,653,490 of NC_135767.1, forward strand.
GAGGAAAAGAGACGGAGAAGGTGGTGATAGAGAAGGAGGAGGAGAAAGAGGAAGAAGAAGGGGAGACAGAGGAGAAGAAGGAGCTCGAGGACCCGTGGAAGGAGACAGTAAATGAGTGTTGCGCGTGCTGAAGTCATTTATTTAGTCTTCATGGAAACGAAGTAACAACTTTTAAAAACTATATGAAGAAGTAATAACCAGGAACGGGAATTTGTACTAATTTCACAAGTTGTTTGTACTTGGGTGATAAAATATTAAACTACTGTTGATTTCTCTGCAGTGAGCTGTACTACTATCAAGACTGTTGGCAGTCCAGTCACTCATAACTCCCGACAGTACACCCAAGGAGCCTGGATGAAAGATCCGCTAGGAGTTATGGGGAATGATACCATTTTTGTAATGGAAAATTACTACACAAACAATGTCGTCGAAGAGTTTGAAAACTTGGAACAATTCAAAGCAGGCGTGAAGCGTAAAACGTACACACTGCCTTATCAGTGGGACGGAACTGGCGGAGTGGTGTATGGATCAAACCTGTACTACAACAGGTAACAGATATAACCTGTGCTTGCTTTTTCAATTTAATTCAGGCCTGTCAAAATTTCAGCTTGCATACTTTTTAGAAAAATAAATTAATATTGCCATTGGAGGTGAAAATAATTAAAATATCATTTACTTGAACTGCGGGTTAAAGATTGAAAAGAAGGCCTTGAAAATATTGCTTGGAGGGTACTGGGGATTTAAGTCCGTAACACTATGATAACGGTGCAGTGCTACCAACTTAGTTATCAAGCCAACTGGAAGCCGGGAGCTTCAAGATTAGCAGGCGAAATTAACTTAAATGTATTAGCTTTAATGCATTAAAACATACTGATGGCTTGCCGGTTTTCCGTCCCTTCATAACAGGGCCAATACGCAATATATCGACAAGTACAATTTGCTCACAGAAAGCCTCGAGGCCCAGATCACTCTCAACGAATACAGGCCAAGGCAAATCACTTACCAGTGGGGTGGATACAGTGGAGTGGACCTGGCAGTTGACGAGCTGGGATTGTGGGTATTGTGGGGTAACATTGGCGATAACAGACGACTGTATGCATCGAAAATTAATGATGACGTCATAACCCACACTTACAGTTTGCCTACTGGTAAGAACGAATTCTGGGAATTAATTTTGAAGAAGAATACTTTGTTATTCAACTCAATTCGATAGGTCTAAAGTACAAACAACGCGCCAAACGAGTACAGATATCTAGGAGACCGGTTTAACAGGTTTTCTGTAACATAGTCCTTATTTGTTATGACCGGGCGAGAGCGACAAACACATAGCAAAGCATAGCATTACATAGCATAGCATAGCATAGCATAGCATAGCATAGCATAGCATAGCATAGCATAGCATAGCATAGCATAGCATAGCATAGCATAGCATAGCATAGCATAGCATAGCATAGCATAGCATAGCATAGCATAGCGTCACATGGCATAGCATTACACAACATACTGCTTAAAGGCACTGAAAAAAGAGATGAAAAAATGAAGGGGGCATTTGCAAAACACCGTAAAGCCATATGCAAAAGTTTCCTCCTTGGCGCGAGTGCGTTAAACAAGAATAAAGAAAACTGGAAGTTTTTATAACACATGTTGCGGTATGTCATTGAGAAAACTACAGCAATGATTCTTTTATGGCCTGATCTCACCGCTTCGCGCGTTTTGTTAGGGCTTGTTTTTATTCCTTGTTCGTTTCATACAGAACCGATGAATGCGATGGGCAATGCCTTTGTGGCCTGTGGGGTGATCTACTGTACCGACAGCTATAACGAAAGTCCTACAACCATCAACTTTGCTTACGACACCAAGACAGGAAAACAATGGAACCCCAACATACAGTTCATAAACCAGTACGGCTACAACTCTATGGTGGACTACAACCCCAGAGAAAGAGTGCTGTATGCATGGGATAACCAGCATCAAGTCACTTACTCCCTCACTTGGAATTGAAACGGACAAGAAGCCAGAAGCTAGCAATGGAAACTAAAGTTGAGGCATATAATACACTGGTAGAAAAATATTCTCCTGCTGCTCGTGTTTTATGAGATACATGGCTTACGCTTGTTTTGTGTTAACTATTTGGTGTTTCTTCGTGTGTCAAAATAACTTTATTGTAAACGTTTGTAGGTGTCCTTTAGTTGCATCTAGAATAATGGAGAACGGGTGACACAAAATAAAAAGTGGGCGGTAGTATTGAACAATAGATAATTAGCTGTACAAATAATGGCGATAGAAATAAACAAAAGATGATGAGTTCTGATGGGAACAGATTTTTAGCCTATCTTTGAGTTCTGTAGATAGTTCTGACAAAAAAATGTGATCTCTTAGTTAAATGCATTCCTATCCGGAATTGATTTCAGGTTTCTATAATGCTTCAATCAATCGTAAGTTGACGGGGTCGTTTTCATGTGTAATTATTTTAACATCGGTGCTTTTGTTGTTAATTGTCCTTTAGTCTCCTTTGGCACGTCAGTAAAGAGCATTCGATGTTATGTCTGAATATAGCTGAAATCCGTGACACAGTGCCTTTAAGAAATAAACGGCACACAATGCATGCAGAAGCGATGACGTTTCACAAGGGTATCTTAAAAAATTTCCAGGAAATTTGTCAAAATAAATTAACGCAAATAAAATTAGCCGTGTGTTCAATGATTCTTCAACAAAAGCTGCGTTATCTTGTAACGTGTCATCCGATATACGATATACGATACTACTCGCGAGCAAGGTCAAGCGCTGTCTTGTAACTGATTACACCAGCCCTTTGTATTAACTGAATGTAGAGATTTCTGTTTTGAGATGCCTGTTCCAGGCTCTCGATTGGTATTGGCGAACGAAAACAGCTGAGCGAAACTGAGGGCCTGGAACAGGCTACAGTTCTTGTAGGTCTGTCATCCTGCTGGTCCCCTAGTGTAGAAGTTGCTATTGTTTTTTTGGGGTGCTAGGGGTATTGGCCATGTTGTTTGTTCTATTGTTCTCTTGAAGGGTAGCGAGCCATTGTGAGTCCTCGCGAGATCTGCTACACGACCCCCAAAAAGCCTGCTATATACACAAAAACTTTAAGAGGCTGTATTTTTTAAAACGGCCCAACTAAAATTCGCGTTTAAAAGTAATTTTGCTTGAAACTGTGGCAACTAGAAGCCTTTACCGACACTAGAACTTAAATTTGAATCAAAATGTTTTTTCTGGCCGCGTTAAATATTAAATATTTTGCCCCTTCAGGCCCGCCGCAACGTCTGGAAAATTAAAAAGATAGGCATTTTCGAGCCGCTGTAAAATATTTCATTTGCATCGAACACCGACAACTTTTATATCAATTTGTTCATAAACATTTTTAGTTTTTTAAGAAAGTAGCAAGTTTCCCTTCGATTTATCTGGAAATGCAAAATCAAGGATATAATGACCACTTCTGATCGGCATCGAACGAAGGCTGAAAAGCGAATATTTCAATTTCGGGACCTAGCTGATAACTCTACTCTACACAGCCGAAAAGTGTAGTCCTTTTTCGGCTAAAATATGCAAAAACCCATGTACTTTTTCAGTATTTCGAAAGTTATGACCTTTTGTATTAGCACATGTGCGAGTAATAACGACATTTTTGCTTATTTCAAAATCGAGCCACTAGAGCACATTTTTTCATTAATACAGCTCACCTGCTTTCCACCTCGGGTTCATTCCACCTTTTGCCATGCATTTTCCAATCCTCCAGATGGCTGAATTCCAATTCAGTTCCAACAAAAAGGCAGGTATTACCTTCCAAACTTGAGGATCTGGCTTGTATCGGTCGAGTCTCTTGTTTATAGCGAACCAAATTTATAAAGCCATGTAAACCCATGGCCACCTTTCGAGCTAAATAGCGTATCGAAAAATCAGTTCAGAGCTTAATTCTTCGGGAATCAGACAATAAACTGTCTAAGTTTGGTCGAATCTCGATCTTGTTACTAAATACCAACTTTGGACAGTTTATTGTCTGATTCTCGAAGAATTGAGCTCTGAACTGATTTTTCGATACGCTATATTTGGCTCAAAAGGTGGCCGTGGTTTTGAGCCTTGGTTCACTATAAACAAGGGGGAATGTACAAAGAAGCCGATCCAGACAACGCGTCGGTGAACGGGTTGGCCGACGCGTCGACCGACACGATTTCTTCCAGCAGCTGGTCAAATTCTCTGTCTCCTGGGAAGTTTCTGAACCAGACGAACTCATCTAAGTAACTTACCAGACAAGGACCTCAACTTCTTTTTCACCAAAGCCCACAAACCTTCGATAGTATTGGTGTGTGCACCACTGTCTGGATCGACGAAGTTCTCTGAGTGATTCACCGACAAGAGTATGTATCCAAGCTGATTCAGTGGGATGTAGGGGAAAATTGATCAGAGTAGATGACAGATCCGGGAAGAATGTGCGTTGTAATTAGACGGTGAACAAGTGTTGCTCTTGTACGATCTGGAACGGAAGAGTAGCGCCTTTTGAGACCCACGCTCCACGGCTCCAAACACCCACGGACCTTCCAATACTCTCCCTCTCTGGTACTTTCTCTTGGCGCCAAACTTTGTCTCGTCGATCTCGACGGTCTAAGAACCCCTTCGATCTTAATTCCAGCATTCAGGATCTTGTTAGAACAGACTGTTCTCAGCTCGCTCAGAGTCGATGATTCACTAAAAAGTTAAAAACACTCTGGAAACTTCCTAATAAAACAAGAAGATCCCGTAACTCCATTTTCAACTTTTGCAGACAAATGCTGAAAACTAAACAAAAATCGAATAGTATTGGAATTCAACCGAAGGGGCAAAATACTTAATGGCTTCTAACGCGGCCAGAACATCATTTTGAAACAAACTAAATCTGTTTTAGTTCTAGCCTCGGTAAAGTCTTCCAGTTGCCAGAGTTTTAAGCAAAATTTTTTTGACCCGAATTTGAGTGGGAGGTTTTAAAAAATACAGCCCCTTTTAATTGTTGTACATTGCAGTCGAGCACGGATTTAACCTAGCTAAAACTGACATAACGAATAATTTGAATGAGACGACTAGAAAACGGAAGTTGTAAACGTTTATGTTGATTTGAGTAATATCGGCTGCTGCTGAGTATTCGAGAGTGGAGAAGCAAAAGTAAATTCACTGTACGCTTTGCTGCAGTTGCTTCTGAAATACTGATACCTCAATATCTTTATTGAAATAACGTCGTGACATGCTATCGCTTTATATTTTAGATTTCCTCCTAAAGATATTCTTTGATATTTTTTTGGTGAAAAAAATCCGGTATTTCACTAAAGCAGTACTACGTCATTTGATTTTAAAAGCCAAGACAGTGATATAATCGTCTAGACAAACAACTTTTCTTACTTTAAAGGGCGTGATTGTGTGATATTGACTTCATTAAAACCGCAAATTGTTTATGTCTCCCTGAACGTGAACACTTATATTTTAAATAGATCAGGCCGATATACCATCCTTGACGTCAGGAATTTTTGCAAACCTATTTCAAACAAGTCATCAAACTCTTCTTAAGATCGCTTTACTCGCACATTGATAGATATTAAAAGATTCTTATCCATCGCAGCCTGCAAGAACATCGATTCGGTTACTACCTTTCATCAAACAATGTGTTGATCTTACATATACGGGATCAGTAAATAAACAGGATATTCTTTGATGTTATCAAACTGATCTTGAGGATGCAAAACAGAAAACAGACTCTTTAATTACTAAATAGAAATTACTTGCTTGACTAACTTATAGTGATACGCACTACGTCAACTCATCCAATTTTTCTCTTAATTTCAGTTGGCTGCTATCATTAAACTGTCAGTGTATTGACTTCGTGCAAAGTTTCATGTATATCAGCTTTACAAATTTGGCGTTAAAGTAGTATTTTTTTTTAGAAAAAAACTCGCAGTTCCTGTTAGCATTCGATAACAAGCAATATTTTTTTCGGTTGTTGTACACGACAGTTGTATTGAAAGATTATTTCCCCCCCCCCCCCCCTCCACCCTCCCCCTAGATCCTCCCCACAGATATGTTAATATCACAAAGTCAACTCAAACAATGATATTTTTTGCTGAATATATAATAAATTTCAGTTTTTCGTACTCATTATTTAAAACTGTGATGAAGATCGAGAACACCTGCAGATGTATTTCGTGGGTTTTTTCAACACCTTGAACGTTTCAGCCGAGATGCCTTTACTGCGTGTAAGCGCTACCTATATTTAAATGTCTAGTATTTTTACTTAAGCGCTTGGGAGGGTTTTCCAAAGTTATCATTGCAATATCTTTTGTTATTTTGGTATAATAGTCACTAACTGTCTGTAGAGTTTTGCTTCGTGTGTTGTTAAGTAAACAGAAGGACAATCACAATCAAATTAAAGCTGTTATGACATTCAAAGGAAGTTTATTTTCTCTTGAGACTGGCCATGGACGTGATTTACGTGCGTCATTTGGACGCTCCACTGACCAGCGATAATGGGATCAATTGGCAGTAATTTTTACGAAGTATTTTCTCTTCCAATCGGACATTTAAACTAGTTTTTGGATACGTAGGCGTTAATACCGCATTGGCGTGGAAGCGTTAGGATCGGAGCAACGATGGATGGGAGAATAGTTCTTCTCAAAAAGAAAAATTCCGTCATGCTTTTACTCTCTGTTTGCGTAATGGTGTTGAGCCAAGTTGGTGCAAGCCTCGTAGATCCTTCTCTGATCGGAAAGGAGCTGCAAACGTTTGCCAGGGATGCGCTTGGAGTGGATGAGATGCAGGTGGGAATAAAAAGAACCTGAGTTATTCAGTAATACCTAAAGGGGGAAGTTGAGCAAAGGACTACAAATGTCTTTTTTTATGTTTTCCGTCTCATTATTATTAAGGATTTTAAATGGATTGTTCTATATACAGTTTTAACTTTTACGGTTTTAGATGGAAATCTATGAAGCAGAGACTTTCAGATACCGTCACTTTATTTTCCTCATTTAGCACAAATGCTATAATCCATTCCGAAAATTGTAGGTGTAAGTCAGAGTGAATAATGTCAGCTTTAGTTTCGCCTCAGTTCGTCTTCTTGGGTGATGTTAATGGCATATACAGTCAACCTTTCTTAAGACGGACACCCGGTGTTGGTCGTCCCGCCGTTTCTCAGTCATTTACTGTAACTAAACTCCCGACACGGACACCTCTAAGACGGACAGTTGGAGCCGGTCCCGACGGTGTCCGTTTTAGAGAGAGTGGAATGTATAGGTAGCAAATGGAAAAACGCTATCTTTCGGCTTACGGGTCACGACAGTTAATGCCCATTTTCGCGACATTAGTCTCTTTTCCTAAACGTTTGGGTAAAATGTTTAATAAGTTCTTTAAAGGGTGTGCATCAATATCGCTCAGATGTACCCCCATTTGACCAACGTATTGGCTCAGTTCAAAATTTGCACTTTAAACTGAACTATCGCGAAAAGATCAAGCGGCTTCAGACAGTTTTCCTTTAAATTTGCCATTTGCCATTTTATTTTGGAAAATTTAAGCAATTTATCGTTTTCTTTGTTCTGTACTAACTTAATTTAAATGAGTCGGCCCTCGCGGAAGTCATGTGTCACGAACGAGTTCCTCTTTGCATCATCCATGCACATTTCAGCCGTTTTATTTTATAACCTGCCGCTTTAGCAATACCAGTCTTCCTTTCTTTAACTGTTTTTATATTTAGTTGGTTTTGCTTTAGTGGAGTTCAGAATAAAGTTTTGCAACGCCTTTACCAGACACGATGCTCTCAAGTTTTATAAGATTTGAAACAACATAAACATTGTGTTTTAAATATTGCACATCTCTATAAATGGAAGTGAATCCGTGCATGACTGGCTTTTGCACATGGCTCACTCCCTGTGATTATATTTAAACAAAAATGTTGTTTTTTCCTTATCTTTCAGAATTATTTTGACAGCCTTCAGTTCCAGAAGCGGACAATAAAAGGAGAGGACATCACCCCACAACTAGCAGTAAAACTCTCTAACAAGTTTGAAGCAAGATTTCAGGTTGCAAAACGCCTTAAGGAAGCAGTTGAGGACTCGTACGCCAGGTCGGCAAACGCTTCACCAAAAACAGAATGCTGCAATGTCGACAAATCGACACTGAAGTACGATGAACGCTTTCACTCTAGAGTGGACCTGAAAAATGTCTGCTTGAAGATTTCTGGTAGCGCTTCTCCAAACCCAGTCCATTTAGACGAGAACGTCTTAAACGAGATGAAAGACATCTCGAGAACGTATCCATTTATCAAGTGGCAGTACTTTGGATCTGAGGAAGGTGTAATGACCAACTTTCCAGTGTTTGACGACAAAGAGGAATGTGACAAATACGATCCTCGATACAGACCGTTTTATGTCGAAACTGCCACCCCGGAAGCTAAGGACGTGGTGCTTGTTATCGATACAAGTTCATCTATGATTGGGGATAAACTCTACAACGCTAAAGAGGCTGCAAAAACAGTGTTGGATACCTTGAACCCAAAAGACCAGGTAGGTTAGACATGGGTCCAACTAAAGATCCAAGTCTGCAGCCTAAAATATTCAAGCCACAAGGCGTCAAAACATCAAAAAATATTTTAGATCTTTAAAAAAGACTGCGTTAAATTGCCTGCGGAATGCCATAAAGGAAGACAATTTAAAGTTTTGCTTGAACATTATGAAGAGCCATACTCTGGGTCCACAGAGTCTCTAGCCCAGCTGTGTACGACAGCCTGAACAACAGGGCTGCCAACCATCGTTTCGAAGCTTCTATCTGTAGTGCGAGTGGACCGTAGGGAAAGAATCTGTGTCAGAAGTATTGATTTAACGGTCCGAGGCCACAGCCAATGGGACGTTACACTAATTTAATACTTTCCTTCTTTGTTTGGTGTAGTAATAAGTATTTGCTCACATCATTTTTGGATAGTTTTGAGACGGATCTTCGTTTCTTCGATCAAACCGAGCAAAAAGGGGAACTTATATTTTACGACTAGAACTGTTTGTTGCAAAATTTGATTAATTAAATCAGTTGTTTGATTTCTTTAGGTTGGTATTGTGTCATTCAACAATGAGGCTTCAACCCCAGGCGACGTTGGAGGAAAACTGAGCCGCTGTTACAGTGAACAGTTAGCTCTGGCAATCCCTACAAATATCAGGAGCATGAAGAGTTATGTTGATGGGCTGGTGCCCGAAGGTAAGAAACGAATATAATTTTCATCATTCTTGAATGTTTGCTGCTGAGAGTTAGAGTGTCTTGAGGTAATTACGGCATTTCTTTCTTGCTTACAGGTCAGACCCAATACAGATTGGGATTTGAAAAAGCTTTCCGTCTCCTGAAAGGCTCAATCTCTCGAATGACAATCTGGGAAAACCAAGAAGAGAGTCATTTTATTTATGACCGATGGGAAACCTTCAGATCCCAAGGTGGAACTAATTTTCAAGACCATAAGGGATAGAAACTTTGAGCTCAACAACTCTGTCATCATTCTAACGTATGGATTTGGTGACGTCGATCGAGGAATTCTGGAAGACATCGCTAAACAAAACACAGCAAAATATAACGTATCAGCAAATGCCTCTGTTGGAGACATCACGGTAATGCAAACATATGATAAATTATATTTAATACTAGCTCAAGTTGAATCATAGATCGCTTCTTGTAGTATCACAAATATTGGGAGACCTGGAACGATTTTAGGACGCGCTTTTGCTGATTTGTAAACCGTCAAGCCATCATTGGTAACTTCGTTTTTCGTCATCAACCATGCGATATCTGCGCTTGACTATGACTAGAATATATAGGTCGAAAGTCGAAACTAGGCTCTGATAGAGGAAATCAAATTAAGTCTAGATTAAAAGACCTAAGCTACATCGATTCTGCTTAGCTTTGGGACAGGGATATGGGCAAGATTTGGCTGATCAACTTGCTGGTGTAGTGGTGAAGAAGGGGTGTTATCATTTCAGAGGTTCTGGGTTTCGATCCTGGTTGCTGACACGTCACCGAACGTTTGCATTATCGTTGTGTATACTGCTTAACTCTTCAACTGATCGATTAACCTCTTTAATAATGAATCTCATTTACTATTTCAACTAAATCTTATCTAACATAACTTTACTATTTGATGCGTGTTTATCTTCTCATGCCCACTTAATCTGAATCATCGCTTCCTTTATCTCCTTAGCCTGGAAGATACACCTTTGTCGCAGACGTCAAAAACCTAAGAAGTAAAATGGCTACGTATTATAATTTCTTTGCACTGGGAGAGCAAGACAGCCCAATTGTGTCTGTGCCGTATCTCGATGCGTTTGGAACAGGTGCGCCATACGTGTATTTAGTATTTGGTTCCCAGGGTGTTGTGTAATAGTGGGCACACTCTGTTCTCTAAAACGCTTGACCGTGTTTAGGGAAAAAAGTTGTTAACAATTGAAGAATGGCAACCTTGACGGTGGAGTGTTAAGGTTTAAGTTTTTCAGCCCCAATAAGGAATATGAATTGCAATATGGATCACCAAATTATGAATAAGAATGCCGAAAAGAAAAGTTACCAAGAGTTCGTGTATTAGTGCTCATCTTAGGAGCTACATTAGTTGTTTCTTTGTTGAAGATGGCAAATTAATACCTTGCAGGAATTCAAAAGTTTAAGAACGTTCTTTGAAAAGTGGGGGGGCGGGGTGTGGGGGGGGCCCACCTTTGACAAAAGTGCAGTTCCCAACTAATTGAACGAGCGTTTAAAATGAAACTGAAAAGAATAACCAAAAAGGAAAAGGTTCACCGCTTGTGAGTATCGCTATTTTTTTTATCTTTTTTTCCATAGAATGTTCAAGGTATCTAAATAATCAGCACTAACAGCATTCCTATACCGACTAATTGTTGAACTGCAGAAGTTAATTACCACACTTTATCTTTTCAGGGCTTCTGATGTCGATCACACTTCCTTGTTTTCATGAAGGAAAGTTCATTGGCGTAGCAGGCACTGACATCAACATAGACGACCTATTGTCCGACATAACATTCTTTAATCAAGGCCAGAGTACTTATGCTTTTATGGTCAGTAACTCTGGAAGGACCCTAATCCACCCACTTCTACCAGCCCCAACCGACGCGTACGGGGACCCTGTGTTTCTGGACATCAGGACCTTGGAGGCAGAGGTAGCGTTCGACGAGGTCTTTGACGCAATAACAAAGTATGTTATTTTGAAAAGATTACTCTTAGGCCCGGGTCAAACGTCGAACTTCACTTGAGTCAACCTAATGCAAATGACCAAAAACAATAGCATTTGGGCATTTGCATTAGGTTCGACTCATGTGAAGTTCGACGTTTGGCCCAGGCCTTACAGACTCACTTCTTTATGCCATTCATTGTTCCCCTAAAACGGTTCTTGAAGTGGGAGGCGATGCTGCCTGATTATGTTGGATTTTGGATCAAGCCACCTAGACATGAGCCCAGTCCGGGATCGTTTAGCCGTGTTTTGTTATGGACAAAGCTCACACTGTGCTTCGTTCAACTCTGAAACTCGGAAATAGTTAACTTTTTGTGTTTTGATGTTCTTCTAGGGGGCAAGCCGGTTCCAAAACGTTCGTTGCTAAGCGATTTTTGCCGCGAGGTGGGAAAGAAAAGGAAGGAGTAACAGTGAAAGAAGTTAACTCTACATACTTCTGGAGACCACTGGTGAAGATTGATTTCTCAGTTGGTGTAGTGGTGCCAGTTTCTCACGTTAATGATCAACTAAACCCACTTAAAATTCCTGTTGGTAAGTTTTAGAAGGACACCAATCATAGAAGATCTAGGAAATGTTGACAATTCGTTTGGTATACAGTAACTCTTTCTCAACGAACACCTCTATAGCGGCCTGGGTTGGCCCGTCCCTCTTTTTTTTTTTTTTTATTTTCTTTTTTTTTTTCTCCTGTCACTTAACTTTTTATCTCTGATGTGATTTCATTGTTGTTGTTTTACAGGCTACAAGTTTAACTATCACCGAATCGACTTAAATCATCCCGAAAAGCCATGTTCTCATTTTGGAGTATATGCTGCTAAAGGTGAGGACGCTTTGCTTAAAACCAATTAACACAGTGGTTAGCAAATGTCTTGCAAAAACCATAATGCAAAAGCCTAGATATTCCCCAAACATCCCAGAAAAACATTCGTACCCCTACATCGTGCCGTTAGAAAAATATTTTCCTTCGATCCCATGTCTCTAATCGTCAAAATTGCATTTTTACTTGACAGATACCACTGTGGTAAAGTTTGCTCCTGGAGCCTATAAAGACCCGTATAGCTATATAGGCAAAGATGAGACAAAAGGCGATGTGGATCTTCTAACTGCTTACATGAAAGACGACACGGGAACTGCAGTACAGAATCCTGGTTTGAAAGATGACATTCGGGACACAGTGATTGCGACATGGAAAGCGGAAGACCTGTGGTTGCGTGACAAAACAGAGCTCACGGAATATGTGGTTTGGAGATACATTGGTACAGCAAATGGAGTTTTCAGATCAACGCCAGGTATTGTGGATACCAAAGGTTACGACCCGAGACAAAGACCCTGGTAAGGAATTGTACTGTTGGTGACTCATTATACATTGGGTACAAGTTTTCAGTGAACTGGGCTGGTTACATGACAAAAAAAGGATAAACGAAGAATTTGATTTATAACAGTTGTTTTGAAAAGGCCTCTAGAAACATGATGTGCTGGTATGAGAAGGTTTTAGAAGGATTTTTTCTACAATAAGTATAGCTAGTGTTACCAACATTAACTTTCTAAAAGCGAATTTTCAGGAATAGAAAGCCTGGTTGGCTGTTACCATGAATACGAAAGTGAGTTACTATTTGATGTAGACACTTTAAAGGATAGCAGTCAGAAAGTTGATTTTCCAATATCTTTTTCACTATATTACTATGTGGGTCTTCTATATTTCTGTCTTATTTAACGTGTAGTTTTTCTATTTTCTAGGTATTATACAGCATTAGCCCATACGGGATCACTCACTCTTACAACTCCATATTTGGATACGGCAGGAGCGGGAGTCGTAATTACCGCTGGCCGCGCTTTATTTCGTGGAGAACCAAGTCATATCCATCACACAAACGATGAAGTGCTTGGTGTTATGGGGGCTGACTTTCCACTGACTTATTTCTACAGGTGAGCATTTCATATCGCATGCATGTAGCAAACTGCCAATCAATTGTAACACCTTTACCGATAACGACAAATAGACCACCAAAATATTGATTACAAAATCATGCATTATTTTTATACCTTGAGCTGATCTATTTAAAAACATCTAAACAGGTTACTCACCAAGGTTTACCCAAAGTGCAAAGAGACAAAAACCTATTCCTGCTTTGTGATGGACAGTGCTGGCTTTCTTATCATGCACGAGGATTTTTTACTTCCTTCAGCGGCAGCATCGGACGTAGAATACGTGCACATCACGGAGAAGGACAAGTTCATGGCAGAAGACCTCATCAAGGAAGGGTACTTGATAAAAAGGGAATGTCGTGATCTGGAGGAGATACAAAGGCAAAGCTTTTACGAAGTCCACTTGCCACCAGGCGGGGTAGACACGCTCAGGAGTGGTGCAAGATGTACGAAATACCAGCTGGCGGAAATTATAGGAACAAATGCATATATAGGTTTGTGAATCGCTTTTTAGTCTTTAAATATCGAATACGAGTAGTCAAAAGTTGACATATTCACATTGAATGGTTTATCACTGACTCTTTGAACATTGTCCACAGTTTCGGCTAGTACTTTAGTTTTGTCAGTAGTTTTAAACTACTACTGAAGTACTAGCCGAAACGTCTAGTGGTCGGTCGGTCGGTCGGTTAATCGGTCAGTCCGTCGGCGCAAACAATAGGAACCAATGCATATATAGGTATGTAAATTGCTTAGTTGTCAGTGAGATGCCAGCAGTCAGTCAGTCAGTCAGTCAGTCAGTCAGTCAGTCAGTCAGTCAGTCAGTCATCAGTCAGTCAGTCAGTCAGTCAGTCAGTCAGTCAGTCAGTCAGTCCGTCAGTTAGTCAGTCAGCCAGTCGGCCGGTCATTCATTTACTTAGCTAATACTCAGTTGTTATTATGGATTTGCAGGAGTTACTGTCAGAGAGCTCTTCTGCTCTGCAGAGGCCTGCCCGTGTTCTTCAGATAACACATGTCCTTTTACAGGCTTGACGTGTGAATGCCCCTGCACCTCCCCCTTGGAGTTTCGTTATTGTCGCAGTCAGTTCCCCAACAGCAGGTTTGTTTCTTTATTTCTGTGTCAGAAAACCGACACAAAGATACTTCTTCAAAAATTAAGAATTTGCACAACATAAGAACAAAGACATTAGCTCCAATTCTTCCTTTAAGCTCCTGTTTGACAGTCACGGGTAGCTGGCAGGTAAGAAGTCAAATATGTTTCTTAACCCTTCTTTTGCTTTGCATTATTTTCAGTCTTCCTATTTGCCCACCCTCGGCTCCTGAGGTACAACCGCCCAGCGACCACAGCTCTCCCGTCCCTAAAAAGAAGTGCGACGATCCTATGTCAGGATTAGAGAAATGTTTTGATCCTCGCTGCAGCGAGAGAAACAGTTCACAAACGTGCGAAGGCATCGTTGGCTGCTATTGGTGTAAAAACGACAAGGACGATGTACCATTAAAAGAACCATACTGTGGCAGTTCCGACGTGTGCTTCAGAGGAAGAGAAGGTACTACCTTAAAGCTTGTAGACGTCTTTGTCCTCAATTTCAGAGAGAATGGTTCACTAAGCCCTCCTGTTGATTTTGTTTTACAAGGCCGGGGCTTTCCTCTACTTTTTGAACTTTAAGTATGGTATAATATGAAAATCAAACTTTAGTACGCAGTGCAAACCACATATAACAAACCGCTTTAAAACAGAAACATCGGTATAAGGAACGATGTTCTTCAGCCATACTATTAAATCACACGAAGAAAAACGCCAATAGAACATTTTACCAGCTCTTGGTTCTTCATTATATCGGGGTTCTACCGTATTCAAATTTCTAACTGGCCGTTCCATGCACCAGCCAAAATGAAGTTACAACAAATCACAAAATAACCTAATTCGATTACTATTCCTGAAAAAAATCTCGATGAGTATTTTATTTGTCTACAGCCGAACAGGAAAAGTGTTCTACGGAAGACCCACATCGGCCTGAGCGAAACAGTTCCAAAAACGCATTTGTCGCAGACGACGAAGGCAATAGTCTGTCGACTGGCACTATTGCAGGAATTGTTGTTGGATGTACGGCTGCTGTGGCTCTTATAGTAATTATCACGTTCTTGGTAAGTACAGAAAAGTTATTTCTTCCCCTGGTGATCTCTAACACCAGTCCGGGCCTGTGACTTAAACGCGTAATTTCTTGAATGCAGGTGTTAAATTTTATCAGTGATTCGTTGATGGAGGTGAAAATGTTGAGCATCTTTATTGGTTGAAGGGTGCGTCGACTTACGTATAATATTTTACTGTTAATTGAACTACTGGCATTAAATTAGAATTAATGTATAAATACTGAATGCCTTTTGATATTGATTCTATAGGCAATAAAACATCGCCGTAACTTAAGCAGACCTCCCATTAAAAAGAACATGAGTCCTTCCACGCAAGAGATTGTCGATCTTGAAAACGCAGATCCTACAAAGCGTCCGCCAGCACCTCTCCCTGTAGCAGCTCTACCTGAACCCGAGACTGGCTGGTCCGATGAGTTTTATGAAGATCCTGACGAATTACGGCGTTCCCGTCAACCTTCAGTAATTTCTGTTCAGTGGCCACCACCTTATAATGAAGTCAGAGTCCGGTCTCAGAGCGTTCAACCTCCAGCTCTCCCTCCTGCAAGGAAACAGTCCACTGTATCCGCACCGGTCATTCCTCGACTAATGACCCTTCCGACATCATATCCTGAGGGAAGGGTAGTGTCTAATGGAAGGAGAGAGTCTAGTGGCCATCCACAACCAACACATGTGTATCAGAACAGAAGGATATCAGCTGCTGATGGTAACACTTCGCCAATCCATGCTGCTTATAACATTTCTACTACTGGCATCCAACCACCAGATGTTCCTGAAAAGAAACGCAGCTCTCTTATAATTCCACCACCACCAATCACTGCAGAAAGAAGGAAATCGGAAGACAAGCCAGGAACGCCTGCTTCTGATACAAACAGGCTGCCTGAGGCGTCTTCCTCGCCTGCCGCTTCTGAGAAAGAAGAGCACCAATATAGCAATTTACCTTCAACACATTCTGAACCAAGAAGTTTGTGTGATACAAGCGTGATGCAACCAAGTGATAAAGCAACAGAGCAATGTGACTCTAACAGGCCGGTTCTTTCACATAGAGAAAGTCAAGATTCTGTCGTTCTCGATCCTTTCGGCTACATAGAATGCATTTCATAGAGCGCGCCGCTGAACACAGGTTGCCTGAAAGATCATTCTCGTACACCACGACCGCAATGTAGTTCGCCCAAGGCTAAGTTGCTTCCTCCAACTGGTGTTATTCAAAAGTGGACTAATGGACAAACATCGTCGCTTCTTATTAGTTAGAATGCATTTAGACCTAGAAAAACGAGAGGACATGTTTTAGAAAACATGTTTTCATAATTGTTTTCTCCTTTTGCCATGTTTCCATGCCGCGCTGAAAAACGGAACGTCTCTGCGGTGTAGCAGAAGCAAATTTTACTTCTTGGTAACAAAAATTGACGCTGGAAACAACGCTTCGTGTGTGGCAAAATTGGGAAACATTGGGCAAAACATGCGCGCGCTACAAGTGTTTCTGGAAACATGTTTCCTCGTTCTGCAGGGCCAATCGGCCAAGTTGCACTTCATTCCCGCAAACCAAAAAAAGGCACTGTGCAAGATAAACCCGGTAAAAAATAGCATCGCATCCATATGGAACAGTATTACCCTTAGTAGCTTTATTCTGAATTCTACGAAAGCTTTGATAATCACCGTGCAATCTTTGACCATTTTGCCCGTCAGAGTCTACACATGTATTTTTTTCTTGCTTTGGCTGTATTAACAAGGTCAAAAGCTTAGTCTAACAAGAAGCTTGAGAAGCTTGAGAAGCTTAAAATCGGGCGCTTAATAATTAGCTATCTGTTTTGACTTGAAAGGCAGGGTACAGTACAGTAAATATCACTGGAAAAACAGTCACTTAAACCTATTCAGGGGGGGGGGGGGGCTTTTGAGGCCCGCGCTGACTTTGGATGCTTATAACTTTTTCAAGATTCAACCAAACGCTGCCAAACTTTGCGCGTTTATCTAAAATTTATCTCGCAATAATTTGGTAGGATTAGTTATTGTGCCAGTAACTTGAAATCACCATGGCAACGTCATTTTGACAGGCTTGTTTACCCAAATTTGAATTTTTCGTGTTTCTATTTAATAATGAAAATCTGGAATGTTTTCAAGATTGCATTATTACTTTATGACATAATGGTCTCAATTTATAAAAATATATTTCGCACAATACAAATAAACGATAGAACTAGACGTCTAGAAAATATAAATTTGTAACACTTAGGAAAGTACAGCCTTTTCGCAATACTTAATAAAGGCGGGGTTTTTACCTGAAGACCAATTTTTCCAACGCTTTAGGTGGCTGACGCATTTCAGTATTTTCCAGCCCTTACACTTTAATGGAACAGTATACAACTCCTAATCAGGTAACTACTATTTTCAAGAAAATGATCACAACTTATTGACCAATAATTTGGTATTTGTTGCATACCATTACTGTAATAGCAACTGGTGAAGAATAGTAGTACTGACCCAAAGTATAAGGGCTGGAAAACACTGAAAACCATTTCAGCCGCGTTTCAAGGAATCCAAAAAAGCTTTACTTATCCCATATATATTTGTTTTGCAGTATTTTGTTAATTTTTGGACGATTTTGGGGGATGTCTGGGAGGCGATAGTTTTTCTCAAAGGATTAGTAAAATTTAGACAAATAAGAAATATTGGAGATTTAATGTGATTTTAAAATTTGAATCTGAAGTTAAAAATTGGTGGACGGACACCAAACAGTCTCCTGACAACCCGGAGTGCTCTTGCGAGGGGGTCAACTGTTTGAAGGTGTTTCCATTCTTTTCTTCAATCCCTTCTTTAAATCTCTTAAAGTTCCATTCAAATTCAGGTAGAACCCCACCTTAAGTTTTGTTCTTGTGAGAAAACAACAGAAGTCAAAGGTTGCGTGATATAACCAAGCATGGATTTTAATTCTCCCTCCCTTTCCATCTCCTTAGCCTTTCACCCCCACCTGTCCCTCCCTTTCTACTCTCATTCAATTTAATGTTTGTTTACATTTCCTAACCAATTCAGTATCGTACTAATCTGTGCCAAGCAATCAGATAATAACAGAAATTTGCCTTAATTTTGATCTCCCATACCAAGACCTTAGAGTATAAACCGCTAATAAAACAAAACACACTTGATAATAATTCTCTGAGGTTATACACCTTGCAGTATTAACGTACTAACGAACTTGATAACAATCCCCATGTCGTACTAAGGATTTTTACAGATCAACATAGAAAATAAGTTCACAATGGTTTGTTCCCAAAACGTTTTTTACTGTACAGAGGGTCTGTATATTGACCTGTAACTTGTATACCGTATTGAAAATTCAGAACGAACCGACTTCTGCCCGCTACCATGATATCATGTTGAAAAATTAGCTCGTTCGAAACCGTAGCAAAATCGTTAGAGACAGACAAGATACAGCCGTTTACTGGCAGTCTTTAAAAATCCTGAATTTCGACAAAATGAGCCAAAGTAAAGTTTTAAAATTTCCTTTATCAATATGGTTCTAATCTTTTTATTCAATTCTATGAACTGCTTTTATGCAGTACTGTCCACAAAGATTTCAATTTCCTCAAAGTTTCGGGACAAATGGATACAAAATATTTCGTGCAGAATGTAAATTGATTAAGCGAATGTTTTCACGTCTATAAATACTTCAAGCAGTGAATGAAAAACCGTTTTGTTTTCATCGATGAGAAACACTTTCAAATAGTTAATGCATAAAAAATAACAATCAGATCAGAATACAATAATTATTAATGTAAGGTCTCGCTATTATGTCTCGGCAGAGATACTTCTTTTTTGCAAGTTCAAATGTATGCAAATTTCGTGTGAAATGTAATTCGATTCCATTGTCTTGTTTACAAACTCTTTCTTAAGAAAGTTGTATTATTTTCGTGAATAAAACCCATTGGCCTGTTTTGTTTTCCTTATCATGTTTGTCTGTGATTTTTACAAAACATGTGGTCTTTTTTTTCGGAACTTTAAGTTGTACAAAAATTCCTATTTTGAACACAAATGTCACTTCCGGAATTTCTCATCTAAAATTCAATTGGTATTTAAAATTATAATTATTCGAAGTTTTCATTTTCAAGTCATCTTTTCATTCGATAGCTTTACTGTATATCTCGTAAAAAATTCCATTCAAGTTCACACCAATACTGTACATTGCCAATGTTTTGCTGACGTCTTGAGAAGTGTCTTACTAACGTCACTAGTCAAATCTAAAATATATCCAAACCAAGTTGTGCAAACATTCTACTCTTTGAGACAGGCGACTTTGACGCCCAACTGTGCGGAAATGAAAATCGACATACTTCTTGCTATTAAAAATATATAAAAAATAGTTTTAAAGTGGAGTCCGCCTCAAAAAAATGTACCGCCAGATCACACTGCTATTTGTAGAAACCAGCAAAGCGTCTAGTTTCAAAGTTTCCCACAAAAACATTGCGTGACATGAATGACGTTACCCCTTTTATTTACAAAAATAGCTTCAACTTGTCAAATCAACTACAGTTTCACAATGGTGATTATTAGTACTTTACCCCTTAAGCTTTTTTCTCTGTCCTCCCGCCGAAGCAAAGAAGAGAACCAGATTGCAGATTAGCCCAAAAGTCGACCCAGTGTTCCTACAACGATTTACTGTCAAAACTGAAATGAAACCGATTGGCCCAGGCTATCCCCGTCATTTTTAGCCGACAGGAGACTATCGTCTAGGACGACCAAAGGGTAAACTATAAATCGGCCACGCCCGATCAATAATCTTCTCTAGGCTACTAGCTGCACTACGTCATTTGATTTTAAAAGTCAAGTCGGGAAAATAACCCTCCAGACAAACGACCAAATTCACTTTAAAGGGAGTCATTGTGTGATATTGAATTCATGAAATGTTCACAATGTTTCCAACTCTCTAAATTCAAATACTGATCAGGCCGATAAACCACCCCTGATGTCAGGCATTTTTGCAAACTTATATGAAGCAATTCATCAAACTATTGTACTGATCGCTTTACTTGCACATCAATAATAATCATAAAAGATTCTTATCCATCGCAGCCTGCAAGAAAAAATCGATTCGGTTACTAACTTTTATTAAACTATGTGCTGATCTAACGATTAGTAAACAGAATATCGATATTTCCAAACGAATCAAAAGACGCAAAACAGATAAAATACTCTAAAATTACTGAATAACAATTACTTGCTTGACTGCGGGATTTAATTAATAGTGTACCATTTATTTTATGTGCGTCAGCTCAATTTCTCTCTTAATGTCCATTGGCTGCCTTTATCAAACAGCCAAATTTAAAAAGGTTCCATGTTTTTTACCTTTGGCAATAGACTAAAATTTTAATACACGCTCACAGTCCCTGTTTTTGCAAGAGTTTAAACTTCCAGTCTCCATACTTTTTGATTTGTTGGCGTTCGAAGCGCAGCCGTAGTAAAGAAAGCCAAAACTGATCAGTTTTTAAACGAAGGAAAGAAATACAAGAGCTAAAGTCATTATATGGAAGATGCGATTG
Organism: Oculina patagonica; assembly: GCF_052425735.1. NCBI lineage: Eukaryota > Metazoa > Cnidaria > Anthozoa > Scleractinia > Oculinidae > Oculina > Oculina patagonica. Next base: position 22,674,331 of record NC_135767.1, read on the forward strand.
CCGGACCGCCGCATGACCTGAATTTCATCGCTGTAATACCCCGGGGGGGGTACTCCCTATAATGGCCTATACGGGGAGGCTCCGCCCGAAAGGGGTACCTTTTTCAGGCTCCAGGTATATATAAGGGTAGGGATTTCACAAGTTTAGGTATATGAAAGGGTAGGGAAATCTGCCATAATGATATTTAAAAAGGTCTTTACATTAAATATTCAGAGCAGACGCAACTTTTGGCTGTATCGTCTTAATTTATTAAGCGCTACATAAAAATTACAAGAAAAATTCCCGTTTTAGGTAAATGTGATGTTGTGTAGGTATATGAAAGGGGTGTCTTTTTGCAATAAAAGGTATACAAAAGGGGTACCTTTTCTATCAAAATGGTATATAAAAGGGTAAGGGGTTGGATCTCCGGGCGGAGCCTCCCCGTACAAAACTTTTTCGAGTACCCCCCCCCCCTCCCGGGTGTAATACGGCGATTTGATGTTAATTTGTTTATTATACTATACAAATTCTGAGCTTCATGGTTACTTTTTTATGTTTACTTAATGTGAAATTAATACCGGTCGCCCGGAAGGAGGGGATTGCGTGTGCTAGCGCATGTTAAAAGAAATCCTTGATTGTGTGTGTCAGCTCATTTTAAAATGCCCCCCTCCCCCGCCAACCCTCTAACGGTGTCAACATTTCAGCTACTTGATCAACGTTGCACTGTTCAGAAGTTCGGAAATTGTCATTTGATTTAAATTTATTTTTTTTTTCTTACACTATACCATGATTTCATTTCTTTACACGTCTTAGCTTCATGGAAGTTATTTTTGACTTTTACTAATGGGGGAGGAATTACTTCCGTTTTACAACATCCGGCCGTCTACACAATTTTTGTCACGCACGACAACTTACGTCCATATTGTCTTCACCCTTATCTTATTCTTCGCGCTTTCACACAAGAATGTGCTCAAAAGGTGTATTGACTTCATGATACCACAAAACGCTTCCGCAAAATGTTGCTTCCCTGATTACTTTTCGTATAAAACGCACATTATGTCCTATACTTTATTATTCTTCCCTTACAGTTTCACACAATTTAATTTCATAAACATAGTGTTTTAAAACTACATATATACAAAATAAAAACGAACTGAAGTTTAATCAAAGTCTCTTCGAGATGTCGACGTTTTTGCATGAAGTATGAGTCGAAGGTTTATCCTGTGCATTGTTCTTCGAACTTATCATTACAGTTTCTTTGTAGTTTAGTTTAACAATTTCCTATCTTCGCGGAGGAAATGCAGCCATATAATTTTGTCAAAAATGGCTCGTCCGCGCCGGGTATTTATACACATATTCCTTAACATTGCACAAATAAACAGTGCAAATTTCACCGAGATCTGACAATTCTATACTTTAAAATTGCAAGGACCTTTCGAAGCAGTCGATTACGGCAGCGAAATTAGCAAATGAAACAGCAAAATATGCGTTCGACGCTTTGTTTTTGCGACGCCATATTTGAATTGTTATAGCCGGGTAGACCGCTGTTCAATGTGTTCAAGGCCGTATCGTTACGATTGCTCCACGAAAAAGCACGAAAAAAAATACGGATATTTCCGACTACTGTCGGAGAAAACATTGCGCATATAATTGGGGCGTAAACAAATCGTTACACTCAAGCTGCGTTTTGTCTAGGCTCTGCGAGGGTCGGATATCAAGACCCAGGATTAAACAAAAGCCATATATACAGTGAATGCTTTCGAATTATATTTGAAGATGAAATACGAAAGAATTTTGCTGTCTTTGACTGAAATTCCACTCGAACTGCGTAGATACGATCGCATGTTGTAAAGCCGATTCATGCAACATTGCTGTCATTCCCTGTCAACGCGAGGTCACGTCCCTAACGACCTAGGCTGATGACGAAATAGAGTTGCGCTTGCATGTAGCGACCAAATTTGGCCTAATTTTTAACCGCTCCTAAGCTAAAAGAAGCCCCCATCTCTTGCATTTGTTTTAACTTCAATAATATCTTTGAAAAGAGCGAGTTTTTTGGTATGGTTTATTTTTGACGTTTGTAATTTTTAAACGATGTAAGTGCTAGTGATTATATATTCGTGTTTTAGTTACGCAATCCATTGTTTGTGCGACGCTTTTTATAGATCGCCTTTCAGACACACGTGCGTTGAGATAAGAAAGCTGACATGTCACTTTTAAAATTGTTATTCACGTTTTTTTCACGAGATCGCAAGTGATCACCCACAGCGGAAAGTAATCCCTTGAGAAATTAAAACAGTCCCTTGATAAATTAAAAAAGTCCCTTGAGAGTTTACAAATATGTGGTTCCAAATTCTGTCCACATAACCCCTATTCTACGTTTTTAGCTTGTAAACAAGCAAAAACGTCGAAAAAAATGAGCCGCAATGTAGCATGGTGAAATAGACGTTTATAACTACAAAAGTAGTTGCCCGATGAAAAGCATAAACCATGAACGTTGCGGTCCAAATGCTTACTGGGAAATCAAAAAAAAAAAATCGTCGTGTGTGACAGAATAAACGCGATAATAAAACGGGGATGTATAAATCAAGCCTTAAGACTCTCAAAGAAAGAAAACGTATTAATAATTATCAATAAAAGGAATATTACTAAGCTTTCCAAGGCTGTCTACTCAGATTACCAGTGGGTGATATCGTCCATGGTTATTGCACAGGGTCAATGTTTCTTCAATTAGGTGTATGTGGTCGCTTATATGTTGGGGTTTCTGTTAATTATTTTGAAATCTGTAAAGGAAATATTGTATTACAGTCGAGCACTGATTAAATCTAGGCAAACCTGACATAACGAATAATTAAAATAAAACGACCAGAAAACGGAAGTTATAAACGTTATGTTGATTTGAGTAATATCAGCTGCTGCTGAGTATTCGAGAATAGAGACAAAAATAAATGCAGTGTACGCTTCGTTGCATTTACTTCTGAAATACTGATACATCAATGTCCATAACACATACAGTGCTACCGCGTTAATATTTAATTTTCTCCTACACATATTCTTATATTACAAAGCTAACTCAATCGTTGATATATTTCGTGCAAAAAATCCTGTATTTTGACTTAAATAGCTTTACGTCATTTGAATTTTTAAGTCAAGACAGGGAAATAACCGGGCGTTATTGTGTCACAGATATTGACTTTATTAAACCGCAAAGTGTTTCTTCCCCGAATACACCTTGCGTAAAACGCAAAATATGCCCTATAAGGTATAAGTCTTCTCTTACAATTTAACAAAATATAAATTCGACTCAGTAAACACCGTAAACCTTTGCTTAAGAAGCCCTCCGCTCTCCCTATCTCACTTTGTCCGTAGATATCTTACAATATTGTGTGAGTAATGTTGCTAGACGTTCAACATCGAACTTCAAACTAGAGGGGAGAGGAAAAACAAAATTGCCAACTTTCCCAAAACTTTTGTCTCGCGTTGTAGCAAAAGCTTACAAGATTAAAGCTTGGTGTCTGTATGTTCGATTCGAAGGAGTAAATTATTTTTATCTCAGTACAGTCGAGCACTGACTAAACTCGTTAAACCTAACATAACAAATAATTTAAACGAAACGACTGGAAAACGGAAGTTATAAACGTTATGTTGATATGAGTTATATCGGTTGCTGCTGAGTATTCGAGAATGGAGAGACAAAAATAAATTCACTGTACGTGTCGCTGCAGTTGCTTCTGAAACACTGATCGCCTTTATATATTAATTTAATATTTTTCCTTCTACAGATATTCTTATATTACAAAGTTAACTCAATCTTTGATATATTTGGTCCAAAAAATCCGGTATTTTGACTTGAGCAGCACTACGTCATTTGATTTTTTAAGTCAAGACAGGGAAAAACCCGGCGTTATTGTGCGTCATTACTTGATTGCACCTCGTGTAAAACGCACAATGTGTCCTTTAATGTATAATTCTTCTCTTGCAATTTCACACCATTTAAATCTGAACTCAGTAAACACCGTATACCTACTGTTTGAGGAGCCCATCGCTCACCCTATCACACTTGTCACTATCTTACAATCTCGTGTGGGTAAGGTTGTTAGACTGATGCCAATATCGAACAGGAGACGGGAGGAGACAAAACATTGACAACTTCTCAACACTTTTATCTGCATGCGTTGTAGGAAAAGCTATGTTCGGTTGCATATTGGGGTTTTAGTTACCGGTAATTATAGTTTCAAATCAGTTAAGGAAAGGGGACTTAACTATTCTATTACAGTCGAGCACTGATTAAACCTGACATATCGAATAATTTAAACAAAACGACTAAAACGGAAGTTATAAAGGTTATGTCGATTTCGTAATATCGATTGCTGCTGAGTATTCGAGAATGGGAAGACAAAAATAAATTCACTGTACGCTTCGCTGCATTTGCTTCTGAAATACTGATACAACAGTATATCTGAATTGAAATTAATGTCCATAAGGTGCTTCTGCTTTAATATTTAAATACCTCCCAGAGATATTTTTGCATTACAAAGTTAACTCAATCTATGATATTTCTGGCGCTAAAAACTATTTTGACTGGAGCAAAGTCCAAATCCAGCTGACAATTTAGAATATACTAGGAAAAAGGCGCATATTCGTAGAATGGAGACCATTGCAAAATTACTGGTTTTGATGCAAGAATTAATTAAGAAATACAATATTTCAACTTTATTGCCCGCAGAGTTATAATCATCTTGTGCCATGATGTCATATTTGTACTTGAGATAATTAGCATACATAGAGTATGAATAGAGCTATTAGAACAAGTCTAATTCTCTGGAAAGTTAGCTAAAAAGCCTAAAGGCCTTCATTATTGAATCTTGCCTCAACCAAAACTTGGTTGTGCATGGATTGCCTTTTTCCTTGCTAACTAAAGTAGCACTACGTCATTTTATTTTAAAAGTCAAGACAGGGAAAAACCGTCCAGACAAATGACTTCATTTACTTTAAAGGGCGTTATAATTATTGTGTGATAATCGACTTCATGAAACCGCAAAATGTTTCTGTCTCAGTAAGCGTGACCACTTATCAGGCCGATATACCATCCTTGACGTCAGACATTTTTGCGAACTTATTTCAAACAAGTTATCAAACTATTATGAAGATCGCTTTACTTGCACATTTATAATATTAAAAGATTTTTATCCATCACTGCCTGCAAGAACATCGATTCGGTTGCTAACTTTCGTCAAATTATATGCTGATCTTGTATCGATCAGTAAACAGGATGTCTAATTCTAAGATGCAAAACAGAAAGCGGACTTTATAATTACTGAATAAAAATTACTTGCTCGACCGACTTATACTGACACACACTACGTCAACTCATTAAATGTTTCTCTTAATGTCAATTGGCTGCCTTCATTAAACTGTTAAATTTAAAACTTTTTTTTTCCGACAATGTATTGTCTTTGTTGAAAGTTCCATGTCATTTAGCTTTGGCGTTACAGTTTAATTTTAATAAATGCTTGCCGTTCCTGTTATTTTGCATTTAATAACAACGGATATTTTTTCAGCTTTTTTTCTTATGACATCGGTCACATTCTACAACCCTAAGTAATGTTTGAAATGCTTTTCATTCAATCAGCAGAAAATCAACTCACATAATGAACAAGTAAAATTTAATAGCAATACTGCTTTTTGACCACAAGTGTCAAGTTCAGGATACCGGAAGTGATAAGAGCCATGCTGAAAATATAATACATTTTAGTTCTTCGAACTCATCAAGTTATTGAAAACTGTGGAGAAGATCAAAAACACCAGTTAAGGCATTTTTTAGGGTTTGATCAGCATGTTATAAAACAACTTGAGCGTTTCAGCTTAGATGCTACTCTGTGTAAGTGCTACCCATGATTAAAATGTCTAGTAATTTTACTTAGCTCACGAAAGAGTTTCCAAAGTAATAATTCCAATATATTTGTTATTTTGGTTATAATTGACACTAACTGTCTGTAGAGTTTTATTTCGCCCGTTGTCAAGTAAACAGATGGACAAAAACAATCAAATTAAAGTTGTTTATGATATTCGGAGGAACTATATTTTCTCTTGACAAGACGTGCTTCACGTACCGTGCATAAGAGGCAGTGTTTACATTGTGCGTCATTTGAACGCTCCAATGACCAATGATAATGGAATCAATTGACAGTAATTTTACGCAGTATTTTCACTGCCAATCGGACATTTAAACATGTTTTCAACTACGTAGGCGTTAGAACCGTGTTGGCGCGAAAGCGTAATGATGGAAGCAACGATTGATGCGAGAAAAAACAAAACATTCGCCATGCTTTTACTTTCTTTTTGCGTTATCGTTTTCAGCCAAGTTGATGCAAGCCTCGTTAATCCTTCTCGAATAGGAATGGAGCTGCAAACGTTTGCCAGAGATGCGCTTGGCGTGGATGAAATGCAGGTACGAAAAAAATCGCAAAGTCATAGTGCACGATATTAACTTTATTTTCGCCCGAGTCAATCTTTCAAGGTTACATAAGGGGCATGCAGCCATAAAATGGAAATATTACCCTCCGGACTACGGATGCCTGTCCATTCTTGCGACCTTAACCTCCTTTTCTAAACATTTGGGTCAAAAAGTAGATTTCCAATTTTAATAAGTTGTATAAACAGTACGGGTCAATCTCATTCAAATGTACCCCCATTTGGCCAATGTATTGACTCAGTTTAAAATTTACACTTTAAACATGAACTATTGGAAATAGATTTAGCGGCTTCAGGCAGTCGTATTTGAATTAGCCATTTTTCTTTTGAAAATATAAACAGTTTATCGTTTTCTTTGTTCTGAATTTACTTAATTTAAATGAGTCAGCCCGCACGGAAGTCACGAGTCACGAACGAGTTCCTCTTTCATACATCCATGCACGTTTCAGCTTATTTATTTCATAACCTGCCGCTTTAGCAATACCAGCCTCCCTTTCCTAAATTTATTTTTTTAGAATAAATTTTTGCGATGCTGTAGTCAGACACGATGCCTTCAATTTTTATAAGATATGAAAACAATAATATATATATTTTTTTATATTGCATATCATTATAAATGCATGGATGTGAATTCGTGCATGACAGACAAGGCGTACGACGCAGCGGGGAGGGGGGGGGGGTGGTTGAGTGGCGAAATTTTTCGGTCAAAATGCTTAGAATTCGAGCAACATGCCTATCCCATGAAACCTTCCCTTACGTTGAATGACCGAACTTTCGTTCAAATGTCCAACTTTCTCATTCATCTGCTTTCGTTTCCTTCCGCAGATTGCTTAATGATCAAAATCGATTTTTCTCGCAAATTCTGCGTGACCTCTCAATTTGATTCAGTGGCAATCAGCTTTTCCATAATAAGCTTGAGCTGAGCGTTTGCACGCGTTGGATCCAGTGTAAGACCTTGAAACAAAGCTGTTACAAATGTGATGAAGCTAATGTTTTGAATGAAATGTTAAGTTCTCAGGCTAGCTCACAGCTTTAAAGGAAATGTTTTAACCCATTCATCCCTGAATAATCTATACGCTTTGGTATTACTTCCAAGGGGGGGGGGGGAAGTAATGTAAACTAGAGTGAATAAAATTTTTCCGAAGAAAAAGGTTTAGCTATTGACACCTTCGGGCAACGCTACGAAATTAATTAAAGAACTGTCGTTTCCATTAAAGGGACTGTGTCACGGCGGAGATAAGTTTTTCGGTATTACGTTATAGCACTCGCTATGAAACTGAATGTTTGCAACGAAATTACTTCTATGGATCTAAATGACGAAAACATAGGTTCATTGCAACCAAATGTGTCTCCTGGGCGTTATAATTAAAAGATATAAGCAAACGAGATAAAGTTTGAAAACTGAGCCAAACAATATTTCAAAAACCAATTTATCAATCCGTTTCTATCTTCTTCTGTCTATCTTTTATGTTTGCTGTGTTATTGAAATGTTCCTTCACTGTTTTTTGAGGCTATTTGCATATTTCTTTGGTTTTGATGGTCATTTCCCATGCTTAAATTTGGCTAAAATCCGTGATACAGTCCTTTAACCCTATTCAGCCATGGCTTTTTTGGCCCTGCTGGGACCGGGGGGAGATGCTTTGAAAGCCCCTCCCTTTGTAACTTCCAGAATATTTAAGCAATCACAATAAAACTTATAGGATAAATAGTATATCCAAACATCTATCCTTTGGGATACGTCGCGTGGGATGATGACGTCACATCACGTGACAATTACATCATGATGTCAAAACAGCCGCCATCTTCGATCCGCCATCTTGATTTCAAAATTTTTTCTAAAACGCAAGAAAACCACCCAAAATTACTGCAAAGTACTCAAAATCGATAAACCTGTGCTTAAAAACTGTCAAAAGATGAAAAATTGCATTAAAATTATTTATCATTAATAGCAACACGAAAATTTGAAATTTGGAAAAACATGCCTGTCAAAACGTCGTTGGCATGGTGATGTCAAGTTCCTGACACAACAACCTATCACACCAAATTATTCCCACATAAATTCGCAAAGTTTGGTAACGTTTGGTTGAATCTTCAAAAAGTTAAACGCGTTCAAGGTCAGCGCGAGCCTCAAAAGCCACCCCCCCCCCCCACGCCCGGACTGAATAGGATCAAGCAAGCCTGTAAGGTTTGTAAGCCAATGATGACTGACCTTCGCGTGTGGCTCATTCCATGTGTAAATCTTTAAACAAAAGTGCTGTTTTCCTTATCTTTCAGAACTATTTTGACAGCCTTCAGTACCAGAAAAGGACAATAAAAGGAGAGGACATAACTCTACCTCTATCAGTTAAACTCGCAAACAAGTTTGAAGCAAGATTTCAGGTTGCAAGACGCCTTAAGAAAGCAGTTGAGGCCTCTTATGCAAGGTCTGCAAACGCTGCACCAAAAACACAATGCTGCAAAGTCGACAAATCGAAACTGAAGTACGATGAACGCTTTCACTCTGGAGTGGACCTCAACAATGTCTGCTTGAAGATTTCTGGCAGCGTTTCTCCAAACCCAGTCCATTTAGACGAGGGCGTCTTAGACGAAATGAAAGACATCTCGAGACTGTATCCATTTATCAAGTGGCAGTACTTTGGATCTGAGGAAGGTGTAATGACCAACTTTCCAGTGTTTGACGACAAAGAGGAATGTGACAAATACGATCCTCGATACAGACCGTTTTATGTGGAAACTGCCACCCCGGAAGCTAAAGACGTGGTGCTTGTTATCGATACAAGTTTATCTATGACTGGAGATAAACTCTTCAACGCTAAAGAGGCTGCAAAAACAGTGTTGGATACCTTGAACCCAAAAGACAAGGTAAGTGCTATTTGGGAACGTTACAATACTCTAATACTTTCCTTCTTTGTTAGGTATAGCAATTAGTATGTGTCCCTGGATTTATTAAGTTATTGTATTTCCTCAGTTCATTTTTGAGTTTTAGAATAGTTTTGCAATGGGTTTTCGTTTCTTCGCTCAAACCGAGCAAAAAGGGGAACTTATATTGGACATTTTTTTTTAAGGTTGGTATTGTGTCTTTCAACGATCAAGTCTCAACTCCAGGCGACGTTGGAGGCAAACTGAGTAATTGTTACAGTGAACGGTTAGCTCTTGCAGTTCCTACAAATATCAAAAGTATGAAGAGTTATATTGATTATGGGCTGGCTCAGCAAGGTTAGAAACAAAGCTTATGTTTATCATTCTTGGATGTTTGCCGCTGAAAGTTGGATGTCTTGAGGTAAAATGACGGAATTTTTTTATTTGTGTGTGTGCTTACAGGTCAAACGCATTACAGATTAGGATTTGAGAAAGCATTCAGTCTACTGAAAGGCTCAATCTCTGGAGAATCGGGGAAGACCAAAAAAAGAGTCATTTTATTTCTGACTGATGGGGAGCCTTCAGATCCCAACAATAAAGTAATTTTCGAGACCATCAGAGATAGAAACTTTGAACTTAACAACACTGTCATCATTCTAACGTATGGATTTGGTAAAGAAAATAAAGAAATTCTGGAAGACATTGCTAAACAAGACACAGCAAAGTATGGAGTACCAGCAAATACCTCTGTTGGAGACATCACGGTAGTACTAACATACGATCGGTGAATTTTTTTACTAGCTCAATTTAATGAAATCGTAGATCACTTCTTGTTAACCCTCGGACGTAGAAGCAAACTCATACCCCCACGATCGTACAATGGGGGGGATGGATGGAACCCCTCCCCAGAGTTTTCGTCCTATTAAGGCGCAGCAAAAGATTTTTAAGAGGGGGGAGGGGTGGCATCCACCCCCCCCCCCCGTACGTCCGAGGGTTAATAATCAAAAATCTTGGATGACATGGAACGATTGTGGGACGCGCTTTCACTGACCGCATTTTTTAAATGGTCCAATCCATCATTGGTAACCCCACAGGCAGACCACCCTATGTGTTCGTGGTTAATAATTGTTGACATGAGACGAACAAAATAGTCATGAGATCTTTGAGGATTATTAATAAGCTTTGAAAATTACATATCTCAAGTACAGTCGCTCTGAATATCATGAAATGGTAATCGACTCACGTGTAGTTTTTTTTTTCGCCTGCGTGGACTGTTTGGCCCACGAGGGAGAAAAAATACTGCTCAACTCTTAAACTAATCGATCAACCTTATTAATGAATCTCATTTACTCTTCCAACTAAATCATAATTAACATACCTTTACTACTATCTCAAGTTGATTAAATCATAATACCGGGCCCCCTTTGATACCAGCCCTGCGACTTAAAGGGTTACCCTGTTTAAATATCAATTATTATTATTATTATTATTATTATTATTATTATTATTATTATTATTATTATTATTATTATCATCATCGCTTCTTTTTTCTCCTTAGCCTGGAAAATACATCTTTGTCGAAGACGTAAAAAACCTAAGAAGTAAAATGGCTACGTATTATAATTTCTTTGCACTGGGAGAGCAAGACAGCCCTGTTGTCTCTGTGCCGTATCTCGATGCGTTTGGAACAGGTATGGGATACGTGTATCTTCCCACTGTGTTATATACTGTTGAAAACCTCTTTATTTTATAATCGTTGACCGCGTTGAGAACATTGGAAGGTTGTGGACAGTCAAAGTACGTAAACCTTGACGGTTGAGTTTTCCATTTGGTCTCTTACAACTTAGCTGCTAATAAGGAAGATAACTGACTTTTCGCAGCGCTATTACGTAATATGGATCAACCTACTTGGGAATCAGATTGCTCGAAAAGGAAAGTTGCCAAGGGATTGTCTATAAGTGTGCTTCCTAGGGACTACAGTAGGTGCCTCTTTATTTAAGATGGCAAATGCCTGACGGAAATTCAAGAACGTTACTTTGACATAAGTTTTCCCAACTTAATCAACGATCGTTTAAAATGAAACCGAAAAGAATAATGAAAACGGGCCACTATCCGTTAGTATCGTTTGTTTTTTACCTATTTCCTCCATGGAGTTTTTAAGGTTCCTATCCCAACTATTTAGTTGAACTGCAGAAGTTAATTACCACACTTTATCTTTTCAGGGCTTCTAATGTCGATCACACTTCCTTGTTTTCATGATGGAAAGTTTATTGGCGTAGCAGGCACTGACATCAACATAGACGACTTATTGTCCGACATAACATTCTTTAATCAAGGCCAGAGTACTTATGCTTTTATGGTCAGTAACTCTGGAAGGACCCTAATCCACCCGCTCCTACCAGCCCCAACCGATGCGTACGGGGATCCTATTTTTCTGGACATACGGAGCTTGGAAGAAGAGACAGCGTTCAACGAGGTCTTTGACTCGATAACAAAGTATGTATGTTTCGGGAGGTACTCTTACAGACGCACTTCTGTATGGCAAACATTATTATCCTAAAATGGGTTTTGATGATGTTGCATTTTCTATCAAAGCTCCCAGATTCGATCACTGTTCGAGATCGTTAAGCTGTGTTTTGAAATGGACAAGACTATTTCCTCGTACACCGTGCCTTGTGCAACCCTGAAAATTGACAACAGCTAATTATTTCGCCGCCAAGCCGGTATCTAGGAGGCCATGGGATCGATTCCCATCGGGGATTCAGATTGTTTATTGTCCCACCCTCGTGACAAATGGACATTTCATCTTTATCAGTTAATTTTTGGTCGTTTTGATTCTTTTTCTAGGGGGCAAACCGGTTCCAAAACGTTCGTTGCAAAGCGTTTTTTGCCGCGAGGCGGGAAAGAAAAAGAAGGTGTAACGATGAAAGAGGTTAACTCCACATACTCTTGGAGACCACTTGTGAATCTTGACTTCTCAGTTGGTGTAGTGGTGCCAGTTTCTCACGTTCATGATCAACTAACCTCGTTACCAATTCCAAGTGGTAAGTTTTAGAAGATTACACCAGTCTCAGAAGATCTAGAAAATTTTGGAATTCTCTTGTTACTTTACGTTTCATCGACATCTCTGATGGGATTTTATTGTTGCTGATTTACAGGCTACAAGTTTAACTATCACCGAATCGACCTTAATCCTCCCAGAAAACCATGTTCTCATTTTGGAGTATATGCTGTTAAAGGTAAGGACACTTCCAATATAACCAATCAACACAGTGGATAGCAAATGCCTTACAAAAACCATGCTTCAAACGCCTTAGATATTCCCTTAAGTATCCCAGGAAAACACTCGTGCCTCTACATCGTGTCGTCAGAATAATGTTTTCCTACTAATTTGCTCCCAAGTCGCTAATCGTCAAATTTTCATTTTACTTAATAGATACCACTGTTGTAAAGTTTGCTCCGGGAGCCTATAAAGACCCATATAACTATATCGGCAAAGATGAGACAAAAGGCTGTGTGGATCTACTAACTGCTTACATGAAAGACAAGTCGGGAACTGCAGTACAAAATCCTGGTTTAAAAGATGACATCCGGGACACAGTGATCGCGACATGGAAATTGGAAGACCTGTGGTTGCGTGACAAAACAGAGCTCACGCAATATGTGGTCTGGAGATACATTGGCACATCGAACGGAGTATTCAGGTCAACTCCAGGTGGTGTGGAAACCAAAAGTTTCGACCCGAGACAAAGACCCTGGTAAGGAATAGCACAATAGACCATTTGCATTATGACGTAAAAGCGCAAAGAATTCTGGTAGTTGTAGTTAGGTTCGCGGGAAAAAACCATTTCTGGCTTGTGATTGGCTAAGCGCAGTCAAGCAGGAAGGTGGACATCTATGACATTTATTTGAAGCTGAGCTGCTAAAATTTACGATCTTGTCGCTTCAAAACTTGCTTATACAATTGTATTTCAGTTACCTGTCAAAAATATAGAAAACAGGATGATAGCTTTGGATTGAAACTTGACTGACAAATGTTGTTCGTGTTCAAGTAAGTTTATGTAAGTATGTACGTTGTGTGGCGGAGTTGACTTGGTAGAATTTCATTTCTCGCGGCCGACAACTTCTCTTCGTAAATAATTTCAGCCTAAAATCACAGCTTCAAAAAATTCGCGCACTGGAAACAGATTGCTTGAAAGGACATGTCTAGGATATGACTAAATTTGTGTGAAATCAAGTCAAGCCATTGACTTTGTTCATAATCTATTCTCAGACGTTCAACAAACGATCGCTTCCATCGATCGTAGGTGAATTAATTCTTGACTAAAAAGCTTGGAAAATTTACCGTATATCATCATTGCTCGGAGGGACGGTCAGTTTTATTTATTTTTACAGTGAGACAGAGAAACGAGTCAAATAATTTTCCTCGTTCAATCGAGCTTCATCGATGAATCATGAAGGGTCAATGATAGAGGATTTAATTTCCAAGCTGATCAATCAAAACCCCTGTGCAGGTGAATACAGATTATTTGTTTATTTATCTTAAAATTGTGTTTCTTTTTTCGTCAAATTAGAACTGTAATTGCAATTTTCTTTAACAAAGAAGCTTTCTTGTTTTTGTGTACTGGCAACTCGTCGATTAGGAGTTGTGGTTTCAGTACGAGCGAGGGCTGTGTGAGCAAATATAATTTTGTTGATGAGCGATTACTTGCGAGACTTGAACGATGAGCCTCAAAGATTTTAATGAGTGTAGACATCATCTACTCCCCCTTGTTTAAAAAGGGTAAAATATTGTGTCTTCGTAAATTATTCGAAAATAAAAATATATTTACATACATATCACCTTGCAAGCAAAAGTTTTAGGAACTTAAATAAATCAGTGATAAACAACCGCGCGACTGAGACTCCACTGGAGGAATTTGAAACACTCGTTGAAACTTCACCACAAAACGCAACAAGGCAAATAAACGATATCTTGCAAAACTTTTATCATTAACGGACTTGGTTTATATTGAGAGCTTGCTTTTTGCCTTCTAAATGAAGCCACAGGGACGTCTTCTTCGGTGACGGTAATTTTCTTTATCTCCAACACGATTTTCTTGGGCAAGCGGGCTTGATGACAATTCAAAATTTACCGCGAACTCTACTACATATTTAACTTACTTGAACACGAACAACATTTGTCAGTCAATTTTCATTCCAAAGCTATCATCCTGTTTTCTATATTTTTGACAGGTAACTGAAATATAAATGTATAAGCAAGTTTCGAAGCGACAAGAGCGTAAACTTCAGCAGCTCAGCTCTAAATAAATGTCATAGATGTCCACCTTCCCGCTTGACTGCCCTTAGCCAATCACAAGCCAGAAATGGTTTTTTCCCGCGAACCTAACTACAACTACCAGAATTCTTTGCGCTTTTACGTCATAATGCAAATGGTCTATTGGTAAATCATTTTTCGTGAGGTACAGTTTTTCAGTAAACTGGGCTGGTTATGTGACTAAAAAAGGATGCAGAAAAAAAATATTTAAAACAGTCATTTTGAAAAGGCCTCTAGAAACATTATGTGCTAGTATGAGAAGATTTTTGGAAGGACAACAATTAGTTCCAGCAATAGAAAGCCTGGTAGGCTATCACATGAACGCCAAAGTGAGTTAATAATTGTTATAGAGGACACTTAAAGGATAACAGTCAGAATATTGATTATCCAATATCTGTTTCACTGCCATTATCCTCTTCAGTATATTTCTGTATTTTTATATATCTTTCCCCATAAAAAGTGTAATTTTTCTATTTTTTAGGTATTATACAGCATTAGCCCATACAGGATTACTTACTCTTACAACTCCATATTTGGATTTGGGAGGGGCTGGAGTAGTAATTACCGCTGGCCGCGCGTTATTCCGTGGAGAACCAAGTCATATCCACCACACAAACGATGAAGTGCTTGGTGTTATGGGGGCTGACTTTCCACTGACTTATTTCTACAGGTGTGCATTTGAGCAATCAGTTGTCATAACTTAAAGGGGCTTTTCACGGGTTTCGCCGGATTTTTGAACAGCCAAAAGTTATACATTTATATTTTTGTCGCAGGAAAACCCCCCCCAAAAAATAATAGTCTATTTAAATTAAAAATTGCTAGTTAGAGCACTGAAACTGTTAACGAACGTCTTTGGCCGCGGATGGCCAGGATGGAAATGGATTGCAACTTGAAAACATAAGGCTTTACTTTTCAAATTATTTCCGCGCGTTTTCAATCGATATTAATAGCCGTAGCTTGATTTATATCCGCAAAACAAGGTTACATCTTCCTTTATATGTACAAAGACGATGGTTTTAATGGGGTAAGTTGCATAGCACTAATTTAAGAACAGTTTAAACCAAACTTCTGCGAAATCCCAGTGTTTAGTTCCTTTAACGATAACGTCATATAGACCGCCAAAATATTCATTCAATTTTCATTCATTCTACACAGGTTACTCACCAAGGTATACCCAAAGTGCAAAGAGACAAAAACCTTTTCCTGTTTTGTGATGGACAGTGCTGGCTTTCTCATCATGCACGAGGATTTTTTACTTCCTTCAGCGGTAGCATCGGACGTAGAATACGTGCACATCACGGAGAAGGACAAGTTTATGGCAGAAGACCTCATCGGGAAAGGGTACTTGATGAAAAATGAATGTCGTGATCTGGAGGAGATACAGAAGCAAAGCTTTTACGAAGTCCACTTACCACCCGGCGGGGTGGACACTCTCAGGAGTGGTGCAAGATGTACGAAATACCAGCTGGCGCAAATAATAGGAACCAATGCATATATAGGTATGTAAATTGCTTTTTAGTTTTCAGATGGATTCTCAGTCAGTCAGTCAGTCAGTCAGTCAGTCAGTCAGTCAGTCAGTCAGTCAGTCAGTCAGTCAGTCAGTCAGTCAGTCGGCCGGCCGGTCATTCATTTACTTTGGTAATACTCAGTTGTTATTATGGATACCTTGTTATGTTCATTTATAAATTATTTGCTTCCTCTGTTTCAGTGGCATGCCTGTAAACTAGCTATCTCGTTGAGATATGAAGCTAAGTGAATGACCACTATAAACACATATTTATTTACTTATTTTTTTATTTATGGATTTGCAGGAGTTACTGTCAGAGAACTCTTCTGCTCCGCAGAGGCCTGTCCGTGTTCTTCAGGTAACAAATGTCCTTATACAGGCTTGATGTGTCAATGCCCCTGCACCTCCCGCTTGGATTTCCATTATTGTCGCAGTCAGTTCCCCAACAGCAGGTTGGTTTCTTTATTTTTATGTGAGACTTAAAACCGATTTCATACTTTAAAACGAATTTGCACATCACAAGACAGTCGAGGTAGTCACGTGTAGTTAACTGGTACAAAGGTGCCAAGTCAAATATGTTACTAAGCCCTTATTTTGCTTTGCATTATTTTCAGTCTTCCTATTTGCCCACCCTCAGCTCCTAAGGTAAAACCGCCCAGCGAAAACCTTTCTCCCGTCCCTAAAAGGAAATGCAATGATCCATTGTCAGGATTAGAGAAATGTTTTGATCCTCACTGCAGCGAGAGGAACAGTTCGCAAACGTGCGAAGGCATCGCTGGCTGCTATTGGTGCAAGAACAACAAGGATGATGTACCATTAAAGGAACCATATTGTGCTAGTTCTGAAGTGTGCTTCAGAGGAAGAGAAGGTATAACCTTATGTTTAACAGGTTAAATTAACCTTATATAAAGGGAAGACACGAGCCATGCGGCCCACACTGCCAAAGCTTATCCCGGTTTCCGTAGCATTAAGCGGCTAGGAATATTTCTACTCCCCCCACCCTGAATGGGATGCTAGTCCATCGCAGGGCCCCTGCGATGGACTAGCATTATGTCGCATTATGTCGCCGGTACCCATTTATACAACTGGCTGGAAAGAGGAACTATGAGAGTAAAGGGTCTTGCCCAAGAACACAACGCAAGTGACCCCGGCCGGGGCTCGAACTCGGACCGGTAACGCTCGATCCATTAGGCCACCGCGCCTCCCCTTAAATTAACCTTAGACGTCTTTTTTTACTTGATTTGAGGAAGAATGGTTCATCCCCCTCCGTTTGTCTTGTGTTCTAGATCCGGGGCCTCTTGCACCTTCGAATTTTTGCTAATTTAAAAATTAAACATTAATGCAGCCCCCGATATAGAGAATTTCTTTATAACTGAGACTTTGGTATGACGAGATTTTTCAGCGCGGCTAAGTCACATGGGGAATAACTTTGATAGAACAATTCCCCTTCGTAATGAACAATTTTTCTTCGTCGGAATATCAGATTTCTACTGTATTTTAATTTGTGACAAGTCACTTTATGCACTGGCCAAAACTGAAATCATTACAGATCACGCAATAACCAAATTCAATTACTATTCATGTCAGTCCTATCTGATTGTGTATTTTATTTGTCTACAGTTGAACAGGAAAAATGCCCAGATACATCCGATCGGTCTGTACTTTTCACAGATGACGAAGGCAATAGTCTGTCGACTGGCACTATTGTAGGAATTGCTGTTGGATGTACAGCTGCTGTGGCTGTCATAGTGATAATCGCGTTCTTGGTAAGCGTAAAAAAGTTATTACTTTGAGTGGTGATCTCTAACACCAGTCCTAGGAACAAAATAGCTATATGATTGCATGTATCCAATTATCTCAGTGATTCGTTGAATGGGGGGGGGGGGGATGTTCAGCGTTTCCGTGTTTGTTGAGGGGTGCGGCGAGTTATTTACTTACTGGGTGGAGCCTTTAACCAGCGGCTCGAAAAAATGCCTATTTTTCTAATTTTTCAGACGATGCGGCGGGGTCGAAGGGGCAAAATACTCATTGGCCCCTAACGCGGCAAGAAAAACATTTTGAATCAAATTAGGAATGTTCTTTCAGTTGTCAGTATTTCAAGCAAAAATATTTTTTGACGCGAATTCGAGTGGGCGGTTATTAAAAATACAGCCTCTTAATGTCTCTCTATATTGCTTCCATAGGTAATAAAACATCACCGTAACAGAAGCAGACCTCCCATTAAAAAGAACACGAGTGCTTCCACGCGAGAGATCTTCGATCTTGAAAACGCAGATCCCTCTACACGTCCACCAGCACCCCTCCCTGTAGCAACTCCACCTGAACCCGAGCCTGCCAGGTCTGATGGCAATTATGAAGTCCCTGACGAATTACGGCGTCCCCGTCAAACTTCAGTAGCTTCTGTTCAGTGGCCATCCCCTTATGATGAAATCAGAGTCCGGTCTCAGAGCGATCAACCTCCAGCTCTCCCTCCTGCAAGGAAACAGTCTACTGTAACCGCACCGGTCATTCCTCGACCAATGAGCCTCCCGAAGTCATATCCTGAGGAAATTGTGGAGTACAGGGCAAGGAGAGAGTCTAGTGGACATCCACAGCCACTACTCGTGTCTCCGAACAGAAGAATATCAGCTGCTGATGGTAACACTCCGCCAATCGATGCTGTTTTTAACATGCCCTCTACTGACATTCAACCACCTGATGTTCCTAAAAAGAAACGCAAGCCTCCACCACCACCACCATCTATCTCTGCAGAAATAAGGAAATCGGAAGACAAGCCAGGGACGCCTGCTTCTGATTCAAACAGGCTGTCTGAGGAGTCTTCCATGCCAGCTGCTTCTGGGAAAGGAGAGCACCAATATAGCAATTTACCTTCACCACTTCCTGATCCAAGGGGTTCGTGTGATACAAGCGTGATGCCACCAAGTGATAAAGCAACAGAGCAGTGTGACTCTAACAGGCCGGTTCTTTCACATAGCGATAGTCGTGATTCTGTCGTCCTCGATGCTTTCGGCTATGTAGAATGCATTCTATAGTGCGCGCCGTTGGACACCAATTGCCTGAAAGATCATTCCCGTACAATGCGGCTGGCACCAAGGAAGCTTGTCAGAACCCAGCTTTGGGTGTTACCCAGCGGTAATAGCAGGTCGTTATGTTCCTTTGTCCTCGAGTTGGTACCTGGAAACACCGACGAATTTATGCCAATCAACATGTTGCTAAGAATTAAGCCATCGCTAAATAATTTTACGCGCTAACGTCGAAGGCTTAAGCTCAGCTGCCTCCTCAATGGTATTGTCGAATGTGGACAAATGGCGAGAACGTCGTCGCTGATTAATTAGCTGAAGGAAAAATAAAAATAGTGCTAGAAACCTACAGTAAAATAGCATCCTATTCATTTGGACGTGTATTACCTTTATTCGCTTTATTCCGAATGATACGAACGCTTTGATAATCTCCGGTATCCTTCATCATTTATCCTGTTAGAATCTACACCTGTTTTCTGTGAAATATGTTAAATATTAAGAAAAGACACAACTGTAAGATGATTTTTTAACTTTTGGGCTTTGGCTATATTAATAAGGTCAAAAGCTTTGTCAAATAATCTTCTCTAGGCTGCCAGCTGGTACTGGTGCTCAAAATTTGCGTTTCATTTTACGACTCTGCTTTTTCTCAAGGCAGACAAACAAAGCTCAGAGTATGAAATATCTATTTATTGTTGTCATTGCTTCGAATAATATCACAAAACCGCGGCAAAAGGTTGAAATAAACCATACTTTGTTACGATAAATAAACAGCTGAAAAAGATGAAGAATTGGTCTCGTGACTTGTGTAATTCTTGTCCCCAAAGATGCTTGTATCTTTTAGCCGGTTGAGCCTGTGCACGAGAAACAAGTGGCTCTGGGGACTCATCATTTGATTGGTTGGACAAAAGGAGCAGCCAATCAAATGATCGTTTTATAATCCTTTTTTTCATACTTGAGATAAATAAAAAAGGTTGTTTTGTTTGGCTATACTTTGTTAAACTCTAACAAAAAAAAAATAAGAGTACGTGTCCCCAGAGCCATCCCTCTTCGTTCGCGAGCCTGAGCTTGAGAAAGAAAATTTTGTTTCTCGTGCTCAGGCTCGCGGGCGAAGAGGGATGAGCGGTTCTGGGGACGAGAATGGACTTGTGTCGTCGTGCTGGCTTATGGTAAGTTTCAGGATTCACAAAAGTCAGCAGCCTCATACCGGCATAAATAAAACAAATAAAAATAAATGAACTATGGGATATTGACAAATGGAAATTGGTGCACAACGTGTGCTCAGAGCTGTTAACCAACAAAAAAGCCTCAGAAAATCATGGAATAGTTCTGCCAGCAATTTACGTTACGTTGGTATCTCCTGGATACCCTAACGGTACAGCGTATGCGTCGTTAATAAATACTAGGGGTAGTTGACACTAAAAGTGCCCCCGGTCTTTTGATTTTATCTGATTTGTATAAAATGGAAACTTGTTTGTGTTTATTTTTTGAGGGTTGTAAATGTGCGCGAGACTTACCTTGAATTGCGGTTTAGTGTTAGTGGCTATCGCATCTGGGTACTTATTTCGCTTTTTAAAATACTAAACTGAATAATTTTTAACGTGGCAGTCACGTTTTTGAGCTTTTGCAAGGTAAGGATATTTGATTGGATTTTGTTGCCATCGAAATAGTTCACTATTCTCAATGTTTTCTTTATGTAAACTGAGTCTGTTCAATTCAGCAATCGTAACCAACTTGCTCTACAATAGCAAGCTTTGTAATCTATTTCGATAGCAACAAAATCCAAACATATATCCTTACCTTGCAAAAGCTTAAAAAAGACTGCCACGTTAAACTTCTCTTGCACAAGCTCAAAAACTCAACTGCCTTCAGGGGTGTCACACTTCAAAACGCTGTAGCGCGTCCGGGTTGAATTATAGATACATAAAACCCTATATTAAATTAAAGCTCATAGAACTGTCTATCTAAATATTTCATCCATTTTGTGATAAAATAAATTGTTGATTTTTTTTACGAGGTCTAAATACGAAAGTCGGAATCGGCTATTGAAAGCTTTAAAGTTCGCTAATTTGATTTGTTCGAGGGTTTCCGCTCCCAAAGTGCTAAAAAACGTGTCGGCGTTTTGTCGTATTCGATTACAGTAAAAAGTTACAGAGCATTTTCGAAGAAGGGCTAAAAAACATGGATCGATCGTACAAAAAAGCCTCTCAACGCAAAAGTTTTTATAAATAAAACAATCGCCGATATGTTTTTGTTGCTGACATATTGAAGTAATTCCTCTGAAGTTTTGAAGTCAATTGAACAAAATCCCTTGGAGTTTTAGCTACCATGCGAAAAATATAATTCGAGAAAATAGTGTTTAGAAAAATCTATCGATCGCTTCGCAAACAAACACCGCCCACAAACTGCCCGCAAACACGTTCTCAGATGACCGGGCCAAGCAGTGCTTGGTTTGTTTTTTGCCGGTCACTTCCTGGGGGAAATGTTCACGCAATTCAATCTTCGCACAAAGCCTCGAATTTCTACTAGAAGTGTAGCGACCGAATACAAAGCCCTGACTAAAAGATCAACCGTTTTTATCAAGTATCGCTTGGTGTGTTTATTCCCGACCGACAAAAGGTTAGAGTGTTGTGTGATAATTACATGCGATTCTGCCGATGTCACGTAGGCTCTTCGGTTGACACATTCTAATTAGCTTTAGAACACTTAAGCCTGGTTAAGGGTTTTCACCAGCGACGCAAGCTCAAGCGCAAGCACGCGAGCAGGAAAAAAAATAACCCCTGTGCATCAAAATTCAATTGTGTTTGTGCTTTTGTTTGCGTCGAAGCCGTATTCACGGTACGTGAAATTATAGCCGTTATCCTTACGCTTGTGCTTGTGTTTGCGTCGCTAGTGAAAACTAGGCTTTAGCGGACTAAAAAGTTAAGTTGAAAGAATACGTTTTTGTCGGTAACTCGCGTGCGATTCAAGTTTTTTAAATAATCTTTCTGGTATATCGGATATAAACTTAAAATCTTTCATCCGGCTTTAAAATTTTGGAAAAAATCACCCCTTAAAGATATACGGTATACATCTCGCCAAAATACGATCCACAACATGTGCGAGGTGAGAGTTGTGGAGTTGTGAAGACGCGTAATCCGGGAAGCTGCTTGAACGTCACCATTACCCAAAACCCATAGCGGGCAAGTACTATTGTTACGCCATTATTACCCGAGAACACCTTGTGGGCAAGCGCTATTGCCACGTCATCATTACCCGATACTATTTGCAGGCAAACCCTATTGTTACGTCATCATTACCCGAGACTAGCTTGCGCGCTCACTTCAACCAAGTCGAGATTTTTTCTGGCTTCTGACCGTATGCACTGTATTTCCCCGTGTATTTCCTCTGTATTTTTCTTCTGTAACTACTTATACGTGGAGACCACTATAATGCCTGCGGGGGCAATAACGATAATTGAGTCGAGATCTCAGTTGTGAATTGAATGACACTCTAGTTTATTAAAACTATAAAACCGCAGATCTGCTGATTCTAAATTAAAGCTGTGAGTTTTTGAGTTTAATATTGTATAAATATCCCGGGATACACTACGCGAGATGGGGACCAGTTTAAGACAATGAGTACGTTATATACGGATTTATTCTTCTAAGGGCTAAATATGAAAGAAAGGGAGGTAGAAATGAAAGTGCAGAAAGGCGGGAGAGCTCCGCGACAGGAGAGAGAAAACGCTCTCCTGAAATATACTTCACCGAAACCTCAAACAATCAGGCAGCAAAGGCCCATTTTTTCAAAACTCTGTAGAAATAAATGAATATTACCTTACGCAAATGTTTTTCAATCCTCCAAATAAAGGCAGTTTTTGGTTAATATTCGAACTTACCTCAACAAAGCCGTTCTTTGAAGAAGATATCTCATGCGCGGAAGTTTCTTCTCTCTGCTTTCTTAACCAAACTTCTACAGAAATCGACTGCAATTGAATATAGAGTTCCTATTTATTGTTCTCATGATGTATATACACAGCGCCGAATTAAGTTACAGGCGTAAAATTCTGGCACAAGGTAATTTTCCGAATGTTATCCACTTGGGTGGCATTTCCTTACTATGCCCGTGTTTCCACTTACACGTATCTTCTGCATATAAATATCTGACTTGACCAATGCAATACAGCGTCACGAAAAGCACACGAACTACGTTATGGTTTGGTACATGAGGGTCTCAATGGGTGGTTCATTTTACCGATTTTGACGGTTGGTAGTTATCGGAAATTTTTCCATGATTTCAAGTTAATGTCAAATTTTGCGTTTTTTTTTAATATTTACCTTTGCCTTTCAATTATGAAACCAAGTGAAAGTTTAACATTGTACACCAAGACTTATAATAGTTATTTTTATCAATGCAGTAAACTATAGTGAATTAATATTAACATTTTGACACAGGAAATACCTTCTTATTTAGGCATAAAACAAACTGGTTTACCAGTTAAAACAATTCTCTGAGGGCCAAACGTTAGGAATGAGTAGCAAAATTCTTAGACTTGAAGACCTTAAACCGTTCTGGGTAAAAAAGCCGAGATGACGGTAAAAAGTACCCTCTTTTGACGACAGACGGTTCAATATTAGGCCGTTTGAAAGCTGACGGTTAACCCCATTGAGACCCTTGTACATGGTCTTCATTACATCGTCGCATTTATGCGAGAAACAAATCCTGAAGTCACAGGGTACGAACAAGGCAGTTACATCGCAGAATACAAGAAGAGAGATGTCATCACTGTACATCACATACCTCGGAGCAGTGCTAGTCAAGCAAGACAGTACGGAGGCACACATCAAACGGAGACTATAGTCCTTGCAAGAAATACTTTTGCCACGCTACAGCCCCTATGGAAATCATCAAAGTACAGCTTTTTTTTACCAAGCTGTGCATTTTTAGAAGTAGTGGCCGTTTCCATCTTTCTGTGCGGTGCAGAGATGTGAAAGACCATTCTCGCTGATATTAAAAAAGGGATGCTTACCACACGAAATGCATGAGAAAGATATTCCTAGTTTTCTGGCCAAACCAAATCTTAAATGAAGAACTTTACAGTCGGACCAACACACTGCCACTATTTGGAGATGGCAATAACATTGCCAGATCTCGGCACTAGAAGGCCAAAGAAGCCGCGAAAGACCTGGAGAAGTAGCGTGCGACAGACATCTGCGACAGATCGGCACGTATGGAGGGCTTTTCGGAATGGTCTCAAGCGTCCTCTGGGGCCAGAAGAGGATAGGTAAAAAGAAGTTCTTAGTTGGTTTCTTTAAATAGCCCCATTTCTATTAAGGCTTACCTGGTGAGTGAAAATGGGATGCGGTACAGCTTAAGAAATTTACTTTGAGCCAGTGGACCGAACATACATTAGAAAATGTATTAATTTTTTTTTCATCCAAACAAAAGATCGCAGGCATGAGTGAGTCCAGTTATTAACTCTAATATTCAGTAATTTTACGTGACGTCACTACACCCATTTGGCATGTGCTAATTACCGTAACAACGAACACCGGAACACAAAATAACAGGCCGTTTTATATTGGTGTTTCAGGTGACATTCAGTCCCTTTTGACTTGTGGACATAAACAATCGCGTCAAGTTATAAAAAAAATTCTCTCTTAATCTCAATTGGCTTTAAGTGCTTAGTTCAGGGCTTATTTTAGATAGCCCATACTACAATCTCACGTAATATCTTATTAGGTCTAGTCATGCAACATAGTGCTGGAAGTGAAAAGCTCACTTTAAGTCGACCACAAGATATTGAGATAACGGAAATCATAAGAAATCTGCTTAGCCTACAATTTATTAATTGTATTTTTTGGATTTTCCTATTCGTTATTTGAAACCGCGATGGAAAGGGAAACAAAAAAAGCGCGCCCTTTTTGTGCTATTTCAAGTTGTACAAGGAACTCTACTTTCTTGAAAGATCGTGCGTCATGCATCACACAGAACCAATCTGTGTTGGCAAAGAGTGCGTCATTATTTGAATGAATGGCCCAGCCCTGACCACGCGGCACCTCTGCACCGTCATCCTCACAACGTACTGATCAATTAAAAATACTTGAACGGAGTATTTTTACTGTCATACAAAAACCTGCTCCTGGGGGAAAAAGTGGTCAGACGTTGTTGGCGTAATCGCGGAACTATCGAAGAGACGATGGCTGCGAGCAACGTTCGCCTGGCGATGACAAATTCTCTCGTATTTTTACTTTCTTTTTGCGTTATGCTTGTAAGCCAAGTTAATGCAAGCCTCTTGGATCCAGGTCTGATCGGAAAAGAGCTGCAGATGTTTGCCAGGGATGCACTTGGAGTTGATGAGATGCAGGTAAAAATAACGAACAAGAGTTATTCAGTAATGCTTAAAGAGGGAAGTTGAACAAAGGACTACAAATGTCTTTTTTATCTCTTCCGTCTGGTTTTAATTAAGAACTTTAAATGGGTTGTTTTGTATACAGTTTTAACGTACGGTTTTAGATAAAAATCTAAGCAGCAGAGACTTTTAGATACCGTCACTTTTTTTTCCTCATTTCATTTAAAACAAATGCTATAATCCATAAGAAAATTTTTTAAAGGTCAGGTGACCTTTTTTTCTTTATCTAAAACAACAGTTTTGCTCCTCTGCTGGGAGCAAGTGAATGTTACTAAATTTCTAAGTGACATTTTGTTAAAGGAAACTTCAGAATTTTATCAAAACTAATTCGCCCATGCAAGAGGAATTTGAAGACGACCGTGACCTTCTGAATATTTATTGTACCAAGCTCATGGTAGGCGTATGATCTCATTTATTTTCAAACCAGTTAGTCTTGGTCAGTTTAAAAAGGTGCAGGTAGCCACAAACTGAAATGGATAACCTAGCTATCTGCATGCATACTTACAAATTTGAACAACGGATGTGCATAGTACATAGACTACATAGGTATTTTTTACATAGGTATTTTTACGGCAAAAAGTAATCAGCCATTCAATTCTTCTCAAAGAAACCCTTGCGCGATCGTAATCTTTCAGCGAAGAGGCAACATCGAGGTTATTAATCGCGCTAAGGGATTAAAAAATTAAAAGACCACTTAGGGTTGGCTACTACATAAAGAAAAAATAGCTACGTCTTGGCAAAAACCCATTCATTAGTCAAAACGGATGTAAAATATTTTTAAGGTTGGGTTACCAATATTAAAACTTAGCACATGTGGTACTGATCAATATCTTATAAACTTGCCACATAAATATTTAACTAAATATATTGACATAGTTTGGAAGTTGCGTTTAAAAACAAACTGAAGTGAATTAAGCAAATTTCGTGACGTAATAAAAACTTCGTATATTTGCCCTGTTTAAACCTGGATTGCTGTTATGTTCTGAACACAGAGAGAATCGTTTACATGTTTAAAATGACTGACACCTCATGAATGACTTGTCAATAACGAGTTCCTGTTTTTGTTTTCATGCACATTCTAAAGACTTTCAGAGACCTTTAATCCGCCTTAGCAATACTTGTCTTTAGTTTAGTTAGTTCAACTTTAAGCTGTACAAAATGTCTTGTCTCTCTCGCCTTTTTTTAGAATTACTTTGACGGCTTTCAATACCATAAGCAGACAATAAAAGGAGAGGACATCACCCCACATCTAGCTGTAAAACTCTCTGACAAGTTCAAAACAAGATTTGAGGTCGCAAAACGCCTACAGAAAGCAGTCGAGGAGTCTTACGCCAGGTCGCTGAAAGCTGCACCGCAAACAGAATGCTGCAAAGTCGACAAATCAAAGCTGAAGTACAGCGAACGATTCCGTTGCAAAGTGGCCCTCGACGATGTTTGCATGAAGGTTTCTGGCAACGCTTCTCCAAACCCAGTCCATTTAGACGAAGGCGTCTTTAACGAAATGAAAGACATCTTGAAAACTTATCCCTTTATCAGATGGCAGTACTTTGGATCGGAAGAAGGTGTTTTGACTAACTATCCAATGTTTGACGACAAAGAGGAATGTGGCAAATACGATCCTCGATACAGACCGTTTTACGCGGAAACGGCCACCCCTGAAGCTAAGGACGTGGTGCTTGTCATCGATATAAGTGCGTCAATGACAGGAGAAAAACTGTACATTGCTAAAGAAGCTGCAAAAACAGTCTTGGACACGTTAAACCCAAAAGATCAGGTAGGTGATACTTGTGTACAGCGAGGGTCCCACTGAGGATTAAGGACTGCAGCCAACATACCTTTAAGACTCCGTTGTAGATTAAGAAAGACAGTACACATATTTGTTCGGGGTTTAGTATCGGGCACCAAAACAAGTCCTTCAGGTCTGCAGCGACCACCCTTTTAGTACATTGCCTTGCGGGTGTTCCATGTCAAAATTGCCCAGGTCTATACGCCGATGAAAGTTCCCAAGGCCTGGATTTCTTTTCTGCTTCGTTTCGAAAAGGACATGCGGAGAGTGTTCATAGACCAGTTATTTGTATGTCGTAAATTGACGGGCCGACGCAACTAAAAAAAATGCGCAAATTTACAGTCATGAAATTAATTCTGCCCTGTTCACACGGCTAGATTTTCGTTGCCCGCTAACTGGGTTAATTTTGGCTACAGCTATATGTTGTGAATTTGTAAATGTGTGAATATTAGGCAGTTATCGAATCATTTGCTTTTTTAGGTTGGTATTGTCTCTTTCAACAATCACGCCTCAACTCCAGGCGACGTTGGAGGCAAACTAAGCCGATGTTACAGTGAACGGTTAGCGCTGGCAATCCCTGCAAATATCAGGAGCATGAAAAGTTATGTTGATGGGCTGGTGCCCTATGGTAAGCGACAAAGCGAATTTTTGTAAGCATTTAAAAATAATACAAAGACAGTGACCTTCCAGTCCTTGAGAAAGGGAAGCGAAGGGGTTTAAACACGATATTTCTTTTTTATCGCTTTACAGGTCAATCTCAATACAGATTGGGATTTGAAAAAGCATTCAGTCTACTGAAAGGCTCAAACTTTGAAGAATCAGGAGGGAAGAAGAAAAGAGTCATTCTATTTATGACTGATGGGGCACCTTCAGATGATAGGAAGAAAATTATTTTCAAGACCATAAGAGATAGTAACGTTGACCTTAACAACACTGTTACCATTCTAACCTACGGATTTGGAAGCGTAGACCAGGAAATTTTGGAAGACATTGCTAAACAAGACACAGCAAAATATAACGTATCAGCAGATACCTCCGTTGGAGACATCACGGTAATAATAATAATAATAATAATAATAATAATAATAATAATAATAATAATAATAATAATAATAATAATAATAATAATAATAATAATAATAATACACTGTAGATTTAATTTATTTGCTGTTTACTTGTAAACTCATTTTTGGTGATTTGTTACTTATTAAATCTTACCTTCTTTCCCTAGCCTGGGAGATACACATTTGTCGAAGACATCAAAACTCTAAGAAGTAAAATGGCTACGTACTATAATTTATTTTCACTTGGGAAGCATGTCAACCC
>NC_135767.1:22707986-22755486 GCF_052425735.1 Oculina patagonica
ATTCGCCAGTTTTAGTACTTTCTACCGAAAAGAATTAAACCCCCGTGACAGTGCCCCTTCAAGCGTCCATTTTCCTTATTTTTCGCCCCCTCGACAGTTATGCCTTGCACTTTTGGGAAGTTTGGTCTAATCTTTGCCCAATACCTTGAATTGGACAGGAATTCTAATCTTTTTGTTTGAAATTAATTTCAAAAATTTCCTTTAAAATTGCTGGCTACTTAGGTCAAGCAGAAGTCAACAGAAGTATGAAATTAAAGATCACTTTTATAATAGTTCACCTTCTTAAACATATTATCATCTTAGCGAATATTATGTTGAACATTATTAAAATAGATCACCAAATCGATTACTCCCCTTGAAATACTGACGGTCTAATATTCGTATTGTTTTCATTATCTACAGCTCAACTTGAAAAATGTCCAACGAAGGCTCCAAACACAATTTTACGTCCATTTGAAGTTAACAGAACCAGTGATAGAGTTACCAAAGATGTAATGGACAGAAATAGTTCATCGACTGGAGCTATCGTAGGAATTGCTTTTGGATGTACTGCTTTTGTGGCTTTCATAATATTAACCACGTTCTTGGTAAGCTCAGTTAAAATTCTATTGAACTTGCCATGCTGAGCTCTAACACTCACGAAAAAAAAAATGAGAATATGATTCACATGCTTAAAATATTGCTTATCGCCTTTTGTTCTAAAGGATAAAGGTCAATCCGAGTAAGTGCATTGTTATTGTGCCAAGGTATATAGACAAAAATACAAAACAAAAGGAACTTATTAATAACCACCAGAAGGGGCAATCACAATGTACTTAATCGGTTTGATTTTTTTTTCTTTATTTACCGAAATTATCTGCGGGAAATGACGATTGTTCCTAGTGAATTATATTTTGGAGGGAAGTGGCTTTTGGGTCGAGCTTGTTTGCATTGTTTCTGTTTTTTTTTTTTTTTTTTTTTTTTTTTTTTTTGTGGTGTTAAGATAAGACGCGAAGCATGAGCAACTTTACTGGTTAACATCGAACTAGGTGTTTTTTTTGCAGCTGAAATTTAACAGCTTCGAATTTGCGCTTTTTAACAGTTCACAAACTCTATTCAATTTTTTTCTTTAGATAGCTAGACATCGCCGTAACTTGAGCGGACCTCCCATTAACAAAAACACAAGTCCCTCCACTGAAGAGATCATCAATCCTACAAGACCGGATCCCAATAATCGTCCTCCAGCTCCTCTTCCTGAAGCAGTAAATGTCGCATCTGATGAGGATTACGAAGATCCCAATTCGTTACGTTTTCGTCAAGCTTTAGCCACGGTAACGTCTATAACATCAACTCAGTGGCCACCACCTTATGATGAAATCCAAGTCCGGCATAGCGATATACCTAACACTAACAAACAAACTAGGGACAGGTTGATTTGGTGTTTTTGGTGGGGTCTGAGGCGCCATCCTCAGCTGCTGCCGAACAAGGAGAGCAACAGTATGGAAACATACCTTTACAAAGGAACCTGTCAGATACCAGTCTGATGCCACCCACTGGCGAAGCAAGAGAGCTATGCGACTCCAACAGGCCAGCTTTACACCATCACGAGAGTGGTGATTCTGTCACCCTTGATCCTGATGGTTACATAAAATGCATCCCTTAGAACGCTTCATTCTAAGGACGCTTCAAGAACGACTAAATTGCTGTTAGCCTATTTCTGGGTATTAGCTGAAAGTGGACAAAGTAGTTAACGTCCTTTGGTGTTGTATGGAATGAAAATTTCTTAGACCTTTTTTTTGCAATTTTCACTGGCATGCCTGGGAAAAATGCTAAATAAAGAGGGTGAGGGGGTAGGCTAGAAAACTGTTGCGTAAGCAGTTCGGAGTAAACTTTTTTGGCACTAGTGTGATTGCATATTACTTTATGTGAACTGGTTTAGTTCCACGAGTTAATACTTTAATGAATACAGTCGAGTGGAGACTTTGACCTAGTCAACTGTACGGAACCTCCACTATTTACCTGCATGTAGCGGAGTTAAGAGCCTTATATTACGCAAGTCTAAATGACCGGTTAAGGTTGATGCGAAAGCGAAACTGAACGCATCAAGTACGCAGACTCAACTTTGCTAAAGGCCTAATATCAAAAATTCAAAGATTTGAAATTACACATGCCAACCTCGTCACCAGGGTCTTACTCTCCCCGCCCAGGGAGAGAGAGACCTGGGAACGATGTTGCACAATTGCATCGGGCATGCAGTAGAAGAAAAGCACGATTGGTAACCTAGCTCCAAATGTGATATAAAAGAAATTAGATGACGCATGCACCTTTGGCTCTAAATACCGCATGAAACTAGAAAAACTAGGCCAACAACGACGAAATATTGCATAAGGGTGAAAGCGATTTTTTTTACAATGAAACATTCTCCCTTAGAACTTAAAAAGCTTTTCTAAAGAGGACACTACTGGTGGCTGTCAAACCGTTACTTAATCCTTCAATTTTTGCTGTTACTGCATCTTTTGATTTTAAGTATTTTAAAATAAAGTAAAAACAACGGTGGGGGTTTGAGTTTTCTTGTACGTCCGAGGGTAAATAGCAACTTTCAACAAGTTTACCGCATTTCTGTCATTTTTGTATTGAGATTTTGCATTTATATTTTCGAAGAAATCCAGGCTTTTCATTTTGTAAAAACTCCTTATCACAATTAAGTCTCTCCGATCCCTCTCGCCTTTTCGAAAGGCGGTGAACTAATTTATAAAGTCAACTGATTTCAATCCATTTATTATAGTAAAAATGAGTTATTGAAGTTACAGTAAATCTTCCCGAGTACCCGAATATGTTATATAGTTAAAAATTGATAAAAAGATGTATAAAACAACAGATTACAGTGATTACAATAATAGCACCGTTGCGTGCTATTTTCACGCACATATCATATGCATACAATTACATCGAGCGTACATAAACGTTTTTCCTATATTCATTGCAGGGGTTCTCTTATATATCCCTGCATAGAAGGTGAACCAACTAGCTGTTTATTATGGGACACTGGTAATTAAATAAAACCTATTTTTAGGAGAACCTGGCAGTTTCTTTTCCACAAGTCTGAAAAGCCTTTTAAGGCTCTTGTGAGACCCTTAATAATAACACTCACTTCCGAAGTTAATAATAACTTAAAGACTGTGACACTATCTAAGGTAGATACGTTTTAAGGCGGGAACCTGTTAAATGCAAACAACTCTAAGGCTCTCCAAGGCTACCTTTTTGAAAGGCAAAACTCTCTCAGAGGCAGAAATCAATCTGGGCAGAGAGCTCCTTTACATCTGGAAGGGAGACTACTATCTAAGGTTAAATTTACTCCCTTCGCGGTCTAGGGCCTCACTGATGCGGAAATTTCGTTACGCAATTATCCCTTCTTTAAGTAGTCCTCTTTTAATGGCAGAGACCTCTAAGGGGGACATTATTCTCGAAATGAGACTGAGTAAAGCTCATACCTATTAGCCTAAAATAAGTGCACAAATGCAGCATATTTGTGGAACCTGGGATCTCGGTAGACCTTAGTGATAGTTTTAAGTTGTTTAAAGTCTATTGAGTTTCTTCGGGAACAACCGTTGTATGAATACATTTCAAGTACCCATGATCATCAACGCCTTCTGCATCTTCACCATTACGTGTCTCCACTGATGTTTTAGCAATGGATGACTGTACATTACCGTATGGTGACTCTCTTTTTTTCGATATGGGCGGTTGGGATGTGGTATCAGGAAGGGGTACAGATGGGTCTCCCATTTCAGAGGGTCTCCTAGCTCGAGGAACGAGCGGTGGTGGATTTCCATGATGTTCTTGCAGTTGCTGAGTAGCGATGACTCCATCACTGTCCGCAGACGGCTTCCTTTTGACGGTTATGGGAAGCTGTGAATCACCTATCTGAAAAATTCCCAGAGCTAGAGATGCTACAGCGCCAGAAGGCCTCGTTGTCGTTGGAATGGGTGGAGGCGGGTTGGTAGGCCGACTGTACGTTCTCTTCTTCCGAATCTCTGGTTGTGCGTCGTTAGCTTGAGCTGCCTCCGGTACCATGGGCGGCTTACCGGTTGGGCGACTTCTTATTTCGTTGTATGGCGCTGGCCATGGTGTTATCTGATCAGGATCCTCATATTGATGACCTAATGGATTCTGGCTGGACATGGGATGGTCTCCTTGTTGGTTTTCGACCATCCTTTGCGTGGAAGGAGTTCTCCCTTGGCGCACTGGTGGACCAATCATTCTTCGGTAACGTTGTATACCCTATTGAAACAAAATATGGTTCAATATAGAGTACAGTCGAACTTCGATTATCCAGACTTGTTGGAACTAGGTTTATAATCCGGATAATCGAGGATCCGGATAATAGAAAGTATGAATATTAATGAGCCAGAATAAAACCAGGGCATCCGTCTGACAGGATGCGGTGGGTCAGATCCGCATAGTTTGCTAACGTACGCATCTTCGGCGCATTTTTCTGCATATAACAGAAACAAACAGAAACGTTGCTTCATAATAGCGATAAATCAGCTGTAAACCATTCTCAAAAACGAATATTCCGAAGACAGTGGTGGTATCGTGATGTTCCCTCTGGTATGCCAACCCTAAGACAGTCGTAATTTGTTCTAAACAACAAAAACGAGTTAAACTTAACATTTAATTATGCTTCTTGGTGGAGCCAAGGAATTATTGAGATTCGAGAGAAACAAAATTTAGTGGTTTTCCAAGAGACCAGTCATAAAGTGATTTGTTATATGACACAACGAAGACATTAATAGAATACGGGTAACGGTGTACTAGTACTCTCTGGCTTCATATTTTTTGCGAAGTTGCCCGCTCAAAGACTTTTGGCGGAAAACAGATTTATTGTCAAATGACTTGTGACCTCGAAGTAGCCAATGAGAAAGCGCGCGGTTCGATAAGAATTTCAGCCGTATAACAATGGCACTTTAAGTCTGTCGTTTGAAATAGAGTCATGATAAACACGTGTTCGGTATTTTTTCCCATTGCCCCTTTTGTCCATAAACGATCAAAAAATAGTAAAAAAAACAATTTCTTACCCAATAAAGGGCAGCCACTATTATAACCACAAGAATAATACTTCCTATAGAAATGCCTACAACAGCACCGGTCGACAAGCCACCGCTCTCTGGACTTGATGCTTCGGTACCGGTAGGACCACATTTTGGTTCATCGACCTGCCCATCAGCTGCCAGCAAAAAAGTAGAGTCAACCAAAGTCATGAAAATATCTTGGGTGGAGTAGAAATGCAAGACTTTAACTTTGTGTCACACAATACAACGACCACTTGAAACACGAGAGGCAGTATAATATGTTGCCCCAATCACTCCTCAATATCAAGTCGATCGCTCACCACTCGCTACATTGTGTTAAACATATGCAATATCAAGTGCATTTGATTCATTGTTGCAAAAAGCTTAGAATAGTAATAATTTGACAAAAAAAATAACAATGTACCTAATTGACCACTCCACGAGTGGAGCTTTTCGGGGCCAATGTAAAAAATCTCTGAAACATTTTTTTAAGTGAAACTGAAAGCGAAGAAAAGATACTCTTCATGTACCTTCAGTGACAGGCGTCTCTCTTCCTCTAAAGCACTGTTCAGCACTACCACAGTAAGGATTTGACAAGATAACATTGTCCTTGTCCTTCTCGCACCAGTAGCAGCTAACAATGCCGTCGCACGTCTGCCGGCTGTCTTTTTCCTGACAGTGAGGATCAAAGCACTTTTCTATCTCGGGACATCCCTTCCTTGGAGACGAAGGAAGATCTTGTGATTGGTCTGGGGCTAATGCTGGGCAAATTGGAAGGCTGAAAACATAAAGTACGATTTAATATCACAAGGAGGTTAGAATAGAAAGGGAGTATTCGCGAATTGCCTTAATTTGTAACGTCAATGCAGCGCATTCTATATTCCAACCGCCGCCGGGCTCAGTTGGTAGAGCGCCGGACGCGTGGGGAGGTCGGGGCGAACCCCAGACCGGACCAACACAGGGTCAATACTAAGGAGGTGCTGCCTGTCTCAAGGAGACATCTAGTCCGGAGGACTAACCGAGGTCCCGTCTCCGTTCCATCCTAACAGGGGACCAAAGGCCACACACTACGAAGAGCAGGGACGAAGCCCGGTGTGTGGCGGCCACAATTGATCATACAGAGTGAAGCGCATGAACATACACATATGGAAAATGCGCAATAAATGCATTATCATACTTATCATTATAACCTTTACTGATTCAGGAGTGCCTGGCTTTAGGTGTAGATGTTTTCAAAAGTAAAATACATGTGCGACTCTAGTTGTATCACCTTAACGCTTTGACTAATTCAAAGAGGCATCGCAATGCTTAACTCTTAAGCTAAACCATTGCAAACTAGGACAAGCAAAAGTTATTTTTAAAAAAAGAATATCAAACCTGCTATTGGGAAATTCGCCTCGACAATAATGAAATTCCAATGGAGAGGTACAAGGACATTCACAAGATAGGAACTGATTGCACTGTTTATCTGAAGAACATGTACAACCACCTGCAGGACAGACTTGATCTCTGACAGAGATTCCTGCAGAAAAGAAAAGACATAATAATTTATTTTCTTTCTTTATTGAGGCGTTGCCACACGAAAGGACACTTTGTCACTGCTACTGTCACTGTCACAGCGACATGTTGTGGGGACAAAATCACAACATACTGAACATACGCACATACAAGAAAATATATCAGGGACGTTTTGCAGTGACACAGCTCATTGCGCCATATGGGACGTGTCGCTGCAGATGAACTTGCCACATTTTCCTGTGTGTGTGTGCATGTTCTGATTTTGTCCTTGCGACATGTCACTTATCATGACTCTTCGTGTGCAACCACCTCAAGGCAAGAGTACTATCCCCTCATCCTTCTCTGTGCCCCACTGTCAAAACAATTACC
Source organism: Oculina patagonica (assembly GCF_052425735.1). Lineage (NCBI taxonomy): Eukaryota > Metazoa > Cnidaria > Anthozoa > Scleractinia > Oculinidae > Oculina > Oculina patagonica. Next base: position 22,714,925 of record NC_135767.1, read on the forward strand.
CCGAACCACTTCAACAAGCAAAAATATTTGCTCATTATGTTGTTGTGGATCTTAAACTTAACGGCATTCAGAGAAATCTGTCGAGAGAACTTTTGTAACTGTTCCCTCCGAAATAGGCCTGGTTGAAGGAAAACTGTAGTTCTCAAAGTCCCAAGATATTATTTAAATAAGGATGCAAAATTAAGACTATTTATTCTACAACATCTCCTTGCTAAAATTGAATCCGAAGTGCAAAAAATTATTAAACAAAATATTTTAATGTAGCGTTATAATTAACTCATTTACTAACCTAAATATACGTTTGTTCCTTCAATTTTTCCAAGTTGATATTTAGTACAGCTTCCAACATTACCAAGGGCATCAACTCTACCAGAAGGTAAATGGACTTCATAAAAGGTTTGCTTTTCAATATCGTCTAGATTGCGACAATCCTTTTTAACCAAGTACCCATTGCTAATCATGTCTTGCGCAATTTGCTTCTCTTTTTCGGTGATGTGCACGTGTTCTACCACGTGCTTGTCAGCCGAAGGATCCATGAAGTCCTCGTGCATGACAAGGAAGCCAGCACTGTCCATAACAAAGCACGAATAGGTTTGTATTTCTCCGCACCTAGGATAGACCTCCGTGAGTAACCTGTGAATTTTTATCAGAGTTAAAGTTGTCATAAGCCTTTTAGAAAGCATGTTAGTGTGTAGAAGGCGCAGATTACCTTCAATTTTGACAACTGAGTTGGCTACAAATATGAGAGTCTTTTTCGAAAAACATTGAGATAGAAAACAAAAACAACAGAATTCTGCTTGTTAGTGCTACGAGTAACGCAAGGCACAAGACACAGTCATAACTCTTGTAAGCTGATAATTTTTTTTCTTTTTAACAGCTGGTTATTGTATAGTTATATAACATATCTGGGCTGCGCTGTTTTATCATATAAACATCTTTTTTTTCCGTTCTTTTTTAATCAACTTAATTTTTTTTCCTATCCAAACACTTATTGGTGCTTTTCTAATACAATTTTTTCTTTTCAATATTATATTTTTTTAACCCAAACTCAACTGTTTTACTTTTACACATACAGCTAGTTACTGGCGTCGTGAGTGCAAGCAAACGCGGTGCGACATTATGCAAAAAGTAAAATTGAGGGTCCACTATCTTCAAAGTTGCGTCCAAGGTAAATCAGTTCATTGCGTGTTCCAGTATTACAACCGGCGAGTCTGGTTATAAACTTCCAAGGTAAAGTCGCATACCTGTAAAAATACCTCAGAGGAAAGTCGGCGCCCATGACTCCAAGCACTTCATCATTTGTCTGATGAATTTGACTTGATTCTCCCCGGTGCAGCGCACGCGCAGCAGTTATCACCACTCCAGCTCCAGAAATGTCCAAATATGGTGTTGTAAGTGTAAGAAATCCTGAATGACTTAACGCAGTGTAATACCTGGAATAGATATGCAATCGAAATCTGGTTTATATTAACAATAACAACTCATCCTCAAACATTGGCAGACAGATGTCAGGATTAAATTGGTTACCCGATATGCCAGTTTGATTTTGTTAGGGGCATAGGATAATTATAATAATTAATCATTCTCAAAAGTTGATAATGAGGTAAAGTATACTGGAAGGAGAACGTAGCACCCTTGCGTGCATACATTCCCACAAGCTGTGTACATAATTGAATAAAATGTATCGAGAGCGACCATTTCATTCATATTCATATTGGACGCAGACCGGACCAAAACTCAGGGTCTAAAAATAATTGAGGAAAACGTGTTGCCTTTGTATTGACATCTGCAAATGGTTAGATATTCTAGTCTTCTCGGATAAGGACAATAAATCGTAGGCCCCGTCTCCTGCATCTTCAGTGTATATGGTCAGCAGGGGACGTTAAAGAACCCACACACTTATCGCAAAGAGTAGGGCACGGAGTTCCCGGTGTTGTGGTCTGGCCTTTTCACATGTATTCATGGGTTGGGTGGTGGGACGAGATCACATACATGGACGGATAGCGGCTGCCAAAGGCGCCTGTGATATGCTTAAGTCCGATCTCGTCCCGTGCTGTAATTGTGAAGGGCATTGAGCAAAGGAAATGCGCTATAGAAGTATCATCATCATCATCATCATCATCATCATCATCATCATCATCATCATCATCATCATCATCATCATCTTCTAGGTAGTATAACGTACCAAGGTCTTTTTCTGGGATCAAAGCCTTTGGCCAAGACGTCACCAGGAGTCTCCCTAAAAACTCCATTTGCCGTTCCAATGTATCTCCAGATCAAATATTGAGTGTGCTTCGTTTTGTCACGCAACCACACATCTTCTAGTTTCCAGGTGGCGATCACGGTGTCCCGAATGTCTCTCCTAAGCTTGGAATATGCTTCACTTCCTTTTCGGCCCATCATGTAGTCAGTTAGTAATCGCACGCTCACTTCCGTTTCGTCTGTGCCAAAATATTCGTAAGGGTCCAAGTAGGCATCTGGAGCAAATGTCACAACGGTGGTATCTACGTAAAGGAATGAAAACAATGGAATGAATAAAGCAATAACAAACGAAACAAAATCTACTGGTGTGAAGTGAAAGAGAATGTTATAAGCCGGATCACATCGAAATGAGTCAAAAAGAAATCGTGTCAGTGTTGTATTAGGTTTGTATACCTTCGGTGCTAAATGAAATTCGTTAATCCGATATAACATGGCAGTTGAGAACATGACAACAGTAGATTGATATTTATGTGTCTTAATTTTAATTTTACCTTTTGTTGCTAGTTTTCCAAAATATAAACAAGTCCTCTCAGATGGCGCCAGGTCTATTCGGTGATAGTTAAACGTGTAATCTAATACAATAGGTCATCGTTAGCAGGTTTAGGACAAATAATTCAACACCCCCCCCCCCCCCCCCTCCTAAAACAAAAAAAGACAAAAACTGCAAATACAAATACAAATACAAATAAAACAACAAACAAACAATTCATCACTTTACTGAGATACTACGGTTTTTTGCTCAATGTGTCAATCATTCAGTCGGTCAACAAATCGATCAATCAATTTATCAATCAATCGATCGATCTGTCCGTACGTTATTCTTTCGTCAGCCAGTCAGCCAGTCAGCTATCCAGCCAAAAAGCCAGTCAGCTACCCAGATAGTCAACTCAGTCAACCAATGAAAAATAGTGAAGAAAAGAGACTATAGAAAATAAAAAAATCATATATTAATGTTATCTCAAGCATTATCAATTTTAGTTCTATAGGCAAATGACATACTTGGAAACTCTAATCTATTTTACATACCATCAGGGATTTGTAAAGTGTCTAAAACATCGTTTTCCAGAGAGACTGGTATGACCACACCAAGAGAAAATTCTGTGCCTTGTACAGGACGCCAGTAATATGTGGAGGTAATATGCGTCTCTGTGACTCCTTCCTTGATGCTTCCTCCTCTTGGTAGATAGCGAGTAGCACTTAGTGATTTGTTTCCACTCATACCTCTATTCAAAACAATCACACGACTTGATCATTCCCGAGATTTTTACGACTCCAGATGCATAAAATCTTAGGTAGACAAACGTGTTTCCTCGCTCGCTCTGTTTTCCCTGTCTTTCTCTCTCTGATTTGTTGTTCTGTTTTAAACTTTTGCGTAGACGTAACACGCAATCCAAGAGCTTATTCCTAGTCATCAGGTAATTCAATTTCAGATCGAATCTGAGTCGTCTTATTGAGCGGGAAGAAGAATTGAGCATACTTGAGGAAGCGGCAGCCTATTGAGGCTGAGTACAAAAACTTTAAATTTACAAACAGCCATTTGCAAACCAACTCTTGCAAATGCCTTGTATCAGACCGCATTTTCAAAAAAGGCAAAAACGAAAGTTTATTTTAAAGTGACCTACTTAATCTGGTACGACTATTGCTCGTTATCGTTATCCATTGAACTGAGTTTTAAGTAAACGCTAGTGCTCTTGTCTTTTGTCGAGACACCGGAGTTTATTCGTAGCCGAGGGAGCTCATGTTAAGGATTAACGTTGACATACATACTTTGACATCGAGTCAAAAATCGACTTAAACTCTGACTCTGGCCGTTCCAGGTTCCTGATGTCCATATAAATAGGGTCCCCGTAGGCGTCAGCTGGTGCTGGTAGGAGTGGGTGAATTAACGTCCTTCCGGATTTAGTGGTCATAAAAGCGTATGTCGTCCGACCTTGTTTGTAGTATTCAGTTATGTCTGGCATAAGGTCCTCCATATTGATATCAGTTCCGGCCACACCAATGAACTTTCCTTGGTGATAACATGCCACGGTGACGGATACCAAAAGCCCTAAAAATGGAGTAACAGAAATAAAAAAAAACTTGCACTGGCATGTTCGCTTTCAAATACTCTTTTTTTGCTTTATAGGAGTAAAAAAAATAATGCAATGAACTTTTAGGTCTGTTTTTATAGAATTATGCAGGTCTCCCCTATCACCCCGATTGTCTTAAACATTTTTTAACGAACTGAACGGAGGGAGGTGGGTTTTTTTTAAAAACCGGTCTGAAGATAGGGTTTGAAGGGGTATGGTTGGCTGCATTGTTTTTTTTTGGGGTTGTGGTTTTAAGGACTGGCATCCCATCCAGAGGGTAGGAATACCCCTGGGCGGTTTATGCTTCGGAATTGTAAAAGGCCCAGGAGGTTTAAGCTACAAGTACAGACCGACGTATCTTCTTAGAAGTTAACCTTGGTAAACGGGATGTATTTAAGGATAACTGAAGCCTACTACGAAAGTCTCTTGTAAGTATTAGAAACTTCAGCCTCTGCAGACTTGACGTTGTCCCTGATAATCTTCCCAATCCTACAACATATTTATTGTACCTGTTCCAAAAGCGTCAACATACGGGACAGACACAACAGGACGACTAAGTTGCTCTGCAAACAGGTCATAATACGTCGCCATTTTACTTCTCAGCGTTCGCATATCTTCAACAAAGGTGTAGCTTCCAAGCTAAAGAGAAAGACAGAGTGAGAAATATGAGAGGAAAAATGTAGTTCGTTCAATAATGAAAACTTGCTTCTATGCAACGTCAGCTTTCAAAATTCGCTTCGGAGGTAGTTGAGTGTATCAAAAGCAGTAATTTTTGTGTGTGGTTTTTTGGCGCTTGTTTGTTATTTTTTGTTTTTTTTAGCGGGAAAAATTGAATATTTTTGTTTTTTTTTTTTTTTTTATTTTAGTTTTAAAAAAAAAAATTATACAGTGATTTACGTTCGAGTATTCTAATGTGGGAGAAAGGGCGAGTTACTGTTAGCATGTAATTCTTTGATTGTATTACCGCTATGTCTCCAACGGAATAATTTGCTGGTACACCATATTTTGAAGTGTTTTGGCGGGCAATATCTATCAGAATTTCCTGGTATCCTAGGTCGAATCCATATGTTAGAATGATGACTGAGTTGTTAAGCTCCAAGTTCCGGTTTCGTATCGTCTCGAACAAGGTCTTCTTGGAATCAGTTGGATCCCCATCCGTCAGAAATAAAATGACTCTTTTCTTGTTTTTCCCCGAGTCTTCAGAGGCGGAGCCTTTCAGTAACTCGAACGCTTTCTCGAAAGCGGGTATGAATTTGGTTCGACCTGTAAAAGCAAATAAGAGTAATTACAGATAAAACACTGAAGATAGATCATTTTAACGACGTAGTTTATGGCTAAACGGAGGTTAAAAATAGTCTCTCAGTTATTTCTTATGTAGAGCTGGTGTATATACGGGCCTTTTTAATATCATTTTTTGTCACATAGAATCCTAGTCAATGACCTACATAGCTCGCCTTGCTTCTCTGGTAGCTCACTGGTTAGAGGGTCCGACCGGTGTACGACCGACCGGAAGGGTCATGGGTTCGAATCTTTTTGTCAACACTCAGAATTGTTACTTTGTCCCATTCTAGTGACAAACTGAATTCAGTTACTTACCATCATACTTGGAAGGTACCTTGCTGTCTTATTTCTTCTAAAATTATGTATTCATAGGAAACTCTATCTCTTTGTTTAATAGAACATGTGGTCGTAATCTTACCTTGGAAAGTGTGTCGATTATCAACGAAGTCCTTTAAGTTTCTTATATTTGTCGGGATGGCGAGAGCTAATTTTTCACTGTAGCACGTCTCACTTGTTGGAGTTTTGGCATCACCAACAAATGATACGATGCCAACCTAAAACAAAAAAGGAGATCATTTTGGTCCAAACCAGTCACACCTCTTATCACGCCATCATGATTATGGGATGACCCACAATTAATCATTTGATTTGCTCTGAACCAATAAAAAGCACCCCAAATTTGTCAATTGATGGATGGAATAATAAAATATCATGTTCAAGGTAAAGGAGAGAGGCGCCCAAAGGATCACCTGCATGACTTCCAAACAACTCATAGCAGTTATGCGGACAGTTTATTACATTTGAACCAAGTTATATGGCCTATCCCACACAAGTCCCAGCTTATAATTAGTGGCAAAGCACCCAACCGGTGGGCTGGAAATCATAGGTTTGATTCCTGCTGGGACAATTCGAAAGTTTCTTCTTTTTTTTAAATAGCCTGTGTCACTGAGTGATTTTATCAATACTGTCAAATATTACGCACATGATCTTTCGGGTTCATTGTATCCAAGACTGTTTTTGCTGCCTCTTTAGCGACGTCCAACTTGTCTCCAGTCATTGACGAGCTTGTATCCATGACCAGCACTACGTCCTTAGCTTCAGGGGTAGCGGTTTCCACGTAAAACGGTCTAAAACGTGGATCGTATCCGTCACATTTCACAGGGTCGTCATATGTTGGAAAGTTGGTCATTACACCTTCCTCTGATGCAAAGTAGATCCACTTGATAAAGGAATGTTCGTCCGAGATTGCTTTTATCTCTTTAAAAACTCCACTGTCTAAGTGAGCTGGATTTTTCGGGGCACTACCAGAAATCTTCACGCAGATACTGTTAAGGTCCACTTTTGAACGAAATCGAACATCGTACACCAGTGTTGATTTGTCGATCTTGCAGCATTCTTTCCATGGCGATGTGTTCGCTGTCCTAGAGTACGCCTCCTCTACTGCTTTCTTGAGGCGCTCTGCGATGTTAAACCTTGTCGTGAATCTTTCACGGAACTTCGCAGCTAGTGGAACGATGTTATCTCCTTTTATTGGTTGCTCACGATATTCAAGGCTGTCAAAATGTTTCTAATAAAATGAACAAAACGCACCAGCTAAGCCTCTTAGGAGTTACAACGAGAATTTGAAGCATCTGCTCCATTAAATAGGTGACAATTATGGCTGGCCCATGCATTAAGGTTGCGCAGGAACCTTGCAATCATTATGTATGTATTTATTTAAAGAGTATGCACGAACTGCGACGACTGAAGCCGACAACAAACGAAATATTCATGAGAATTGTTTTCTTTAAGTTCTTTTTACAAGTAATTACGAGTAATTGTTCTCAGGTTTGTGCCCCGTGCGCTGGAACAAAGCGAATTATCATAATTAGATTCACAGCTTTAAATTTAGGACACGTTGTTGTAAACAATGACTCGGAAGGTCTTCAGAAGCGTAAAAACCTGCAATGGTTGTATCCAAGTTTTCTCCGCCGATATAGAATTCCAGGAGCTGATTCGTGAGGAACATAAACGTAGTGTACTCTTTTGTGTTCTAACAAGAGCGAATTTTGAAACGTCCTTCTCAAAATGAAGACAGCACGTTTCAAAGTTAAGATTTCACATTTTTTTGAAATCGAAAATTTTGTTCTTCTCAGAACACAAAAGAGGTTATGATTTATCTCTAGGTTATAAAATAATTTTATTCGGTGCACTGTTCTTGCTGAAAACTTGGACACAAAATCGCATCATCTGCAGTTAAACTTTTAAGAGCTTGTAACATCGCAGTAAACAGTCATCTCTCAGTAAAAGGACAATCATGATGTAATCCCATCATCCCCTAATATCCTTGATAATTTTTAGAGGAATCGATGTTCAAAATGCAGCGAACTAAACCATTACAAGATAGCACGTCGTCAAGAAATTTGCCTAATGAATTTATGAATGAGCAAGGGACCTGCGCGACCTTAAAAACTTCTCAGAAACACACAAAAGGCAAAACAAAACTCCTGGTTAAGCTGCCAATTTCCAATAATAAAGTTAATCCGAATAATGAAATCGTCATGGTGACATTCACCAGCGTAAGTTAGATGAACTTAAGCAAAGAAATATTATTTCGGTTTATTTAACACCATCATCAGGCCAATGATTGAAAATAAATAAAGTTAAAGTACCAAGCTATTTGAATAACAAAAGTTCACGGCTCGCCTTCAAATAAGTGACAGGCATTTTAATCGATGAGAAGCATTATCTTTGAAAATCCATAAGAAGATATAACCTTAATTTGCAGGTAGAAATCAATCTGAAGCTATAAATATCTATTTTTTTAAGACGTGCAGAAACATCTTGAAAAGTTAAGCCTCCATTTTTCAAGTTGCAATCTATTTCCAACCTAGCCATCCGCAACCAAGGATGCTTTTTGACTGTTTCAGCGCACTGATATAGCAAAAAAATCTGTTAAAATCCATGACAAAGCCCGACTTTGTATACATGTTTACCTGCACCTCCTGACTAGCAAACTACATCGATAAAACCGAGCGCACACTCTACGAACGCACACGTAAACACGTTTGTAATAAAGATAGCGATATTTTTAATCATTTGAACAGTTGTGCCTTTTTTCACCATCTTTTAGCGCTCTGAAATGTTTCATGCTTGTATCAACACCGAAGAATTTTATTTCAGGGCAGTGAGGGGCAGTAATCTGAAATTTATTTTATTTAGGGAAGCTTTTCACATAAAAACAAGACCGCCTCTAAATAACTACGGCCAGAAGGCAAGCCGTGAACTTTTGTTATTCAAATAGTTTGATACTTTAATAAATCTGTGCTTTCTATTTTTAATCACAGCAGCAGGTGAGGGAAATGTAGTCGTTTTGGTGCCATAGGAAGCACGTATACGCGGAAATATTTCGTTTAGTCCCCGCTCCCCTTCTGAAACAATTTAATCATGCCTAAACAGCTTTCTTTTCCCCTCACCCTTCCCCTACCCAATTCAAGATATTACGGATGCTCCGTAATTTCGCCGTAGGTTGTTATTCTGCTATTATCAACGTGCGTTGCATTTTAATCTTTCATTAGGTCAACCACCGTGAAATACCAATATGTGGCAAATTAAGATCGGTCTTGTTCTTTTCAAATCGGTTTGGTTTCTTTATGAAAACGTAGACGAATACGTAAGCCTTCACAAGTATACATTTCAAACGGGAATAGGCCACAAAGAAAGTGAATGAAAAAGCCCTAAAAGCAGTGTTTATAATTTAGATAAATATCTTGCATAAATTAAACCAGTCAACTGTTACATTAATGGAAAACGAAAGTGACTTGATAACAAACAAACACAATTTGGATCGAACCATCACAGCTAGTTTCTGAAGCAGCTATCACTATAGTTTTCCTCTGTCGGTATTATAGACTCATTTTTTGTTCCTTTTTATGCAAGTTTTGCCTTATTTCCTATTGTCGAACGAGCGTTTGAGTAAACTAAAGAAAGAGTAATAAATTGCAAGCTTCGTAGCTGCCCAATTTATTCAGTCTAATCTTAAAACGTCCATCAATATGCCTTTGAAATCTAACTACTAACAGTCAAATTTAATGCGTGGATTGCATTAAAGGAGTTTTACATTAAACGAATTGTCGAGAGTTTACAAAAAAACTTCCAGGCGAGCCAAATCAGTGTGATGCTACTTTAATGGAAATGAAAGCGCTTCGTTCTATTTCATAGCCGAAAACAAACAAGACTCGACAAGTTTTTTTTTTCAGTAGAGCTGTAGTATCGAATGCAAACAACACTAAGCTAACTAGCTATAGAGCTTAGTTAGTCAATATTAGGATATCATGCAATGATTACGTTTTTGTCCATGGAATGCTGCCAAACAGAGTGAGCAAACGTCTTAACCTCTATCCATGCGAATGACTGAGAAATGACAAACAACCCACTCTGTTTTATCATCAGGCTATTCACATCTTAAAAACATCATGATTGAACATGGTTATATGAATTTAAGATTGGATTTATAATTACGCACGGGCCGATAAAAACTCGCTTACACTGCAAGATACGAATTGTAAATTTGAACTTTTCAATATTAATATTTTAACATTTCTGAGTACCCGACAAAAGGAAACTTTTTGAAAACTTTAACATTCGCAGAACCCTTCAGGACGGCCCTATAGTTGTCATTATCACTGTATTTACTAGTTAAGCAAGTCATACTGGTTTGTGTTACCTGCATTTCGTCCACACCAAGAGCATCCTTTGCAAAGCTCTGTAACTCTTTTCCTATCTTTGCAGGATCGACTAAAAGATTTGCATCGACTTTGGATAAACACACGAAGCATACCACGAGTAAAAGGAAGAAAAAGGTTAAGTTTGGAGCGCTTATCTGGTTAACAGAGGCCATTTTGTAATTCACTTCCTTATTCGTAATTTAACTGGATCCACTGCGTGTTTGTCAACAGACTTATAGTAAAACCACTGGAACAATGTAACGCAACGAGCTGTAAACACATCTCTGGCATGCAAATTATGCCATTATCTCAATTTTAAAACCACAAAAGTGGCACAAAATTAATCATCGTGTTTCTCGGTCACGAAACCACTCAGGAAAATATAATTTAGTCTTTAGAGCGAAACAAAAACGACTGGATCTTTTGGTTTCAATTTATTAACGAGATAATGGGAAACATATAACATGGCCCTAAAATGACGTATTTAAATCAAAAATTACACACAAAACAGATATTTCACATTTCTAATAAAAAATACAATAATTTAACTTTCATTCTTAAGTACTATATAAAAAAAGAGAAAAAGGAAAATATATATATAAAAAAACTAAACTACAAATAATAATGTACATTCCGAGTGGTTTGTTTTCTTCTTTCATCTTATTAGAAACGCCGGCCGTAGAAAATTTAGAAAACCTCTTGAACCAGGGTAGCACGACGTGAATAAGGCAAGAAACTTAGAGAAAAAAAAATAAAAGTACACCCCAGACCTTAGTGAGAGACAAACGGCATGAGCCTTTGGTATTATCTTATGGATAAACGGCCAAAAAATCATATATCAGTGTCGTAGATGAATTAAATTATTGGCGAAGCGGTCTTTCTGAGAGAATTTTTTTCCAGCAAATTTTAACTGACTAAACTCAATGGCCACTTTACCGAAACTAGAAACAGTAAAAAAACAACTGCGAATAAGCGTTTAAGACCTGTTTTCAAAGCTTGGATTGGCGGTGGCGAAGGTGGCTCATTGTGCCAAGAAAATGCGGGGTTTGGAATTGCTTCAGACGGGTAGGCTGTGCTAACCGGTGGAGCCGATGGTGAGAATCCTGAGTCTGAAGCCCACATGCTTGGTATATGTACCCGTTGCGCCCTTAAAGTAGATGGTGTGGTGCATCGACCTGCACACCAGTTATACTTTCTCTTTCGCTGTGATTGGCTACCCGATCGGGCACGATGGGACTATCTTTAACCTGCTCAGAATTACTCGCCGTGTCGTCTACGTCTACTGTATAAAGGGAGGCAGGTCCAAAACCGTCACCCCTTTATATACGTTTTTGTGACAGGAAAGATAACCATTTGATATACCTTCAATAGAAAATGGTACCCTTCACTAATCGTTTCACTTGAAAAAACATCTTCATTCCCAGAATAACCTCTTTTAACAAATACTTCTGTGAATCAACCATTCTATGCGTTTCTTTTCGAGATTACGCCAAAAAGCTCTAATAAAAACCAAAAACCTCAAGAACGAGTTCGGTAACCTATCATATTTTTCTGCTGTTTTGAATTAATGGAATAAACATGGACCAATTCTCAGTGTAGAATAAGAAATAATCGTCGGAAAAGTGATTAAGCAAAGCAATCGTGACTATTTTCGTGGTGGTTTTATAAGGATTTATTGGGTATAAATAAGGTGCTGTTGCTCCCAAACGAGCATGGGCACCCCCCCCCCCCAGCCATTTTTATTTCGAAATTTTAGTTCCTATAACATAAACTATCAATAGGCAAAGTTTGACAAACATCAGTCAGTGCAGGCTCTATTTCAGTTAAATAACCTTAATTACACTCGTTTTACTTCCAGAATACACACTGGTTATTATTGCATGCCTTCACTTATTCATATTTGTTTTGTGAAGAACATATCTAGAACGTGGACGAGGGTGGGAAAGGAGGGGGGGGGGGGTGGGGGGTTGTGTGGTAAGGCATTGAAAGTCTTTATGACGGAAGGCTTAATGCTAGATTTATAGTAAACTTTTATTTTAGTCTCCTCCCAAAAAAAAATTTCAACAAAAGCAGCTCTCCCTGAAGGTACCGTATTGGGTAACCTTAATTGATACCGTTACCTCTTATTGCTATTAGTGAAAATATGTTATTGAAGTTAGAGTAAATATTACCCGAATATTATTCGAATGTGCTATATAGTAAAAATAAAAAAAGATATATACAACAACAGATTACATGGATTACAATCATAGCACTTTTGTGTGCTATTTTCATGCACACATCATATGGACACAATTACATCGAGCGTACATAAAAGTTTTCCTATATTCATTACAGGGATTCTGTTATATAACCCCTTATATAAGGTGAACAACTAGCTGTTTATTGGACATGGGTAATTAAATAAACCCTATTTCTCGGAGGACCTGGCAGTTTCATCCTCTAAGTGTGGAAAGCTGAGATTACTCTCTCACGTCTTAAATTAATAATCACTTTAAGGCGGAGACATTATCTAAGGTAGATGTATTTTAAGGCGGAAACCTGTTTAAGACAAACAGCGCTTCGGCTTTCTAAGGCTACCTTGAAAGGCAAACTCTCTCTTAGGCGGAAATCACTCTTTGGGCAGAGAGCTCCTTTACCTCTAGAAGGATGACTCCTATCTAAGGTAAACTCCCATTGTGGTCTAAGGCCTCGCTGAGGCGTACATTTCGTTACTGAATTATCTTCTTAAAGCAGCCATCTCCTAATGGCAGAGCCATCTGTATAGTGTACATTAATTATTCATTGGTTCTCTGTAGACCTTGGTGCTAGTTTTAAGTGTTTAAAGTCTATTGAGTTTCTTCGGGAGCAGCCGTTGTATGAATATCATCAACGCCCTCTGCATCTTCACCGTCACGTGACTCCACTGGTGTTTTAGCAATGGATGACGGTACATTACTGTATGGTGACTCTCCCTTTTCCGGTATGGGTGGTGGGGATGTGGTCTCAGGAGGAAGCATAGATGGGTCTCCCATTTCAGAGGGTCTCCTGGCTCGAGGGAGAAGCGGTGGTGGGTATTCATGATGCTCTTGCCGTTGTTGTAAAACGTTGACTCCTGCACTGTCAGCAGACTGCTTTCTTTTTACGTTTATGGGAAGCTGTGAATCACCTATCTGAAAAATCCCCAGAGCTAGAGATTCTACAGCGCCACAAGGCCTCCTTGTCGTTGGAATGGGTGGAGGTGGGTCGGTAGGCCGACTGTACGTTCTTTTCTTACGAAGCGCTGGTTGCGCTTCGTTAGATTGAGCTGCCTCAGGTATCATGGGCCGCTGACCGGTTGGACGACTTCTTATTTCGTTGTATGGCGCTGGCCAAGGTGTTATCTGATCAGGATCCTCATATTGATGCCCTAATGGGTTCTGGCTGGACATGGGATGGTCTGCTTCTTGGGTTTCGACCATCTGTTGCGTGGAAGGAGTTCTGCCATGGTGCACCGGTGGAACAACCATTCTTCGGTACCGTTTTATACCCTATGGAAACAAAATGTGGTTCAGTATAGAGTGGTGTTATATTGGTGTTACCACTGGTATGGCAACCCCATCAAAAACATGGTGGTCACAAAAACGCGCTAGGTGCTGATCCAAATATATAATTAACATTTAGCTGCGGTTCTAGAGGGAAGGGGTGAGTTTTTTTTTCCCGATAATCGCAACATTCTCCGAGGTGGAGTCAAGGAATTATTGAGATTCGAGAGAAAAAAAAAACTTAGTGGTTTCCCAAGAGACCAGTCATTAAGTGGTTTGTTATATAACACAACGATGACATTAATAGAACACGGGTCATATGTACTATTAATCTCTGGCTTTATATATTTTGTAAAGTTTTCCGCTCAATGACTTTTGCGGAAAACAGTTTTATTGTCAGATATTATGTGACCTCGAACTAGCCAACGAGAGCGCGCGCTGTTCGATAAGAATTTCAGCCGTATAACAATGGGATTTTCGTACTCTAGTTTGCGATAGCGTCGTGATAAACACATCCTCAGAATTTTTCCAATTGCCCCATAAAGGATCTTAAAGTAATCAAGTGACCAATTTCTTACCCAATATAAGGCAGCCACTATTATAACCACAACAATGATACATCCTATAGAAATGCCCGCAACAGCACCGGCAGACAAGCCACCACTCTCCTCACACTTTGATTCATCGATTTGTCCATCACCTGCTAACAAAAAAGTGAGTCCACCGAAGTCATGGTTATATCTTGCGTAAAGTAAGCCGGGAAGAATTTAACTCTGAGCAACACACCCAAGTGGCACTACAAGAAGATTGCAAGAAGCATTGCAAGAAGATGGTGCAAAAATCATTTGATCTTTGTGCTAGTTTTATCTTTATTGGACAAGAATATGTCGCAGTCAAGGTTGCTTTGGGTTTACTGTCATAAACCGTCATTGTCAATGCTTATGTTAGTTTGCGGTAGCCTATGTAATGGCCAGCCGATAACTACCTAACATACTGTCACACCGCGATAAAAGCAATCAATCGATCAATCAATCAGTCCATCAATCAATCATTTAGTCGATCATTCAGTAGGTCAAGCAGGTAAAAAGTCAGTCAGTAAGTCAGTAAGTCAGTCAGTCAGTCAGTCAGTCAGTCAGTCAGTCAGTCAGTCAGTCAGTCAGTCAGTCAGTCAGTCAGTCAGTCAAACGATTGACATCCCTAATGCCGCCCTGATTTGAACTTGAGGTAACTTGCATTTTCCGAGACACCACAGCTAGTGATCCGAATAGAGGACTTGCATCCTTGGCCCGGATATCAAATAGAGCGCTTTTGCTACAGTAAGATTAAATGTGTTTAATTCATTGTTGCAATGAAGCTTGGACTAAAAAAAGTAAATAGTATACTTAATTTACCATTCCTCGAGGGGGGCTTTCCAGAGCCAATTCAACTTGAACAAACACTGATATCAGTGAGAATGATTAAAATATAACTTCTATGTACCTTTAGTGACCGGCGTCTCTCTTCCTCTGAAGCACTGTTCAGCACTACCACAGTAGGGATTAGATAATATCACATTATCCTTGTCCTTCTCGCACCAGTAGCAGCTAACAATGCCGTCGCACGTCTGCCGGCTGTCTTTCTTCTGACAATGAGGATCAAAGCATTTCTCCAACTCCGGACATTCCTTCCTTGGAGACGAAGGAAGATCTTGTGTTTGGTCTGGGGCTAATGCTGGGCAAATGGGAAAGCTGAAAAAATATTAAGTACGATTTGATGTCACAAGAAGGGTAGATTCTTAAAATGACTAATTTGGAAGGGAGTAAAAACATTATTCTTGACTTGTCTTATTTAGTTGTAAAGCTGTGGCGCTTTGACAAAGTTAGCTGTTCAGAGAAGAATTACAAAGATTAAATATCAAGTTAAACCTTTAAAAACTAAAAAAAGACTATAGTTATTTAAAATAAATTCCAACCTGCTATTAGAAAATTCGCCTCGGCAAAAATGAAAATCCAATGGTGAGGTACAAGGACAGTTTTTTTTACATGAAGATAGGAAATTTTTACACTCTTCATCTGAAGAACATGAACAACGACGTTCAGGACAGACTTGCGATTGCTCTATGAGTGAAATTCCTGCAGAAAAAAAGGACAGTTGAATAATTTATTTTCTTTCTTCATTGACGCGTTGAACACGAAAGGACATTTTGTCACTGTCACAGCGACACGTAATAGGGACAAAATCACAACATATGCGCACACAAGAGCATATAGCAGGGACATGTTGCAGTAACACGCGGCTCATTCATATGGGTACTTGCGACATTTTCCTGTGTGTGTGCATGTTCTAATTTTGTTTTGTGACATGTCACTAATCAGGACCCTTCGTGTGCAACCACCATTTGAGGAAAGAGTGCTATCCCCTTATCTGTCGAGAGAAATTAACTGTTCCCTCTGGAATAGGCCTGGTTGTATGGAACGCTGTGGTCCCTTGTTCCAAAGGTCCGTGATATGATTCAAATAAGGATGCAAAAGACTATTCATTCTACAACATTGAACTCCTAGCTAAAATGAAATCAAAAGTGTAAAGACCCTTTAAATATTTTAACCGTTACTGACCTAAATACACGTTCGTTCCTTCAATTTTTCCAAGTTTGTATCTAGCACAGCTCTCATCATTACCAAGGGCATCAACTCTAACAGAAGGTAAATGGACTTCATAAAAGCTTTGTTTTTTAATATCTTCTAGATTGCGACAATTCTTTTTAACCAAGTATCCCTTGTTGATCATGTCTTGCGCAATCTGCTTCTCTTTTTCGGTGATGTGCACGTGTTCTACCACGTGCTTGTCAGCTGAAGGATCCATGAAGTCCTCGTGCATCACAAGGAAACCAGCACTGTCCATAACAAAGCACGAATAGGTTTCTATATCTCCGCACTCAGGGTAGACCTCTGTGAGTAACCTGTGAATTATTATAACAGATGAAACATTCATAAGTCTTGCGGAAAGCGTTTCATTGAGTAGTCGGCGCACTTTCCCCTTGATCTCGAGAGGTAAGTTGGCAACAAATATGGAGAGTGTCTGAAAATGTCTTTTTCCATATACCACATTCAGATAGAGACAGCGACAACAATAGACTTGTGCTTGTTAGTGCTGTGAGTAACGTAAGACAAAGGGAATGTAAGTTGACATTTTATTTCTGTTGTCAATAGCTAGTTTTTGCACCAAAAGAAATATGAAATGCCTTTGTAGTTGTGCTATACCAGCAAAGAAATTTCTATCTGGGCTGAGCTTTCGCAGAAACAGCCTTTTTACCAAAGTATATATTTTCTGAGGAAATAAAAGTCTGTGTCTCGCCTAGTGCTATACACTGCAGATAATGTACTTGTCAAAATCATTCCTTTCTCTCAAGAATCATACTACTTTTCAATGTTTCCCTGTTGTACTTAGCTAGATATCGTAAGCAAACGCGGTGAGAAATTATGCATAAGTAAAATTTTTTAACGTTCTTCGAAGTTGCGCCCAAAGCAGATTAATCCATTGCCAGGCTTATCAATGAAAGCGGTCCCCTGCTAACAGAGGCCTCTTTTCATTTGTATTTGCTGAGGTGGTAGTGACTTTCATTAGGAAACTTCCAAGGTAAAGTTACATACCTGTAAAAATACCTCAGAGGGAAGTCGGCGCCCATGACCCCAAGCACTTCATCATTTGTCTGATGAATTTGACTTGATTCTCCTCTGTACAGCGCACGGGAAGCAGTTATCACAACTCCTGCCCCAGAAATGTCCAAATATGGTGTTGTGAGTGTAAGAAAACCAGCATGAGATAACGCAGTGTAATACCTGGAATAGATATGCGATCAAAATCTGGTTTATATTTATAATTCCAATTCATCCTCAGACATGTAAATAAAGTTTGATTGATTGATTGATTGATTGACATCAGCAGACAGAACTCAGAAAATTAGTAAGCCTTTTCCGAGCTACCTAATGCCTCTTTTTCAAAACGAGTCTACGTGCGAAACCATTTAAATGAAAATGAGTTTGCATGAAAATGGACCTATAGGTGAACATCATTTTCATATGCATGGTTTCGCGCGTAGAGTCGTTTTGAAACATAGGAAAAGGGTAACTCTATTGGTTACCCAATAGGTCAGTTTAAGCGATGTAGGTATAATAATTCACCATTCCTAAATAACAAATATTTGCAAAGTTCATAATCGAGTAAAATTACTGGAAGTAACTTCCAGTAACCTCACAAGTTGTGAAAATTATTGACTAGTTCAACACAGCTGCCATTAAATTAACCGAGAACGACCATCCCATAGATATTATTCTAAGACGGTTTACGTACCAAGGTCTTTTTCTGGGGTCATAGCCTTTGGCCAATACATCACCAGGAGTCTCCCTAAAAACTCCATTTGCCGTACCAATGTATCTCCATACCAAATATTGCGTGAGTTTTGTTTTTTCACGCAACCAAACATCTTCTAGTTTCCAGGTGGCGATCACGGTGTCCCGAATGTCTCTCCTAAGCTTGGAATATGTTTCACTTCCTGTTCGGCCCATCAAGTAGTCAGTTAGCAATCGAACGCTTACTTCCGTTTCGTCTGTGCCAAAATATTCGTAAGGGTCCAAATAGGCGTCTGGAGCAAATGTCACAACGGTGGTATCTACGTGAAGGAATAAAAAGAATGAAATGAATAAAGTAATAAGAAGCGAAGCAAAATCTACTGGTGTGCAGTGAAGGAGCAATATAGGCCGGATCACATCAACATGAGTTATAATCCTACGCAGGTTAATGAAGGAAACACACAGATAAAACATATACAATGAAACTTTATTGTTTGCCGGGAAAAGCAAAGCCGCATCAAAGGGGGAGCCGAGGGACCGAGACCAAGACCGTCCCCCCCCTGATGCGGCCCGCGGGTGGGAATGGGTGGGTAAAAGCAAAACGTGTACAATGCAGACGAAGGCGGACTGAAACTAATAGGATATAAATGTCTTGCGCACGTGTCCACAGCACAGTCAATGATTAACCATTTGGAGCTCCGTATTATAATGCCATTGGATGGAATCCAATACCTAACATAATCCTACGCAGGTTAATGAAGGAAACACACAGATAAAACATATACAATGAAACTTTATTGTTTGCCGGGAAAAGCAAAGCCGCATCAAAGGGGGAGCCGAGGGACCGAGACCAAGAACGTCCCCCCCTGATGCGGCCCGCCCAAACCGCCAGACAAACAGAGAGAAAAAATGAAGAGGAAAAATAATAATAATAATAATAAAAATAGGGTGGTGAATTGAATGGGAGGATCAGGTAGAAGATGATATAATGTTCTTCGCGATAAGATGTGCCACAGACAAACGACGTTCTAATGGCTGAGCTATGTACAGCAGCACAGCATCTGAAGACCAGTCTCCTTGGAGACTGATGAGTTCGATGGGCGCACCACAACGGAAGGCGTACGTTGCTCCCCCACGCCTAAAGCTATGACCAGAGTAGTGAGAGGCCTGGAGCCCTGCGAGGCTCAGGGACTTGCGTAACTTGGCGGTAAACACCGAGTGCGTGATGGGCGTTGCGTGATCCGCACGAAAATGCAGAAAGGCAGGCGAGGAGGGTGGTGCGGGGAATAGACGTAAGTGGCGTTCGTAGGCCTGCACCGGGCACAAGGGGTGATTCGAGGGAAGGCGAACAACCGGTATGAGTAACTTGCGCTGTTTGAACTGGATGGTCTTGGACCACTGCACACAGATCACTAAACCCCAAGGGCGAACGATAATATCCTCGCGTGACAGGGTTTTTGAAGGGTCGTAATCTTTGGCAGATTTGGGAACAAGATTAGACTTGCGAAAAAAGGAGTAAAAACCAATGAGCATCGCCGCCCAGAAGCCTGAATCTCTGTCGGTCATAAGCTCGGAACGGATGCGCAAAAGTATCTCCGGAGTAATGGGTAATTTTTGTTCTTGTACATCACCCAAAATGCGCCGAAGACCGCGAATGATTAGTTTGACAGCAAAAACATCCTGAAAGGTGACATTGTGGCCAAAGTGTCTATGAAGGACATTAATGGCTGACAGGTAATTAAGGATCGTTGAGTACTTGCAGTAAGTAGACAAATGGATGAGGAATCGAATGACAGTGCTGGGCGAAGCTGGGATAGGCACCAAACCAAACGACGTACAGAAGCGCAGATAGGCTCTCCACTGGGAACGACGTGTAGCTATTGTGGAGCTTGCATAGGCAGCGGCGGAGACAAGCTTGGCGCGGTGGTCCAACTGGGAGAGATATCCTGGTGAGTAGAGGAAAGATCGTTAGTGTCATCGGGAAACTGCAATCGACTCAATCTGTCGGCGTGTTGATTGAGTTTGCCTGGTAAATGCCGTGACCGTAAGTGAAAGTTATAACGAACGCTTATCCAGAAAATCTCACGCAGCCATGACATGGCGATGGGGTTTTTACACGTGCCGTTGTTTATAAAGGCCATTGTCTGGGTATTGTCAGTCTCGACGCAGACACGTTTATTTAACCACCGGGGACCCCAGCGACGAGCCGCGATAAGAATCGGGAATAGCTCTAAATAGTTAATATTAGAGCGAAGCGAGGGGTCAATTGTGTGACCCGCGTGACTGTAGTGCTGATTGTGGGAGCAAAAACTGCGATCGGACCACGAGCCGGCAAACCAGTCGTCGGAGCAAACGGCGCCGAAACCGTGGAAGGATGCGTCGGTTTGGAAATAAACGGGCTGACGATAATCTAGCATCATGCTGCGGCCGTTGAATGTGACGAGGAATGTTTTCCACCACAATAGATCTGCGCGAAATTGCGTGGAAAGACGAGAACGATGGGATGGAAGCCTAAGTTTGTTTATACAATCGATGACCCGACGAAGAAAAGTGCGACCTCCATGCACGACGTGGCAAGCAAAGTTTAATGATCCTGCGAGGGATTGAAGTTGACGCTTGGAGGCGGAGACTTTGTTAGAAAAGGACGCAATGAGCGTGTTTAGCTGGTCTAACTTGTCGGACGGAAGACGAAGAGACATAGTAGTAGAGTCAAGTTCGATTCCTAGGAAAGTGACACGTTGGCTTGGAGAAACAACCTTCTTCCAGCTGACATTAAACCCGAGTAAATGTAGCAGTCTGATAAGAGTGATAAGACCTTGTTGACACTCAGCGTGCGTGTTTCCGATGATAAGGAAATCGTCTAAGTAGTTGACAACAGATTGAAAACCGCGTCTCGCCATCATCCGAACAATGGCATTAGATAAACGATTGAAAATTGCGGGGGCGCACGAAACACCGAAACAGAGTCTGTTGTCGACAAAATATTGGTAACGAGAAGGGTCATGTTGACCAAACATCCAGCGAAATCCTTGCAGCTGACGATGAGGGGGAAAGACAGGCACCCAACGCCAGGCAGACTCAATATCTACGATGGCGTAGAAACAGTTGCTAGTCGAAACTGACACAGCGGTGTCTATAGAGTTCATGCGAAAGGACTCAAGGTCACGTTTGATGTAATCGTTCAACGAAGATCCATGCGGTCGGCTACAATCCGTGATCGGGCGGGATTTACCCGAGTCTTTCTTGGGAACGCGGCCAATTGGATGGATGCATTGTGGTTTGGTGGTTACTTGAGAAATACGGCCTAGAGCAAGCTCATTTAAGAAAAGCTGGTCCATTTCGGGCTTAAATTCAGAACACGTGGCACTGGAATAGTTATCATTAACATAGCTGTCAATACAGGAGGTGTCAGATTCCGGGATAAGCTTAAACCCGTGACGCAAACCATCGAGAATGAAAGAACGGTCCGGGTCGTGTAAAAGTTCATTTTCCCAAGCGTGGAAATTCAAAGGACAGTCCTCAAGCGGAGAGGAATTAACAAAAGACGAGACCTCAAGCGGGGCTTTTGCGTAGTCTTCAACTGAGGGAGTTAATAAAGGTCATTGTTTCTGGGTGCTAGACCCCGTGGCGCCAGGGCAGGACTTTCCTTTGTGTTGTTGGGAACAATGAATGCAAACATGCTTATACCGACAGGACTGAGGGTTGGGGCACCCATTGGGACTAAAATTCCACCTAAAACAGAACTCATCGGTTACTGGTTGATGGTTGGCTGACTTGCGACCATCCGTAGAATTAATGCGCGTACTTAGAGACGGCGTGGGTCGTAGCGCGACGGCAGCATCAAAATACTGAGCGCTCAAATCATCCACATTTGTTCCCCAGCAGAAGTTGTCGCGCGTTTTAGTTGCCCGGTAGTCTTGGTCGAAGGCAAGAATCGCCTTAGTTTGAAATCTGGTGCCTTTGATGGCCAAAAACTTGAGATACTTTAGGTAATCCGAGGCTTCCCCGGGCTTTTTGGCCATAAGCGACTCGAGAATTTTGAAGTTTGCCAACATAAATTGCGCAAATGTTAATTGGAGAGGCTTAAGCTGTTTTCCATCAGGGCCGTAAATTAGGTCTGAAGGTAGTAAAGGCTTACCTTCAGATCCAGTAGATTCACTTGACGTAGAAACAGCTTGGGCGTCTGCTTGAACTTGTTCGGCAGAATTGAAGTGTTGACTGTCGCTGGGAGTCGCGGGAGGGGCTGTTTTCGACTCGTTAAACTCCGCTTCGATTTTAGCTAGCTCGTCTGCGAGTTTGAAGGGTTGTAGCGACACCTCTGGTGAAGTAGACCCCGGTAAACTTGGTGCTAGGTCGGTAGACAAGTCCGAGGACTTGTTCAGGGTGGCGATGACCCGACGTAAAATGATTTTGTGCCCCACCACGAGGCGCATATCGGATAGATCCTGCTCTGTTATACCAGCGAGGATGGATTCCGATGTAACGTGGTGCTCCGCGAGTACTTCCACGAGGGCCGCAGGAATGTCATGCTTGGAACAAAACCTGTTGAGCCAAGGGGAACAGTCCCCCGTTTGGTCGGCCTTTTTGGAAGAACGCTTAGACTTAGGAGGCATAATGGATCATAAAAGCAAAACGTGTACAATGCAGACGAAGGCGGACTGAAACTAATAGGATATAAATGTCTTGCGCACGTGTCCACAGCACAGTCAATGATTAACCATTTGGAGCTCCGTATTATAATGCCATTGGATGGAATCCAATACCTAACATAAATAACTCGTGTCAGTGTTGTATTAGATTTGTATACCTTCGGTGCTAAATGAAATTTGCTAATCCGTTATAACATTACAGCTGAAAACATGACATAGAATATTTTCATGTGTCTTAATTTTACAGTTACCTTTAGTTGCTAGTTTTCCAAAATATAAACAAGTCTTCTCAGGTGGCGCCAGGTCTATTCGGTGATAGTTAAACGTGTAATCTAATACAATAGGGCATCGTTAGCAAGTAAACAACAAAATAATTCACCCCACCCCCCCCCTCCCCCCCCAAAAAAATCAATAACAACAACAACAACTACAAATACTACTACTACAACAAACAAACAATTAATTCACCTTACTGAGACTATTTTCATTAATCAATCATTCCGTCGGTCAACAAATCGATCGATGGAACAATCAGTCGGTCAGTCGTCAGTCGGTTTATCAATCAATCAATCAATCAATCAATCAATCAATCAATCAATCAATCAATCAATCAATCAATCAATCAATCAATCAATCAATCAGTTTGTCAGTCTTTCAGTCTGTTAATCCATCAGTTTAAGCCAGTCAGCTATCCAGCCAACCAGCCAATGAGCCAGCCAGATAGTCAAGTCAGTCAACCAATGAAAACTAGTGAAGAAAAGCGACTATAGAAAATAAGTAAAAAATAACATCAGATATCAATTCTATCTCAAGCATTGTCAATTCTAAAGGCAAATGACATATTTGGAAACTCTAATCTATTTTATATACCATCAGGGATTTGTAAAGTGTCTAAAACATCGTTTTCCAGAGAGACTGGTATAACTACACCAAGAGAAAATTCCGTGTCTTGTACAGGATACCAGTGATATGTGGAGTTAATGTGCATCTCTGTGACTCCTTCCTTGATGCTTCCTCCTCTTGGTAGATAGCGAGTAGCACTTAGTGATTTGCTTCCATTCATGCCTCTATTAAAAAAAAACACAGAGAAGTCTTCCTGTCAATTGACCATTTTCACGTTTGAAAAGACTCTTTTTTCGCCCACTTTATTTACTCTAGCCTGTTTAAACTGTCTCTAATTGGTTGATAGTCGATTTTGAATTTTTCCACGCACGTAACAGCCAATAATCTGAGAGTTTATTCATTGATATGTTATTTGATTCCAGATCGAATGTCAGAAGTTTCATCGATCGAGAGAGAGGAAGAATGGATCTTACTTGGGGAGACGGCACCCGACTAAGGCTGAGTACACAATCTTTATATTTTCACAAGGTCATTTTAAAAAAGGAAGGGGGCATTACTGTTATCCATTGGACTGAGATTTAAGTAAACGCTAGTGCTCTTATCGTTTGTCGAGATACCAAAGTCAATTCGAATCCGAGGGAGCTCATGTCAAGGATTTACGTTGACGTACATACTTTGACATCGAGTCAAAAATCGACTTAAACTCTGACTCTGGCCGTTCCAGGTTCCTGATGTCCATATAAATAGGGTCCCCATAGGCGTCAGCTGGTGCTGGTAGGAGTGGGTGGATTAACGTCCTTCCAGATTTAGTGATCATAAAAGCGTATGTCGTCCGACCTTGTTTATAGTATTTAGTTATGTCTGGCATAAGGTCTTCGATATTGATATCAGTTCCCGTCACACCAATGAACTTTCCTTGGTGATAGCAAGGCAGGGTGACGGACACCAAAAGCCCTAAAAATGCAGTAACAGAAATAAAAAACTTGGACTAGCTTGTTCGCTTTCAAATACATTGAACATTTAGGTCTGTTTTTATAAAGTTATGCAGGTTCTTCCCTATCACGATGATTGTCTTTTAACATTTTATAACGAACTGAACGGTAGGGACGATGAGAATTGCTTTAATGAAAGCACTTGCCATGTACAGGAAACGACGATTGGAAAATCGGGACAATCAAATGGAAACCAAAGATCGAATATTGGCAATGCAAATACTTTCCTGCCGCTATATTTGACCCAGGTAAAGTTTCTGCAGGGGTAACACGTTAGGATCTTCATCTTAATGCCTTGGTAGCTAGTCATTTTGACTCGGGCAATACACAAGTGCTTTTCTCCACCCAGGAGTATATATGTTAAGGAAAATCCGATAAAATGATGCGGGGGGGGGGGGGGAGGGCAGGGGAACTCTGCGAGAAAGGGTGTGTGTGGGGGGAGGAAAGGTTGCTGCAATGGACTGGCATCCCATCTAGATGGTGGCAATTCCTCTGGCCGCTTCATGCTGCGGTACCGTAAAAGGCCCAGGTGGTGTAAGCTGCAAGTACAGACCGACGTAACTTCTTAGAGGTTAACCTTGGTGAACGAGATGCAAATGAGGATGACTGACACATACTACGAAAGTCACTCATCGAACTATTAGAACCTGCAGCCACTGCAGATGTGCGTTGCTCCTGTAAACTTCCCAATCCTACAACATATTTATTGTACCTGTTCCAAAAGCATCAACATACGGGACAGACACAACAGGACGACTAAGTTGCTCTGCAAACAGGTCATAATACGTCGCCATTTTACTTCTCAGCGTTCGGATATCTTCAACAAAAGTGTAGCTTCCAAGCTAAAGAGAGAAAGTGAAAATATGACTGGAAGAAATAGTAAGTTCAACTATAAAACATGCTCCGACGAAATATCCGCTTTCCAAATTTGCTACGCCGGGTAGTTAATTTTGTATCAAGCAAGCCATATTTTTTTGTCAGATAGGTTATGTTTGAGCAGTTTGCTATCAGCTTAGGCTTTGTATCATTATGCAGTTTAGAAATTGATAACGAGGACGCTTCTTCCTAGGACTTTTTGCAAACGAGAGAGTACGTTTTGGGAGATCGAATTTTTGTGGACTTCCTAATTCTGTGTTAATTGTGGCTGAATATCCCACATAATTATCTTATGGCGTTTGTGTTACAGAAATAAGGATATATATTTCAAATACGATTTGTTCAAACTAGCCAAACAGCCAGACCCAACGCTCCAACGAGTTTTAATTTCACCGTCTATCACCGTGTATCATCCCATGTGAGGCTGTAAACCGACAGTGTCATTTGCGTTGGAGTTTTTTTAATGTGGGATAAACGGCGAGTTACTGATATCATGTAATTCTTTCATTGCATTACCGCTATGTCTCCAACGGAAGTGTTTGCTGGTACACCATATTTTGAAGTGTTTTGGCGGGCAATATCTGTCAGAATTTCCTGGTATCCTAGGTCGAATCCATATGTTAGAATGATGACTGAGTTGTTAAGCTCCAAGTTTCGGTTTCGTATCGTCTCGAACAAGGTCTTTTTGGAATCATCAGGATCCCCATCCGTCAGAAATAAAATTACCCTTTTCTTGTTTTTCCCCGAGTCTTCAAAGGCGGAGCCTTTTAGTAACTCGAACGCTTTCTCGAAAGCGGGTATGAAATTGGTTGGACCTGTAAAGAAAATATAAGAGTAATTACAGAAAAATGAAAAAAATAATATATATATAAAAATAGCTCGCCATTCGTCTCTGGTAGCTCACTGGTTAGAGCGCCCCGCCGGGGTACAAAAGGGTCATGGGTTTGAATCTCTTTGTCAGTACTCACTCAGAATTGTTACTTTGGCCCATGCTCGTGACAAACAGAATTCAGTTACTTGCTTAACATGCTTTGGAAGGTACCTTACTCTCATTTCTTCTAAAACTGTGTACTCTCTATCTCGTTGTTTAATCGAACATGCATACATGTGGTCGTGATCTTACCACTCAAAGAATGTGGTTTATCAACAAAGTCCTTTAACTTTCTTATATTTGTCGGGATTGCGAGAGCTAGCTTCTCACTGTAGCACTTCTCACTTTGTGGAGTTTTGGCATCAGCAACAAATGATACGATGCCAACCTAAAGCAAAAAAAGAGATCATTTGGTCAGAACAAGTCACACTTCCTATCACACAATCATGATTTTGGGATGACCCACATAATAATGCCCAATTAAAGTGACAACACCGGTAGAATAGAAACGCAGCCTGGTATTTGATTTTCTCTGACCCAATAAAAAAATATCCAAAGCTTTGTTCAATCAATCGATAGATGGAAAAAGAAAATATCATGTTCAAGGGAAAGGAGAAAGGCGCTCGAAGGATCTCCTACATGACTTTTAAACAACTCATAGCAGTTTGGGGACAGTTTGTTTGATTTGACCCAAGTTATATGGCCTATCCCACACAAGTCCCATGCAGCTTAGTGAGTAGGCACCTGACAGGTGGGTTGGAGATCATAGGTACGATTCCTGTTGGGACAACTCGGAATTTTCTTTGTTTCAAGTAAACTGAGACAAAGACTCATAAGAACTTTATCAATCACTTTCAGATATTACGTACATGGTCTTTTGGGTTCATGGTATCCAAAACTGTTTTTGCTGCCTCTCTAGCGACATCCAACTTGTCACCCATAGACTTGCTTGTATCCATCACCAGTACTACGTCCTTAGCTTCAGGGGTGGCGGTTTCCACGTAAAACGGTCTAAAACGTGGATCGTATTCGTCACACGGGGTCTCCTCGGGGTCGTCATAAAATGCTGGAAAGTTGGTCATTACACCTTCTTCTGATCCAAAGTATTGCCATTTGATAAAGGAATACTCATCGGAGATGGCTTTCATTTTTTGAAAAACTTTACTGTTTAAGTGAGCTGGATTTTTTGGGGCACTACCAGAAATCTTCACGCAGATACTGTTAAGGTCCACGTTCGAACGAAAACGGACATCGTACACCAGTGTTGATTTGTCGACCTTGCAGCATTCTTTCCATGGCGGTGTGTTCGTTGACCTAGAGTACTCCTCCTCTACTGCTTCCTTGAGGCGCTCTGCGACCTTAAACCTTCTCGTGAATCTTTCACGGAACTTTGCAGCTAGTTGATCGATGTTGCCTCCTTTTATTGGCTGCTCACGGTATTCAAGGTTGTCAAAATATTTCTAATAAAAATGAACAAAATGCACCAGCTAAGCTTCTTAGGAGAGCATTTGAAACATCTGCACCATCAAATATATGCAAAAAAATGTCTGGCCTATTAAATATAATCAACTTCTCAGAAACACGAAAGACAAAACAAAACTCCAGCCCCAGCAGACAATTTCAAATAATAAAGTTCATCAATAATAATGGAATCTAATTCATGGTGATATCGACCAGAGTAAACTAGATTAACTTAAGCGAGGAAATATTATTTCGGTTTAATTCAAAATCATCATTTAAGGCCAATGATTAATCAAAGAGCTCTTCGAGCCACGACTGAATTTTTTTCACTAAGTTTAAAAGTTTAGTTTTCATTCCTTGAAAATATATGAGCAGCAGATGATTAAAACATTTCTTTGATGCACATGATAACAGATAAACAGCGGAATGTCTATTACATTGATATAAGATATTTTCGTCTCAAATGACTTAGTATATCTGACTAGCACACTCGTGTAGGCATCTGACTGGAGAGCTAGAGGTCGCGAATTCGAATCCCAGAGGAGACGGTTCTTTTTTCTTTTTTTTTTCTCTTTATTTTCTTTTTTTTAACCCGTAGCACTAAAATGGTTTGTTTATTATATCGCTCCGTAGGTATGCATTGCAGAATAATTTACATGTAAGCTGTTAAGTAATACGCTGTAAATAAATATATCAGAACATATAGACTGATTCAGGTACAAATGTAATTGTGCTGTTACATCTGAAAAGCTTTTCGTTTTCTTGCGAACAAGCAGCCACGCACTCGATTTTAGCCAACGCTCTGGTTTCTAGATAGATCCATCGTTAATGAAGCTTATGTGAAACCCGAATTAGTTTTCGAATGCTCCTACATGTACGACGCTAGCAGATATATACGAAAGAGATCGATCGTTACATCGCTTTTGCGGCTCTCAATGTTCACTTTTCTCGGCGGTCGAATACTTTCCACACATAGTTGTCAGCGGCATTTTGTTCTCTGCTTTTTTGTTTTCCTTGTAAAACCCCTTTCAATTTAAAAGACCGCCTTTATACAGCTGCCTTGTTACACTCTTTCTACTATTATATCCGCTGGTCAGCGGAGTTGCAAAAAATGTTTACAGATGATGGACCGACCGACCAACCATGCGAGTGCCGTTCGGCTAACCACTTAGCTTCCTGAATTAAAAATTCAGTCGTAAAAATGGAAAGCGCAGACTATTTAAGGAGCTACGTCACAGGGATGTCACAGTATTTTGGTCTAAACTGTTTTAAAATTAGTGGTAGGCATTTTAACCCATGAAAAGCGTTATCTTGGAAAATCTATAGGAACATATAACCTTAATTTGCGGGTAGAAATCAACCTTCAGCAATAAATATCGACTTTTTAAGACGCACAGAAACAACTTGAAAAGTCAAGCCTCCATTTTTCAAGTTGCAATCCATTTCCAACCTAGCCATCCGCAACCAAGGATGCTTTTTAACTGTTTCAGCGCACTGATATAGCAAAAATCTGTTAAAATCCATGACAAAGCCCGACTTTGTATACATGTTTACCTGCCCCTCTACGGACGCAAACTTAAACACGTTTGCAATAAATATAGAGGTATATCTAATCATTTGAACAGTTGCACCAATTTTCACCATCTTTTAGCACTCTGAAAATTTTCCATGCTATCTGAACACAAACAACCATTGTATCAAAACCGCAGATTTTTATTTCAGGGCAGTGAGGGGCAGTAATCTGAAATTTCTTTTATTTAGGGAAGCTTTTCACATAAAAACAAGGCGGCCTCTAATTAACTACGGGCTGAAGGCGTGCCGTGATCTTTTGTTATTCAAATATCTTGTTACTTTAATTACTCTGGCTTTCTATTTTCAAAAAATTGGCCTTTAGTTAAGTTGATCTTATTGACCATGGTTTTAAATTAAACCAAAATATCGCCTTTTTGGGTAGAAAGGGGGGGGGGGGGGGTGGGGGATACGTAAACTTGGAAATATTTTGTTCAGTCACTATAGTTCAGTGAATATAGTTATCTCTTTATTTACCCTTCCGCTCCCCTTCTGACACAATTTATTCGTGCCAATAACAGCTTTCTTTTCCCCTTACCCCTCCCCTGCCCAATTCAGGATATTACGGATATACGATGCTCCGTAATTTCGCCGTAGGTTGTTATTCAGCTATTATCAAGGTACCTTGCATTTTAAGCTTTCATTAGGTCAACCACCGTGAAATACCAAATATGTCGCAAATTAAGATCGGTCTTGTTCTTTTAAGATTGGTTTGATTTCTTTATAAAAACGTGAACTAATTCGTAAGCCTTTATAATTATAACTGTGCATTTCAAACGGGAAAAGGACATAAAAAAACTGAATGAAAAAGCGCTAAAAGCAGTGTTTAGAATTTAAATAAATATCTCGCAGAAATTAAACCAGTCAACTGCTACATTAATGGAAAACGAAAGCGACTTGATAACAAACAAACACAATTTGGTTCGTACTATCGCAGCTACTTTCTGGAGCAAACTTCACCAGAGCTCAATTCAGTCGATATTATAGACTCGTATTTTTTCCATGTTATGGAAGTTTTGTCTAATTTTCTATTGTAGAACACCAGTGCGTTTGAGTAAACTAAAGGAAGAGTAAGTAATTGCAAGCTTCGTAGCAGCCCAATGTATTCAGTCTTATCCTGCATCAATAAGCCTTTGGAATCTAACTAAGAGACAAATTTAATGCGCGAATTGCATTAAAGAAGTTTTGCATCAAACGAATTGTCGAGAGATTAAAACTTCCTGGCGAGCCAAATCAGTGTGATGCTACTTTAATGGAAATGAAATCGCGTCATAATCATTTCATAGCCGAAACAAAAAAGTTTCGAAAAGTTCTTTCCAGTAGAGCTGTAGTATCGAATACAAACTACAGTAAGCTAACTAGAGCTTGGTTAAGTCAATATTATGATATCATGCAGTGATTACATATTTGTCCATGGAATGTTGCCAAACAGAGTGAGCAAAAGTCTTAACCTCTATCTATGCAAATGGCTGAGAAATGACAAACAACCCACTCTGTTTTATCATCAGGCTATTCGCATCTTTAAAAATATCATGATTGAACATGGCTAAATGAATTAAGATTGGATTTATAATTTCGCGCGTATGGCCAATAAAAACTTGCTTTTATTGCAATTAAGATACGAACCCTAAACTTGAAGTTTTCAATATTAAAATTTTAACATTCCTGAGTACCCGACAAAAGGAAAATTTTTCAAAACTTTAAAGCCTGGTTTTCACTGGCGACGCATGAACAAGCGCAAGAATATAAGCTCTTATTTCACCGTGAAAACGGCTTCGACTCAAGCAAAAGCACAAGCGCATTGCAGTTTTATGCGTGTGCCTGTGCTTGCGGCAAGCACAAGGAAAAGGATCAAAATTTGTCCTCCTTGCGTGATTGCGCTTATGCTTACGCTTGTGCTTGCGTCGCTAGTGAAAACCAGGCTTAACATTCGCAGAACACTTCAGGACGGCGCTATAAGCCTAGTTTTCACTAGCGACGCAAGCGCAAGTGCAAGCACAAGCGCGATCACGCAAAAAGGACAAATTTTGACCCTTGTGCTTGTGGTTGTCTTGCGCTTGTGCTTTTGATTGAGTCAAAACCTTTTTCACGGAGAAATAAGAGCTGTTATCCTTGCGCTTGTGCTTGCGCTTGTGCTTGCGTCGCTAGTGAAAACCAGGCTATAGTTGTCATCATCACTGTATTTACTAGTTTATCAAGTCATACTGGTTTGTCCTACCTGCATTTCGTCCACACCAAGCGCATCCTTCGCAAAGCTCTCTAACTCTTTTCCTATCTTTGCAGGATCGACTAAAAGATCTGCATCGACTTTGAATAAAAACGCAAAGCATACTACGAGTAACAGCAAGATAAAAGTTAAATTTGGAGCGCTTATCTGGTTAACAGCTGCCATTCTGTAATTCACTTCCTTATCCGTAATGAAGTTCTGCGTGTTTGTTCACAGACTCAGTGAAACTACTGACACAGTGTAGCGCAAGGAACCGTAAACGGGTGTTACTAAAACCAGAACGGAGAACGAGGAACGGGGAACGGGGAACGGGGAACGGGAAACGGGAAACGGGAAACGGGAAACGGGGAACGGGGAACGGGAAACGGGAAACGGGAAACGGGAAACGGGAAACGGGGAACGGGGGACGGGAGTCTGGGAACAAGTGCACAGCGGTAATCCGTATAAGAATTCAAAATGGTGGACGATAACACGGAAAAGGGTCTGGGAACTAGTTTTGAGCACGCGCTGTTCGAAGTCGATTGTCGGGCAAACAACATGAACGGTAAGTGTAGTATTTATTGAATGTTTGTAACTTGAACGTTGACTTTAAAATTTTAGTTTTTCTCTATTAAACATACATTGCAGGTTCGATAGAAGTCCGATATTCCGATAGGTGAGTATCAGAACGAATCGAAAGCTGCACAACATTTCAATAATTAATTCAGCACTGGAAGCTCACCGCGTTTTATTGTCAATATTCGCGCCACTTATTATACTGCAAAGCATCCAAGGGCCTTCTAAAGATTTTATTTATTTATTTATTTATTCATTTTGCCACACAAACAAAAAATATAATTATGAAGAAATAGATAATACAAATTAATATACAAGATAATAATTAATATACAAGACTACAATATAATATAAGATTATTTAAAATAGAAACAAAATTTAATGGCGAGGGAACCTGTAATAAAAACCACGGGGCTTGTTAGCTTAGGTTCCCTCACACGAAAAAACAGATGACTGGTTCAGGTACTGAAATAATGACAAGACTTAATAGAAGACAGAGTTAATAGTTATCAATAATATATGCTTTAAGTTTTCTTTTAAGAGATGCCAGTGATGAAGAGCCCGAAATTTCAGGTGAAAGAGAATTAAAAAATTTAGGACCTTGAAAGAATACGGAGAATTGTCGGATATTTGTTCTACATAATGGTAAACGAAAGGAGTTTGCATGCCTTGTGTTATAACGATGGATTTAATGATGCATAATATTTGCAGTATTATTTAAAAGTTTTGTCTGTTTCATTTCTCTACTGTTTACTATTTTCTTTGATACAAATGTGTAATGGAACTTTTATTTCCTGATGTTTCTTTGGGTTATTCTTTTGGGTTATCAGGAAGCAAATTTGTATTCGTACAAACAAGATAATCTTTCAACTAACGTTGTTCAATGGTAATTTCTAGCTCGTTAAGCAGATCTCTACATGCAACAATTTGAATAAATTTGCTATTTATTTAGTTTACTAAAAGACTGCCTTATTTAACTCAGTTAACTCTGCCTTATTTGTTTTAGCACTGTCCATTATCGACGTCCCTGATAACGATGTTGGGCTCTACAAACGCCGTACTTACGTTGACTTCGAATTCTCACCTAGCAATAAGCTTACTGTATTTTGTCTTGATACTTAAGAAAAGCAAGTCGTGTGACCTAGCATTAAATCTAATCTAGTTAAGTAACACTTAGCATTTACCTTAATCAGTAAGCTACATTTTACTCCATTTTCCTGTTTTCGCTCGCAATTTTGAATTATTATACAGATTACTGCTGTGGAATCGTTCCCAGACTCACGTTCCCTGTTCCCGGTTCCCGGTTCCCCGTTCCTCGTTTTAGTAACACCCACCGTAAACACATCTCTGGCATGCCAATTATGCCATTTACATCAATTTTAAAACCACAAATTGGAACAAAATGAAATTAAGTGTTCCTCAGTCACGAAATCACTCAGGAAAAGATAAATAAGTCTTCAGAGCGAATCAAAAGCGACTGGCTCTTTCTGTTTCAAGTTATTAACGAGATAATGGAAACACATGACATAGCCGTAAAATGACGTATTTTAACAGAAACCCATATGGGAAGTACGACGTGAATAAGACAAAAATCTCAGAAAAAAAAAGCTTTAAGTACACCCTAGACCTTAGTGAAAGACAAAGAGCATGGGCCTATGGTAACATTGCATAAACAGCAGTAAAAAAATAATCATACATGCATTACCTACGTATATAATTCTAACACGTGTAATTCTCAAGCTTAATACAACACTTTTTGAAGCTGGTTTTATTTCGTAACTATAGGGTAGTCATTACTTCGTGTAAGTATAAAAATGCCTTTTCCAAGCGACAAGCAAATTAGTAGGGAATTTATTAAAACGCCTTGGTTTTAATAACAAAAACTCTGTTAGTCGGAACTGTTTTGAACTTAGTGGTAGGCAATTAAACCAACTAAAAGCATTATCGTTAAAAGTCTATAGGAAGATGTAACTTTAATTTGCACGTAAAAATCAACCTTTAGCTATAAATATCAGTATTTTTTTAAGACGCACAGAAACAACTTAAAGATAAGCCCTAACTTTTCAGGCTGCAATCCATTGTCATCCAAACTATCCGCAACCAAAGATTCTTGTTAACAGTTTTAGAACTCTGATATAGCAACTGTTAATAATGACGGGCCATTATTTTTAGGTTTTCTTCGACACCGATATAAATTTTGGCTGTAACAGCAAGAAAAAAGTTAAGTTTGGAGCGCTTATCTGGTTAACAGCTGCCATTTTGTAATTCACTTCCTTATCCGTAATGGAAGTTCTGCGTGTTTGTCCACAGACTCAGTGAAACTACTGACACAATGTAGCGCAAGGAACCGTAAACACATCTCTGGCATGCTAATAATGCCATTAACATCAATTTTAAAACCACAAAAGTTGAACAAAATTAACGTGTTCCTAAGTCACGAAACCACTCAGGAAAAGATAATTTAGTCTTTAGAGCGAAAAAAAAAAAACGACTGGCAATTTCTGTTTCAATTCTCATGTAGGAGATAATGGAAAAAAATGACATGGCACTAAAATAACGTATTTAATTCCAAATACATACAAAACAGCATTTACAGGTATTGTATTTTTTTGATAAAACTACAATCCTTTAACTTTTTACTTACTTAATGTAATTGTTATGCAATCAATAATCTACCTAATATACAAAATAAACAAGAGAAAAGAAAAAAAGGTCATTCTTTCTTCTTTCACCTAATCAGAAATGCCGTGGAAAAGAGAAAACCTCTTGAACGAGAGTACAAGTAACGACGTGATTAAGAAAAAAATCTCAGTTAAAAAAAACTTTAAGTACACCCCCAGACCTTAGTGAAGACAAAAGGCATGGACCTACGGTATAAGCTTATGGATATACGGCTAAAAAATCAAATTTGTATCACGTACATTATATAGTCGTAACAGGTGGGACTTCTCAAGCTAAAAACAACAACACTATTTTAATCTTGATTTATCGACCTTTTTGGCTCTTCTGGGCTCTAGAACTGTTGATGTCGTAACTTTAGGGTAGTCGTGATTTTGCGGCAGTATAAAAATGTCTTTTCACGCGACATATTATATTAATAGGGTGTTTTTTAAAAATTTTTTTTTTAAAAAAAAAAAAAAATATTTTTTTTTTTTTTTTTTTCCCCCCCCCCCCCTCGTCAATAAATTTTTTTTTTTTTTTCTTTTTCCCTTTTTTTTAAAATAAAAAAAAATATTTCATCGATCCCCCACCCTTTGTCCCTTGTCAACTTGGTTTATGCATAGTATATAAAGTTCATCCATAATAACACTTCACTGAAAGCTAGAAAAAATGAGAAAAAAGCAACCTGCAAATAAGCGTTTAAGATATAGTTGGCTATATACAAAGCGTGTGAGGATTTAACTCGGGACAACCGAGAAAAAAATCTGCAAGGGGGGTTGAACCGGGACCTCCAGATTACAACACCATCGCCCTAAACCCTTTGGCCCCCTTCTGAGTTTTCAAAGTTTGGATTATAAGGCGGTGGCGAAGGTAGCTCATTGTGCCAAGAAAATGCGGGGTTTGACATTGCTTCAGACGGGTAGGCTGTGGTAACCGGTGGAGCCGATGGTGTGAATCGTGAGTTTGATGCCCTTATGCTTGGTATACGTACCCGTTGCGCCGTTAAAGAAGGTGGAGTGGTGTTTCGACATGCACACCAGTTATATTTTCTCTTCAAGAAGAAGAAGACAACAAAAAGAACAGCGAGTAATCCACCAACGGAACATAAAGCGATCAAAAGTTTAGACGTGCTGCCTTCATCTTCTTTCTCGTCGACGGTGGGAGAGTCATGAGATGGGCTACCAGGGGCTCGAGTACCTAAACAAAGGTTAGAGAGAAACGCAAAATGATCACTTCGAACTAAAGGAAATGATGAACAACATGCTATTTGATAGCACCCTCTGTTTGAGAATGGGTCCTGGAACAAACGCTTTGATATGAAAACTAATTTCCATCCATCGGGCCTCCTTTGGAAAACATGCAGAATAAAACTGGAAAATAAACCTGATAGCAATGAAGTATTGTCAGTATTTAATAGAGCCGAATGCGATTGAGAAATTTTACCAAAATAAAACCGCTTCAGAGATGACCCCATGTTATTATGTGGCTAGCTCCGCGAGGAGCGGGCATTATTATATGGAAGAAGAATGTTTTACCGGAAGGTAAACCACTCATAGGTTGAATACGCGACTCCATCCGGGACCCGAGTAGCCTATTTTCCGTATGTTACCCTCGCGAGTGTCGTATCGTTTATTGACGTCACGATTCCGCTTTTTTCCACTTTGTTGAATGAACTTTGTCTCTTGAGTTGTTTGATGTTAGAAAGCAGGTTTGTCAGTTAGCGACGAAAAAGAACGAGTTTTCCGAAAAACTTAAAAACCAAAACACAATAAAGGAGACGCTATACGATTTCAAGTTTTTTAGAGGGAATTCTTCGTAGTTAACAACAAGAAATTTCACAGAGTGCAAGATATTGTAAAGAAGAAAACAAAAGCAGTTGAAATCGATTGGTTGTCAAGACAATGCCGCATCGGATTCAAGTCAAAGTCATTGATGTTCTCAGTACTTTAATATGTGTAATTTAGTTCACAAGCATTTTGTGAGATTGGATTTCAGTTAGCGTTTCTATAACCTGGGCACCTGGTGCTTTTTGTATATGAAAAAAGGAAAAGGAGAAGCCACGAGCCAAGCGGCCCACACTGCCGGAGCTATCCCGGTTTCCGTAGCATTAAGCGGCTAGGAAATTTCTACTCCCCCTGAATGGGATGCTAGTCCATGCAGGGTCCCCCCCAGCATATGTCGCCGGTACCCATAACACCGGGTGGAGAGAGGCACAGAGAGAAAGTGTCTGCCCAAGACCACACACAGGCCCCGGCCGGGGCCCAAACCGAAAGCCGATCCGGAGTCCGGCGCACTAACCATTAGGCCACCGCGCCTCCCACCCGTAATTGTAAAACTGGCTCGATTATTCGGGAACACAATAAAATCGGCATTGTCAGCTATCTGGTGGCAAAAACAATATCTCGAATATAAAACTCACATCTTCTCGCCACCGTGTAATATCCTCTATAATTATATGAAACAAATCCTGCGCTGTGATTGTTTTACGATCGGGTAAAGCAACAGCCCGCTCAGGTTTACTCGCTGTGTCCCAGAAGAAAAGTAGTATTATTTATGCCATGTAATAAATCCTGTATTGACCAAGCTTGTTCAGTCAAGCTACAATCCTAGACAAAAGTTCTTGGGACACTTTACCACTTCGACGAAAAATTGACATCGTATTAACTCTGGTATTGACCTCCCCCTCCCCACCCCCAATTTAATGTTGGTTTCTATCCATCATACCGTGGGACAATATCTCGACATTGTTTGGGGGGAAAAAGGGGGCTCGGAAAATTAAACAATGAGTTTTTAATGCAATTAGGGAATGGTCACTGAGCACTCTTTCTTTAAGTGTCCCAAGGATTTTTGTCTAGGATTGTAGCTGGATATGGGCCTCGACAGTGTCTCGGTCCATAAGCACGCAAGAAGGAAATAACTTCCCCAATATTCAGCCACCATGATCGAGCAAGCCGTGTCAGTAACGTAGAGGTTATTTACCGTTGTTATTTTACCTTCTTTGCCACCATAGCATTTGTTAATATCCGCACAGTATTGTTTGCTGAGTGGCGCGTTATGTTGGTCCCTCACGCACCAATAACAGCCCACGACTCCATCGCATGAATCGGAATCCATCTTTTTGTCGCATTCCGGATCAAAACACTTTTCTAGACCTTTCGTAGATGGGTCGTTCACTTGTTTAGAAGACAGAACAGCCGCTGGCACAGGACAAATTGAAACGCTGAAAAAAGGTTTGAAAATAACGTCAAGCGTGAATCAAATATAAAGAGCGTAGCTAGAAAATTCAGAAAGGAAGGGGAAGGGGGACGCAAACATTTCGGCAAAGCAGTAACCTTGTCTCAAACCCACAACGAATTATCAAAAGATGGTTGGTAACATTTTGCTTTAAACAAATCTAAAGAAAAAGTGCGGGTAGCGCCCCCTTCCCCCACTCACTAAATCCGCCCATGAAAGTATCAGTAAATTTTAGAATCATTGGGCTGGATACGCAATCTTCATTATAAAGAATGTCGATTGACGAATCACAACAACGTCGGGGAAAACTGTTACAACACTGACAACAAAATATTTAGGGACGGGTATAAGGTGGGGGGGGGGGGGGGGGCTTTGACAAATTAGATTAGCGGGTGGAACACTGAGATTTGACGATTCTAAGCAGATATTTTACACGAGGAACGGAATATGCCACGGAATTTGAGACTATGCTGTTTGGATGTACTTTCTAGGTTTTTTGAAGAAGCGCTTTGCGGTTCCTAGCTCCTATAATCTTTATTTTCCTCCGAACATTGCTGCGTTTGCAACTAGTAGTGGTCGTGGTAGCTGCTCATGCTTATTAGTGATAGGAATTGAGGTGAGTGGTGTTCAATTCAGGGAGTAATCGGGCGATTAATTTTGAAATTTGAAATTTCAAGCACGATTACTCTCTGAATTGTACGACACGAGGTCCAATGACTAATTAATCCTATCAGTAATAAAATCAAGGTTAGGAAGACTTTGAGAACATTTTTTGTGAGAAAAGGGTAAATTTAATTGGTTGTACAAAAAGTAGGAAAACAGCAAGAAAAAATCATTTAAATGCGCGTGATTGACGTGCGAATGGCGAAGATCTCCAATTACAGGTATCCAATCTGAAGTTGCTCATATTGGTGCCTGAAATTGGACACTCACGTGATTGCACGCCGCGAGAACATCCTCGTACGAGGACTCGAGGTACGAGAATGAATTGAGAATTAAAACATAAATTATATACAAATTGTACTCACTTGCTTTTAGGAAATTCCGTTGTACAGTATTGGAAATCAAGCCGAGTGGAACATGGGCACTGGCAAGACAAACCGTGCACACCAGAGCACTCTCTGTTACTTGAACAAGGGCAGGACAATGAAGAGCAGTCGTCGCTTTCCCGTAATATAATTCCTGTCAACAGATACGTTGATTACATGTTAATAAAATCTCGTTTGAGGCTGCATGATCTAATTTAACATAGCTTGCAGAGCCGCGCAATCAAATTCAGTATACGTACACCACAATCCAATAGCGCAAGCTAATAGAGTGAGCAAATCGCTTCGCCGGAATTTTTGCTTTTACATTCCTACCGGCAATGGTTGTAAAACAATTGGTTTCTCCTATTAGCTGTGCACTATCGAGTCATAGTGCACTCGGGAAGTGTGGAGTGCTTTCAAGAAGCTACAGCTACTCTCAGCTTTTGCCTGTAACAACTAGTGCGCTTCTTTCGTAATCTCAAAGCTTCCCGCGCGCATTATAACCCGATAGTGCGCGGCAATTCTTGAACCGTCTGTTAAATTCCCTATCTATTAAGTACACATGAAAGTTCCATAAGTGATTCAGTATATTTGTTACCGATGTTAGGAAAGCTTTTTTTTTAGTATTGTTTTTCTTAGGTTATACTTTTTTTTTGTTTACGAGTGTCGATTTAATTTCGGTGGTATATGCAAATTAAGGTCAGTTTATCAGTAGGTTTTTGGATTTCAGGTATCGCATGTGAGTCCAGTCAAAGTTCTATGTCGAGTAGCAAAGACGAAACCGTTTGTGAGCCGAAGTAGATAGAAATATTTTGGATTTGTATGGGCTCGAAAAGAGGATTTCGCGTTCACAGGGTTTAATTTCATAGAGCAGTTGACTATACCTGTTCGATTATCAGAAAGGCTTACTAAACATAAAAAAAGTTCTTTGCGTAACACTATTTTTCTATCCTTACCCAAGAATGAATTACTTCCAACAATTCTAGAAAGCTGGTATTTCTTACAGCGCTGTCCATTATTAATGGTATTCACGCCTTCTAATGGAAGTTTAAGCTCGTAAAAGCTCTCCGTTTTGATTTTCTCCAAGTTTCAACAATCCTTTTTCACCATGTATCCATTCTGTAAAAGATCTTCAGCTATGTGTTTCTCCTTCTGTGTGATGTGCACGTATTCTAGTGTTTCTGCTGTGATGTCCGGCGAGAGGAAATCTTCGTGCATAATTAGAAATCCAGCTCTGTCGATCACGAAGCAGGAATATGTTGAATCTTCACACAGGGGATACGTATCTGTGAGTAACCTGATGAACGAAGCAGACAATAACCTTTTAAACTCATGGTAGTAAAGTGTAGGCTAAAGCGCTATTGAGCAGAATATGGAAATATGCGTTATATAAATTAGCAAATTATTATTATTATTATTATTATTATTATTATTATTGTTATTATTA
>NC_135767.1:22757986-22802986 GCF_052425735.1 Oculina patagonica
TCTTATTTCAGTCTTCTCACGTTTTAAATCAGTTCCCCAAACTGGTTTTCACTAGGGACGAGGGTTAAATTTTTTTTTTTTTTTTTTTTTTTTTTTTTTTTTTTTTACCATTTGCTGCATATCTTGCAAAGTTGACACATGGTGAGGTAGGATTTATCAGGTCTAGGCGGTGATATAAAAACTGGAAATCTGTCGGGAAAAAGTATACAAAGTCTTTCTTAAATTAGTCGGGTCACGTAAGTTTCTAGTCCTTTCACAAATTCTAAAATTTATTTGTTGTCTGGTAGCAGAGGCTGTGCATCAAAATCTAATCTTCGATGAGGTCGCAATCCTACACGTTTCGGGACTCCAAATCTTTGTAAATCCGATGGTAAATGTTCAAAATGAAATTTTCTCTCAAGACAAGTACTAAGGTTCTTGCTCTCTTTTAACAGAACAGATTGATTTGCCAAACGCAGGACTTGAACTTAAGGTGATCGAACGAAAGTCATGGCAGGAAGAATTACTACCTCGTCTTCTTGTGAAAATTATATTATTTGGTCTTTATTTCTTGCTTTCAACCTTCAAGGTTTGTATACCCTCTAACGACTTATAGTTTTCATGCCTCCTTAAATTTGTCATTTTGCTTTCAGAAGAGGATAAAATATTTCTGTGTTTTTCCTTCCCTCTTCATACCACTCGTCTCCCCTTGCTCTGGTAGTTAGCCTTTTTGTCATATTATATAGCTTATATATGGTCATTTTTTCTTTCATCATTACGGTATTGTGTTCATGCACATGTTTTAACGAGCGCTTGCGCTCCTAAAATATAGTATTGTATTGTATTGCATTGCATTGCGTCGCATTGCATTGGATGGTATGGTATGGTATGGTATGGTATGGTATGGTATGATGTTCTCATCAGATACTGCAAATGCATGTTTAAGTGCGTTTCTTTTCATACCTGAAGGAACCGACTGCTTTGCTAACGTCTCTGACTTGTCATTGGTAGCTACCACAACTCCCACCGTAAAGTTTGTGTCTTTAACTGGTCTCCAAAAATAAGTCGATTCTAACTCGACCACCGTCACTCCCTCAGATACTTCACCTCCGCGGGCCACATAACGCTTTGAGACAAAAGTTACGTTACCCGATCCACCTCTGTGTGAAGTAGAGTAAACAAAAATAACCACATTTTTTTTTTGCACATCTTTCATAGATTAGAGTATGTTTTTTTATGTTTGGCTGCTTGTTTATATGATTCAATCTACATACATGGATCGAGAGAAAAGTAGGTAAAGGAAGGGAATATTAAAAGTTCAGCATTAGTTCATTTTTGTGGTCAGTTACGGCGCAGCAAAAGTGTAGTTTGTACTTAACCCTCGGAGAAGATAGCCGTAAGCTTGCACTACAAGGTGACATAAATAAACAAATTTTCGATACAGTTATTGAGCTAAATCAAAGTAACAGTTTGGGTATTAGGTAATTGGAATAAAGTTCCTCGAAATGAGTGTCCAAAAGTAGCACCGTACTGTACATTTATAAGCAAAGTTTCAGATCACAGACCTTTTCATTGAGTCAAACACCACTGAGTTGAAAGTTGGGTGCGGCTCCAGGTCCCTGATGTCCATAAAAATGGGGTTATCACCTGCATTAGAAGGGGCTGGCAGAAGTGGGTGCATCATGGTCCTACCAGAACTCTCCGCCATGAAAGCATAGCTCGCTTGACCTTCTCGAAAATACGTAATCTCTGACAGAAGGTCTTCCATACTGAGGTCTGTACCAACCACACCAAAGAACTTTCCATCATAATAACATGGCAGTGAAATTGTGGTCAGAAGGCCTGCAATTTAATTCGTTGAAAAACATCTTGAAACTCTTTGACATGATTTATCAACAGTGTATAAAAGGAAACGTAGATTTTTAAAGTGTAACTCAGGAAGAGTTTATAAGACAATATCCTTAACATTGGAAATGGCAAAATGCGTCGCCAGTATTTGTCAAGTGCTGACAAAAAATGGTATCACATGTACATCACTCAGTATTGGACTAACATGGTCCCGCATCGGCCGAGCTTTACCCAGCATATTTGGGATCAGCATTGTCCACCGTTGATGCTATTGACCACGTGGTTTCTAGCCTCCATGCATGCATGTATTAAAATACTGTTGGACGAAATACCGCATAGGATAATTTGGGCAAATTGAATAAGCATTTATACGATGGTAGATTGGCTCTACTTTAGCAATACATTTTAAGTAAATTACCTTAACTGTGTTTGACTGAGAGTAGAACATATATCATAAAACGTAAATAATTACCACCGCCAAAGGCGTCAACGTAGGGAATAGAGATGATAGGTTTGTCGCTCTCTGCATTTCTTGAAAAGAAGTCGTAGTAGGTTGCCATGGCGCTACGCAAATTGTTTGTGTTTGAAATACTTGTAAATTTCCCAGGCTGGTAAATGAAAAAAGATTTTACCTTTTGTAAGTATTATTGCTACATTCCTTATAACTCATTAAGATGAGGTCAAGTCTGTGTTGGAGTCTGGTTGTCCCTTAACCCTATTCAGACCGGGAGGGGGGGGGGGGGGGCTTTTGAGGCCCGCGCTGACTTTGAACGCTTATAACTTTTTCAAGATTCAACCAAACCCTGCCAAACTTTCTGAGTTTATCTAAAATTCATCTGGAAATGATTTGGCAGGATAGGATGTTGTGTCAGAAACTTAACATCGCCATGGCAACGGCATTTTAATAGGCATGTTTTCCTAAATTTGTAATTTTCGTGTT
This sequence comes from Oculina patagonica, assembly GCF_052425735.1. NCBI lineage: Eukaryota > Metazoa > Cnidaria > Anthozoa > Scleractinia > Oculinidae > Oculina > Oculina patagonica. The sequence goes on from NC_135767.1 coordinate 22,760,754, forward strand.
TCTTTTAATAAAAATTAACTTTAATACAATTAATTTTTACCTTTTTACGGTTTTTAAGCACATTTTTATTGATTTTGTGTGCTTTGCAGTAATTGTGGGTGGTTTTCTGGCATTTTGGAAAAATTTTGAAATCCAACATGGCGGATCCAAGATGGCGGCTGTTTTGACATCATGGTGTAATTGTCACGTGATGTGACGTTATCATCCCACGTGACGTATACCAAAAGGAAGATGTTTGGACATACTATATATCCTATAAGTTTCATTGTGATTGCTTAAATATTCTGCTCCCCCCCCCCCCCCGGGCCAGAGAAGGTCCAAAAAAGCCCGGTCTGAATAGGGTTAAGCCGGTGCTTATCTCCGCCGGCTTTTGGTAGCGTAAAGCGACTGGAAACATTTTTTTCCAGTCTTATGGAATCTTAGCCCATCGCCAGGTTATTTTACTGCTATGGAGAGAGTAGCACCGAGAGAGTAAACGTTGCTTATGAACAAAACACAACGACCCTTGCTAGGGCTCCAACCCGGTCCGCTAGACCCGTAGTACAGCGTTTTAACCGTTGGACCACCCTGCCTCTATATTAAATGATGACAATTAAATGGTTATGTATGTCTGTCTGTCTGATTGTCTGATTGTCTGTCTGTCTGTCTGTCTGTCTGATTGTCTGTCTGTCTGTCTGTCTATCTGTCTGTCTGACTGACTGACTGACTGAATGATTGTTTAGCTGGCAAAGCACTAGCTTCAGATGTGGTTAAAGAAACATATATCTACTTACAATCACAAAGGGCGCCTTGGGGACTCCGTAAGAAGTGCCATCTTGATTAGCAATGTCCAGGAGTATCTTCTCATTGACCAACATGCCATATGTCATAATTATGACTTTATTGTTCAACTCTGCGTTTTTGTCCTTGATAATTTTCATAATCGATGGTTTTTCATCACTTGGCTTGCCATCAGTGAGAAACAGGATGACCTTTTTTCTCGCGAAGGTATTTTGAAGGGAAGAACCTTTCAATAAGTCGAAAGCTTTACTAAAGGCCTTTCCGTAATAGGTTCCTCCTACAAAAATGAAAAAGAATGAACATACAATAAATGATCACATAAAATTGGCCATTTTGTTAAACAATTAAAATGCTTAAATTGACAATGTCAAAGTCAAAGTTTGTAGGATGAAATGAAGTAGGCCATTATCCTGTTGCCTTAGTTAAGCACGTGATTTTTCATATGGCTTAACACCATACTGCCTTCGATACGGCAGCATGGCGGCCGGACGGACTTTTCCGTAGTCCGTTTCTTTATCTTCCCGATGACCGAAGAAGATAAAAGCAAGGAAGGCCTTATCACCTTTTATTTACGGGGCAAACGGCAGGAAAGATGCAGCAGCAGCAGCTCCCCTGATTCCAAAACTCCTGGCCGCCTGCCAAATCGGTAAGAATTATGCCTTCAACATCCGATAGCAGCGAAATGGCGGATATGCGCGAGATTTTGACACAAATACAAGACAATACCAACAAATTGTTAGAAGACAATCAAACTTTGCGAAAGCAATACGCCGATTTACACGAATCGCTAAGCTTTCATATAGCTGAAGTGGAAAAGCTTGTGAAGGAAAACCAAACCTTAAAGAAAGATGTCAAGTCTCTAAAAGCTAATCTCAAAGAAGTCAAAGAAGACAATGATACAATGGCCGAAGACCTTGCCACCGCTATCAACAAGATTGACGACTTAGAACAGTACTCGAGAAAACATCTAGAGTTTCATGGCATTCCAGAGAGCTCCCAAGAAAACCTGGCCGAACAAATTAGTAAGCTCGGAAATGTGCTCAACGTTCCTATTCGAAACAATGATATTGACATCTGCCACCGGTTATCCGCAAACAAGAAATCAAACAAACCCAGGCCAATCATTGCCAGATTTAAATCGTACGAAGCTAAGAAAGCACTATACAGCGCTCGCAAGCAGTTGAAGAATCAAAGCTTAAAGCATGTTTTCCCTGGAGCAGACATCGTATACATCAATGAGAACCTCACCAGAAGAGGCCGCGAACTTTTCAACAAAGTCTGGAAAACCAAAAAGTTGAACCATTGGCACAGTGTGTGGACAGTTGATGGTAAAGTCTTTTTCAAAATTTCTGTTGATGATGCCCCGGAAAGAATCTATAGCTTAGAAGACTTAGATAATTTCTAGGTTAATCACTTCTTTATTATCTGAGGTTACAGCTAGTTTTAATGTATTGCCTAAAACCATGTATTTTCCAGATATTTTTATTTAATAAGGCTTCGCCCTTGCACATAATTTTTTTTTCCCATCACGTTGAACGAAACTAGAATAAATAATTAGGTCGCGGGGAGGCGTAGAGGGGACACCTTTAATTATCTTCATGAGTTTTAGTCATTCTCTAGTATCCCTTCTATACAATAAGCCGCTTGTCGGCTCATTTAGTTTCTATTGTGTGTTTAATGTTAATTTATTTTCGTTTTTAAATAGTTGTAGTCGGGCACATCTCTTGGGAAATATCCCTTTTGAGCGGTGCGCATTTGTTGCCCAGTAATTTATGTTTTTAAGCAAACATGAATCTTAAATGTATTTCTCTGAACATCAGAGGTATAAATAAGTCGATCAAACGAAGGAATTTATTTCGTTGGCTCCATAACGGTAAATATGACGTAATTTTCTTACAAGAAACCTATAGCGACGACAAAATTGAAAACATATGGCGCGCGGAATGGGGTGGTGACGTTTTCTACTCCCATGGTTCAAAACACAGCAGAGGCGTGATGGTGTTAATCAAACCGACTTTCAAAATTAAAAACCCTGACATTATCCGAGACAAAAAAGGGAGGTTTCTTCTCGTTCGGGCTTCGCTACAAGATGAAGAATTTTGTTTTGTCAACATTTACGCTCCAAATGATCCAAGTCTCCAAAAAACTTTTTTCAATGAATTGTCTAACAAATTGCGACCCTACTCTAACGACAATATCATCCTTGGTGGCGATTTTAACTGCCCGCTTGAAAGTGTTGATAAGACGGGAGGAAAAGATACAAACAACCGAAGAAGCGTTATTGATAGCATAAACGACCTTCGCAACACTTTGGGTCTCGTTGACATTTGGCGATTTCATCATCCCTCCTCCCAACGTTTCACGTGGAGCAACAGTTCTGGCAAAATACAATGCCGCCTAGATTACTGGCTTGTGTCTAAACACCTAGTGCCGCGCACATGCAAAACGGAGGTTAAAGCATATCATGATTCCGATCATTCCCCAATCTATGTCGAAATTCAGTACGAAAATTCACAGAAAAAACCTGGTCCAGGATTTTGGAAATTCAACAATTCCCTCCTTGAAAATGAAGAATTTGTCTTAAACCTGAAATTCTTTCTAATTCACGCAAAAGAAAAGCACAGTTACACTGATGACAAAAGATTTTATTGGGAAATGATTAAAATGGAAATCAGGGATTTCTGTATACGATTTGCAAAACGCCTTAGCAAAAACAGAAAGACCAAAGAAATGGACCTACTTCGAAAATTAAACGAACTGAATGTTCTTCTCGGTAAAAACCCCAACGATATGAATTTAACAACTGAAGCGAGAAGCGTTAAATTGGAACTGAAAAACTTATCTGAGCGCAAAACAAAAGGTGCTGTAATTAGGAGCAGAGTAAGGTGGTACGAGCACGGTGAAAGGAATAACAAGTACTTCGTCAATTTGGAAAAGCGCTCTCACAATAGGAAACACATTGCTAAATTAAAAACAGATGAAAATGAGTACCTAGTGGAACCAAACAAAATTCTATTGGAGATGGAACATTTTTACAAAACGCCGTACACTTCACAATTGCCTGAAGTTAGCACATTTAATGAACCCAGCAAACGCTTTCTAAACCCTGAAATGGTACCCAAACTAAATGCCGAACAGCAAAGCATCTGCGAAGGTCTTATTACTGCCGATGAATGTCTGTCTATTCTCAAAACTTTTGCAAAAAACAAAAACAAAACAAAAACAAAACAAAAACTTTTTGAATGTAACTTTGATATACATGACTTAAATCTGCCTTCAGAATTACCCTCCTTCTACAAAGAAATACTTTCGGCCTGGCAGGAGATACACTCTACAGACCCCTCATCTGCTGATGAATACGGGAATGAAATCATTTGGAACAACCGATTTATTAGAATAGATGGAAAACCGATCTTTTTTCTGACATAGTATCAAAAGGGTGTGATTAAAATACGCGACCTTCTGGAAGATGGTAGGTTCTTCTCCAGAGCCGAATTTGAAAAGAAATATGGTCTAAAAGTGAATTTCTTAAAATATTTCGGCCTCCTCTCTGCAATCCCTAGTGGGTGGAAAAACTCCCTTTTAAATACTCAGCAAATACCCTCCAATAAGGCTGTCAGAGATAACCTAACACCCTCTAATGTCACTGCCAAAATCGTTCGCGAACTTTTTGTTTTGAAAGCTCTTAAAACCCCAAATATAGAACTAGAACTAGTCGAAAAAAACTTATCCCCGAAAGCTATCTACCAATTGCCTTTTAAAGTCACGGTAGAAAACAAACTAAGATGTTTCCAATATAAAATCATTCATGGCATCCTTCCCACAAACAAACGTCTTTTTAAAATGGAACTGAAAACGTCACCTCGCTGCGAGCGCTGCAATTTTCCCGACGAAACTTTAGCTCATCTTTTGTATGAATGCCCCATTACGCAAAATTTTTGGCGTGAAATTGCTATTTGGTGGAACGAGAAACGATCGGAGAATTGTTCTTTAAACGTGACACATATTCTGTACGGCTATAAACCAGACTGTACTAAGTTTTACGCCTTAAACCATGTTCTAATCTTCGGAAAATATCACATCTTCCAAGCTTGGTTAGATAACAGCCCCCCAAGCTTTAAAATTTTTTATCTCGTTCTCAAAGACAAAATCCTTTGTGAAAGCAGAATCGCTTTTAAAAACAACACCTTGTCGAAATTTAGATCAAAATGGACAACATTATGCGCTCTGCCGCCTCAAAATGTTAGAATGTGCCACCCGCCTTTCTTCCTTTTTTTCTTCCTACTTTCTTCCTTTTTCCCCCTTGTTTCCGCTAAAAATTGTATTTAAAACATTCTGTTGTAAACCAACTTTGTACTTGTACTTATATGTAGTGAAATTGTGTAATTTTTCTTTGTATTATCAATATTGTATTTTTTTTTGTTCGTCTTCTTTTTTAATAATTAATATTGTAAAGTCTAATTCTCTTCAATAAAAAAAAAAAAAATACTGCCTTCGATGGAACTTTTGTGTGAGACCATTTCCTTCTTATAACATAAAAAGAGATGATACGGACATTAAAAAAAAACTCTAAGCACACAGATGTACCTGTTGCGTAAAGCGATCTGACGTAATCTTTAAGGTATTCAAGATTAATTGGTGTGGCGTCAGCAAGACCCTCGCTATAGCACGATCTTCCATCATTTCTGCTACTTCCTGGAGTTTCTGAATTGGTGCTGAACGACACAACTCCAATCTTGAAAAGGAATTAAAAACATTCAAAATCATTACAATATTGAGCAAATCATCAATGTGATGGTGGTGGCGGTTATTGGTGTTGGTATTGTTGTTGTTGATAATGGTAATGGAGTCATAGTGGTAGTGGCGGTACTGGTGGTAGTAGTGATGCTGATATGGTGATTGGGATGGGAATGGTGATAGTGGGGCTACTGATGGTAGCAGTAGTAGTGTTGATTGTGGTGCTAATGATTGTAACATGGTAATAATGGTGATGATATGGATAATTTGATAATGACGGCGATATGATGGTAATGACACATGGGGGTGATGGCGCCGGTAGTGCTAGTGGTGGTGGTGGTGGTAATGATTGTAGCATGGTAATAATGGTGATGATATGGGTAAAATGGTGATGACGGACACATGATGGTAATGACACATGGGAATGATGGCCCCGGCAGTGCTAGTGGTGGTGGTGGTGGTAATGATTGTAGCATAGTAATAATGGTGATGATATGGGTAAAATGGTGATGACGGACACATGATGGTAATGACACATGGGAATGATGGCCCCGGCAGTGCTAGTGGTGGTGGTGGTGGTAATGATTGTAGCATAGTAATAATGGTGATGATATGGGTAAAATGGTGATGACGGACACATGATGGTAATGACACAAGGGAATGATGGCCCCGGCAGTGCTAGTGGTGGTGGTGGTGGTAATGGTTGTAGCATAGTAATAATGGTGATGATATGGGTAAAGTGATGACGAAGGTCATATGATGATAATGACCCATGGGGGCGATGGTTACGGCAGTGATAATGGTTATGGTGATGGCACTAATGCTTGTGGTGGAGAAAACAGCGATGGTGATGAGGTGGTGCTGATGTTGATTGTGATTATTATGGAGATGTTGATGATGACGGTGATGGCTGTTAATTAATTTAGTTATGACGAGATTAAAAGTAAAACAGTAAGGTCTGCGTCGAGCAGAGTGGCCATACCGCCGAAACTTATTCCTATTTCTGTAGCATTAAGGGACTACGAGTATTGCTACTCCCCTCCTGGATGGGATGTTAGTCAATCCAGCGTCATCCCTCAACATTAATTCGCCGGTACCCATTTATACACCTGAGTGGAGAGAGGCATTATGGGAGTAAAGTTTCTTTCCAAAGAACACAACACAATGATTTAAACCATGTTAACAAAAACATATCATATATAACAAATTGACGTTTTGCAGCCATGATGGATAGTGTTTCATTTAACACTTACCCTGTCTCTGGGGTTCAATGTACTCAAAACCGTTGACGCAGCGTCTTTTGCCACGTTGATGCGACTTCCACGCATTGATCCACTAGTATCAATAACAAGAACTACGTCATTGGGCTCAGGCGTGGCGGTTTCCACGTACCATGGCCTAAAGCGAGGATCATAACCCGAGCAATCGTCGCTTAATTGAAAAGCTGGAAAGTTTGTTAGTACGCCTTCTTCAGAACCAAAGTATTGCCACTTGATAAACGGATGATCAGCAAAAATCTTCCTCATTTCCTCTACAAATGTATCGTCCAAGTATCTGCGGTTAGCTGGGGCACTTCCTGATATAGCAATGCATCCTTTGCTTAAGTCAACTTTCTGCCGAAATCTGGAGTCGTACTCCAAGTTGTCGGACGTATCCTCCGTTTTGCAGCATTCCCATTGCGATGAGGAGGACTGAGATCTAGCGTACGAAGCTTCAGCCGCTGTCTTCAGTTTTCTCACGACGCTAAATCTGTCTTTAAATTTGCTTCCAACTTTATCGGCGACAGCAGCTATCAAGGTTGCTCCATCTACTGCGTGTTCCCTGAACTGGAGTCGGTCAAATTCAAACTAGATAAAAAAAATAAAAAAAAAATAATGATAACAAAATAGGATAACTTTATTGAACAAGTCGTTTACATTCGCGCCTTTTTTCCAGAAACAATTCTTATTGCCAAGCTCGTACACACACGCGTGCATAGCGTATGTTTTGTTTTTATGCCAATGCTGCCACCAAGAATCCAAAACTTAAAAGAAAAGCGTTTTGAAATAGTGTTTGCTTATTTGCTTTTTCCTTAAACTTCCAAAGTGTGAAATCGCATTGTGTAGTTCATCTGCCAACTTTTTGCATCAATTATCACTCAGGAAAGGCAACGTCATGGCCCAGAAAGCTTGTAAAAAAACAAGCGTGATTCTGTTTGGTATTTCATTGTTAAGTATGCTAGCAAAATATGTAACACTTATGTCAATACGTTCTCTGGAAAAGATATATTTTCCAATTATGAAATGAAGCCATAACGAATTCAACATGGTCAAACTGTGTCATTTTTCGAACCCACTCAAGCGGGGTTTGTGCATATCTATGAGCCTTGTCACAGTAACATGTTTTACGCCACGTTTCATCGGGAGTCTCAAATATTGATCGTAAAGTAAAAACCGGTTTTCGCAAAGGTCGATCAAGTCTACCAAATATTAAACACTATCGTTCGAAAGCGTATTACATGAAGTCCAGAATTCCTTGTCTTCGAAATCTTTAAGCTAAGCCTTAGGAAGATTCAAGAATTAAGTTACTGCACTGTTTGAAATCAAGGTATTAAAGCTCGTGGCATCTTTTAATTTGTACACGGCCCCATAAGCTTTTAGCTCTAAACTTGTTACCGTGGTTAAATAAAGTTGTTATTATTACTCTGGTGTTTTTCGGCTTGTCGATCGAAGTGATCGATGTGAAGTCAATGCTGACCTTTATACTCTTCTTTAAAGCGGAAATTGTGCTTCTCTTCCCATATAAAACAAAATTGTTTAATACAATTCTCATCATTTAGGGGTTAAACGGTGCTGTAACGCCCGCAATTCCAAAAAAGAACAGTGGCGGTTTGGAATAAACTGTTTATAGTATGGCACAGATTACTTCTTATCAACAACCTAAAGTCTTAGAGAAGTATAGCTAATTAATTGCCGTGGATTGAGTACTTCACAAGAAACGTAAATAATGCAATGTGAAAGAACATTTCTAAGTCTTGATGCAGAGATACGTCAATCGGACGAGCAAACGTGGAAGGTTGAGCGATTGTAAGAGCAGGCGTATATATTACTACCCCCATTTCCTGCCACAAATGTTGCAAAAATCAGCCATCATTGGGTTATAGGCTTTTACAAGTTTACATTTGACAGCTTTCGTATGAGAGTCGCAACATAAACAGTTGGTTGAGATAACAGTCAGTTCGCCGTTATCAGTCGCTAGTCCCGCTGAATTGCAACATAAATATTTGTTTTAATTGAAACGACTCATACAAGCTAATTTTGTACTCACCTGCATTTCATTCACGCCAAGAGCGTCGTCTGCAAAGGTCTCCAACTCTCGTCCTAAAAGAGCGGGATCTAGAAGACTTGAATTAACTTGACACGCGAAAATGAAGCATACGATGAGTAACAACATCGCGAACATCGAAGTCGAACCTCGAGACTGGCTGTTAGTAACCATTTGAAGTTATAATTTTACTTCCTCGTCCAAAGAGGCTCATTATTCTCCTCGTGACTCATCAATATTTCACAGTGAGCAAATTTCTAAAAATATAAAACATCGCATTTCCATTGTGTAGCTGTATCCAATCAGAATTGTGATGCAGTTAGTTCTATGTAGACCGAAACAAAAAATGTCTGGCTCTTTGTAGTTTTACACTTGGAGAACATGTTAATATAACATAGATCAACTACTAGGAATAACTCTTAAAGAATAAAAAAACATTACTTATAACGAATACGGATACAAATTAGTAATATTCGTCATAGAAGAGAAACTAGCGATTGAGAAATAGCAGGCTTTGTTTAACTAGCGAGATAAGCATTCAGGTGGAACATGCCCGGGAAAAATATGGTTCTAGCATTAATGAATACATATTTTACAACTTCAAACTCGCATTACAAAAGGTGAAAAGTGTTGATATCATCCAACATGCAGTAAAGCGTATTGGCTCCCGGAGTCTCGTGGGGGACTCTGCGGCTTAGGGAAGCCCTTATTCTATTTTGGACCAAAATATGTAACTTTTATTATTATGTTTCAGACTTGACCCAAAAAATAGACAACATATATCAGATCATACCCTACCTTTGAACTACTTCAGTTTGCGTCGACAATTAAGAATTAATGTTCCTGACGTTATTATATTTGACTTCTCAGGGATAAAAATAACGATTGCAAAAGTAGTTCTTCTATGAAATATATATTTTTCGTTATAAATAATAATAATAATAAATAATTATATTTATGCAGGATGACTATTTCAGTTATAAAACTTTTTTTATCACAGGACATTAAAACAGGAAGTTACATTACATTGCACTACTTACACAAGGGCGCTACTTACAATACAAACTTACATTACTCTAATTACAATACTCTACTTACAATACAGTACTTAGAGTAATTACACCTAATGCTTTCAGTTATAACAACTGCTATCAACATGGGTCCTGCGTAAAAATATATAAATGAATAGTTAATAAAATAAAATATTCAATAAATTAAAAAAGCTATATAAGAAATCTAAGAATAAACATATAAAAAGCGACAAAAAGACTGGAACAAGATTCATATCAATTATTAAAAATATTGGCCCCGTTATTAAAAAAACGCTTTTTTAGTCGATACTAAATTAACCCCATCAATAACTAATTTGTTCAGAGTGCACACCCTGTCTCAAATCAATATTCTTAAAAACTGTACTCTATTTTAGAGCAAAACGGCTCGAAAACCATACCCCTTGACATACCTATAAAGCTTATGTGAAGAAGTATCCCTCCTTCTCCCCTATCCCCTTCTCCCGCGAGCATAGCCTCTTGTAACTTCCTGTGTGTTTAAGACAATGGTTTTCATAGTTAAATCTCTTAAAACCTGAATCAAAGCAGTTTGAACTAATTGTATAGTTGACAACTGTCTAGATGTTTTGAGGTTTCTGGTTTTTCAACAGTAGATCTACTTTATCCATGCACTAATAAAGAGGCAGAAGCCTCGAGACGTCTGAACAATTGACAAGTCATCAAGGCGCTTTGTGTTATTTTTATCTAACAAACTCGTACATATTTACAAGCGCTACACAGTCACCAAGTTTAAATCACAGCCACTGCAGCTCATTTTCAGTCATTAAGTTGCATTATAAATCCTTCAGTTTAAAACTATTCAAGCTTGCTTCGTTAACCGTACTGGAGGAATATCTTTCGATATTGTTTTGTGTGTGCTGTCAACCTCAATAACCACTATTATTGCCAAACACTACGGTCCGCGCACTTTATTATAAGAAAATACCTTATATTAACCCTTGGTTTTACGTAGAGAGTCGCGTGTGGGGGTGGGTGGGATTCTTGGACTAGTAATTTCTCTCTACGATGTTAAAACCTTCCGCAACTGTTTGTAAGAGTAATTTTGAATTGACAATTCTGGGGTTAAGGGGTGATAAACAGTAAGATAAAAAAGGAGTAGAAACTCGGCATGCTTAAGGTGGCTATGCTCAATTCTTTAGACCAACCAATTTCGCGGCTTCCTTTACAGATAAAACTCGTTATGCAATCTCAAATCCCTGTGATTAATGACTGCATGGTGCGATCACCAAATGACGTATTGACAAATGACAAATAAAGGACACAAGGGAAATAAACAATATCCAAACCAAATTACAATAGCTTACTTAAAATAAAAAAATAAATAAATAAAATGTTGTTTATAGTGGTTATGCACTTAGCTTCATATCTCTGCGAGACAGCTAGTTTACAGGCATGCCACTGAAACAGAGGAAACAAATATTTAAATGAACATAACAAAATTAAAAATCCCAACTGGCAGGAGGCAGACCAGTTGGCTATATACAAAGCGTGACCGAGGATTTGAACTCGGGACAACCGAGAAACAAATTCAGCTAGTGGCAAGCGCAGGTCTTGAACCGGGGGCCTTCGGATTACAACACCAGCGCCCCAAACCACTCGGCCACGCTTGTCTCCAATAGCTTCCGCGACATCATGATATATACCCGCATTATGAACCATGTTTGAACACTGCAAAGTTGAAGACGTCTGTTTATCCAAAAATAATTTTATTTAGCAATAATAACGTGGAGTGATTGATTACTGAACAGCTGATTAAATGATCTAAAATCAATGTTACAAGTTACTAAGTAGAAACTAAATGTTTAATTATGAATGTCCTACAATAAGTATTCATATAAAATCCAGCAACCTTTTTACCATAACTATGTATTTTCAGGAAGTCCTTGGTACATGTATTCGTCAACCGTACTTAACAAATACAGCGCGGTATACACCATTTTAATAAGTCAAGGGGCCATTTTGAATTTTTATTTTTCCGCAAATGACGTCAATAATAAAATATTCAAAATGACATCTCGGCCTACAAGGGTAGATACTTTATTTTAATACGTCGAGGCACAAATGAATATTTCATTAACGACGTCATTCGCGGAAAGTTAAATATTCAAATGGCGTCTCGACTTATTAAAATGGTGTATATGTACTGCTTTGCCATAATTGAAGTGCACTTAAGTGCTAACGCTCCATGACCAGAGTTAATCTAGCTATAACAAGCTATTCGTTCAAAGTTTGCAGTACAATAAATTAAATAATTACCTTGCGAAAAATACTCTGATTTAAATGAGGCAACTCAACCCAAAACTTTGCATATCGATTTCCTTCATGTCCTGTGCTCTTATCGCTAGTCTGGGCTTCTCCTTACCTTTAAATCACTGCTTGAATATTTTTTTTAGTTTATTAACACACACTTTTGAGGTCTCGTACACCTCTTTAGCCATTAAAGGAGCTTTGTCACGGATTTTACCAGATTTTTGAACAGCCAAAATTTATATCTGTGTGGTAAGAAACCACAACAGAATGGTCCATTTTTTTATTTAAAATTGCTATATTGCTATATTAGAACTGAAACTGTTAACAAGCGTCTTTGGCTGCGGATGGCTCAGATGGAAATGAATTGCAAAACTAAAAATTAAGGCCAAACATTTCAAGTTGTTTCTGTGCGTCTTCAAAAAAAAATATAGCCGTAGCGTAATTTCTATCTGTAAATTAAGGATATATCATCCGTTAGATGTTCAAAGATAATGTTTTTATGGGTTGAGTTGTCTACCAATTAATTCAGAACAGTTCAAACCAAAACTCTGCGAAATCCCCGCCGACTTAGCTCCTTTAACATTTTTGACGTCTCTTTCCCTGAAACTTGCTTACTTTTGTACTTTTCTTTTTATCCTTTACTTTACTGTTTGATCCTACAGTTAAACCTCGCTGTCTCGAACTCCTCGCCATCTTGAACTCAAATCCATTTCCCTTGGATTTTCTTTTTCAGCCATTTACGTACTATCAGCGTTCAATGTGAATTCGAGACAGCGAAATTCAACTGCAATATGCTTTCCTGGGTTCATTGGGTAAGTCCTGCTTTTCTAATAAAAAACCTTTTTTGAAAGCCGGTGAGCCGTAGTGCTTTTAGCCATGACTTAAATTAAATAAGGTACATACAGTCGAAGCTCTCGTACGCGGACACCCTCGGGACGCAAAAAAAGTGTCCGTTACTGGAGCTGGCCGCCTACGAGAATGGTTCTCGCGATCGTAAGCGGCCACTAGGGGTGTATGGGAAAGATGACCGCTTACGGGAGCTTGCCCAGCTAACAATAACCGGACGGACGTGGATGACGACAAAACAAACACTAAAAAATGGTACTGTAATTACTGTAAAATCATCGCGACGAATGACGATGTGAAGTTGCTTTATAAAACAAGATACAGAGGTTGTTAATAGGATTTTCTTTGAGCTTACGGGAGCTTAAAAACAAAGAAAAAGTCTAAGTCGTGATCTCTGAAAGTGTCCGCGGCCGCTTACGGGAAAAGTCGGGAATGTCCGCTTACGAGAATGTTAAAATACAGAGTTTGTATGGTAGTTCTCATTGCGTTCTAGCAATTATGATCTAAGAGGCTATTGTAAACTTAATCAGCCTACCTTTAAATCAAAGTATTTGCATAAATTTTATCGCTACATAACTTCACGTTTATGGAACAACCTACCTGACAATATAAGAGGAGCGTCCTCTCTTAGAATTTGTAAAAATTTACTGAACAATGTTAACCTGATAACCGAGGCCAACCGTAGCTGTAATCTTTGTATCGATTAGTTTATATTTTTAAATTTTATTGTCTACATAGTTTTTTAATTTTATAGTCCAGTTTTCCAATTTTATATTTTATAGTCTAATTTTTGTATTTTTAATGAATAGATAATCGTATTTAAATTTTTTACATTGTAATTTTTAGAATACACGTTCACTTTTAAACGAGCCCGAGGCTCATTGGTGATATGTGTTTAAATAAAGTACTTACTTACTTACTTACTTACTAGTTAAAATGGGGTTTCAAACAAAGTGACCGTAAGCAGAGCTGTCCGCTTACAAGAGTGGCCGTTAGGAGAGCTTCGACTCTAATAGAAGCTGCAATCACAAATTGTTGCTTTTATCCAGCCGGTAACGATGATTACTCTAAGCGACCTTACTTTATAAAATATGATGGAAAAGGTGCGTTGTACGTTGTCGTATGGACCTGAGCAGTCACTGGTTAAATAGCGTGTTGACTATTCAGTTACAATAACGCTTGAACAATACACATGATAGCTAAACCCGACAGTACGTTCTTATTGCTACTAGCTCCATCCGACGGCCCGCCCTGACCACCATCACCGGTCGGAGTACTGTCGGAGTCAGTCGGAGTACTGTCGGTTCCAGGAGCACTTGCGCCTGAGGAATTAAGTAGAGTATCATCCATGCAGTTTTTATTGAGGTTAGCATTGATGGTTTGCACACAATTTTCCCTGGAACGCAAACGCCAATTTGTTTGCTAACCAAACTGCCAAACCTAGCCTGAATACTGGGATCAAAGCCACTAAGGAATTGATGTTGTTTGTATAACTTTGTTAGGAAACTTGCTTTGTTTATTTTATTCTTTACAAAGTTATGCGTGTAATTCTTGTAACGTATACAAGTTTCGCTTGTTTTTAAAAATTGTTTATCGTTTGAAACTGATTTGAATCAAATTACGTTTCTTCAAATCTATACCCTCGTTCTTGGCTAAACAATTGACTACTGGAAGATGTTCGTCGGAGTTATCTTCATACTTTATGACCTACACCTGTCGGCTGGGAATGGTATAAATGAAGCCAAAGGTTTAAAATCAGCTACTTTGGAGTTAAAAAAAAAAAACTGCTTGATTTATTCCCTTTCATTTCGAACGAAACGGACATAACCTTTGAGGCTCAGAAAAACCTACCTTCTGTTCCACCATAACAGTAATTGATATCAGCACAGTATTCCTTATACAGCGGATAGTTGTTTTCGTCTCGAACGCACCAATAGCAACCCGCGACTCCACGGCACAACCGTGCATTTGTTTTCTTGTGGCATCGATTGCCATCTGGATATCTACTGCTCCCGGGAGGCTTTCTGCCTGCAGAAACGTTCAGTTAAATAAGAACGTACGTTTAAAGCTTTGGGAAGTACGTGGTATGAAAAGATGGAACATTACTTCAGCTATGCTGATGGAACTCATATGGCGTGTGGAGCATCTTATAATGTTGATTTAAACGGCGTCTACCTGTAAATTATGGTAGATGGCGCGATGGCCTAATGGTTAGCGCTGGAGGCCCGATCGTCCCGTCCGGTTCCAGCCCTGGTGGAGGTCACTGTGTTGTGTTTTCGGCCAAGACACTTTACTCTCACAGCGCCTCTATACACTGATGCAGGTGTATTAATTATTACCGGCGAATCTAATGCTTAAGGCTTAAGGGGGGGGGGGGGGGGGAGGGTAACTGAACGGTGGACTAGCATCCCATCCAGGAAGTAGTAGAAATACTTCTAGTCACTTCATGCTACTGAAACCAGGATAAGCTCCGGCATGTTGGACCACTTGGCCCGAAAGCAGATTTTACGGGTCAATAATGACGTCATATTGTACAAATGACGTCATGAATTTAAAAAACAGCCTGTTGCAGTTCACGATTTTTCATTCCCGTATATTAACACGGGAAACGGGCAAAAGCTTTGAGGCTCAGGTAAAACCTACCTTGGATGCAAAGTCAAGCAAAATTACTATAGTAACCCCCTATTAAGTGGCATGTTGTTTAGGTGAAAAAAAATTCTCTACGGAAGGTAACTGTAGTTTATGTCGAATTGATTGCGTCCCCAGATGTTATTTTCTGGAAAAATGATTAAAATAATTTATTTTTAGTTGCTTCTTATTATTGACCACACAAAGTGAAAACGAAGCACGATGGTGTGTTTCTCCAACCTACCTTCTATTCCACCATAACAGGAATTGATATCCGCGCAGTATTCATTGGAAAGTGGAGCGTTGTTCCTGTCTCTAACGCACCAATAGCATCCCACGACTCCATCACATGACCCTGAATCTGTCTTTTTCTTGCATTGTGGGTCAAAACATTTCTCTAAGACACTTACTGGAGGATCATTGACTCGTTCAGATGGGACGAGAGGGGCTGGTACAGGACAAATAGAAATACTGCGAAGAAAATTAACAACAATTTGGTAAAGCACAGGTTCGTGTAACATTCCATAAAGCAGTGTCAGTATGACATTTACCATCATTTCTTTGCACACGAGGAATTTAAATGCAGGGCCGTAACTAGCAAGAGGCAAGACGAGGTACTTGCCTCGTCTTGATTTTTGTTCAAAATTAAACACAAAATATGTTTTGTTAGGAAAATAATCCTCAGCCGAACACGATTGAGTTTTCCCAAGAAATACCTCATCAAAACGGACTCTGAAAGAGTTTCAAAGCTTCTAGTAGAGCATGCCCCCAGAACCCCCAGCATGCCCCCAGAACCCCCTAGCAAGATCTTGCCTCGTCTATGGCAAAGGTCTGGTTAAGGCCCCGAAATGTGTCCTTTCTCTCAAAACAAACTAATGGTCTCTTTTGATTTTAATGTTGTTTCTTGGCAGCACTGATATTCATGTTTGTGTTTCTTCCTTCATCATGTTTGAATCTTTTGGTAAATTGCGTGTTATAAGGTGTTATTATTACAATATTTTTTGTATTAACTTGATCTGTGCTGTAGATGAGTCTTTACTTACTTGCTGGCAGGAAACTCGCTTCTACAGTAATGGAACTCAAGTGGCGAGGAGCATGGGCACTGACAGGTCAAACCCTGCTCATTGGAACATTCTTTATAACTGGAGCATGTGCAAGATTTGGAGTAACAGGAACTGTTACGTGATATGATTCCTGTTAATAGAAACAGCACTCAATAGTAAAACAATAGTTAAATCGGTGAGTGAGATGTCAAAGCGTGCGTTGATTACACTTTTTGTTGCTGCTGTCATTCCCATCTTAAATGGGATTTTAGACGGCTCAATTGTCCTTGCAGGAAAGAAAAATTTAAAAAAAACTACATAAGGCTAATTAATTAAGCAAGAAGCCAAGGTTACCCAGATTTGTATGCGTGTGTGCGTGAGAGAGATGCCTTTATTTAATTATAGGGCTCAGGAGCCACGTGAACTCCTTACCCATAAACGCATTGCTTCCCACCACGCTAGCAAGCTGGTACGTCTTGCAAAGGTCTCCGCTATCAAGCGTATTCACGCCTTGTCGTGGAATCTTTAACTCGTAAAAGCTCTGTAGTTTGATTTCCTCCAAGTTGCGGCATTCCTTTTTCACTAAATATTCATTCTTTATAAGATCCTCAGCAATGTCTTTTTCCTTTTCGGTGATGTGGACATATTCCAGTGTTTTAGCTGTTATGTCAGGTACAAGGAAATCATCGTGCATGATCAGAAATCCCGCACCGTCCAACACGAAACAGTCATAGTTGCTTTCCTTGCACTTTGGATAGGTATCTGTCAAGAGTCTGAAAAATAAATCATTTCCAGTTAACAAAAATATGCAAATCTAAGTGTGAGTAGGAATACCGATTCGAGTCCAATTCCTGGGGTTCTGCTTGTCCGATGTAATACTCATTTGTCGACAATGTCAAATTTAAAGTGTCATGACCCTAGATGGCGAATCGATTTTGTACCAAGATCGACTACGTCAGTTATTTAATAATTATTCCAAAGATTTATAATGTAGTAAATGGTTTGATCCCAGGAGTATCAGTGGGTCGTATAGTGTGATTGTCCGGGTGAGAGTCGTTCTGAGAAGAACTGTTGTTGGTGACTCGCCAACACTAACAACAGTTCTTCTCAGAACTACTCTCACCCGGACGATCACACTATACACGACCTTAGCTATTATCATTCTATTCTTGGGATATTCAGTATCCAGTAATCACTAAGCCTGACGTAACTAATTGTTTAAAATAACTTGACAGGCAGTCTTACTTTCTAAAGTATGATAAAGGGAAGTCCGCACCCACGACTCCAATAACTTGATCATTTGTTGTATGTTGGCTGTTTATTTCTCCACGGTATATAGAGTGGGAAGCAGTTATCACCACTCCTGTTCCCGCAGCGTCTATGTATGGCGTGGAAAGTGCAATCAATCCCGTATTGCTTATCGCTGAGAGGTACCTAAAATGACAAGATTTGTTAAATGTTTACGGAAATATCGTCATCATCATCCCATCTTTATTGTCATCATCACCATCGCCATAGACACTATCATCGCCATGGCCCCCGTCCGAATCGTCGTGATAATCAGCAAATTCGGGCAACCATCAGTGTGATTGTTTTCATCGTCATCATCGTTATCAACATGCTATCGACAGTCATTGTCACTATTATGCTACCCTTTTTTTGTTCAGTCAAAACATTCTGTCAAATACATTCTGGTTTGGATTAACTAGATTGGTTTGGACTGGATTAGATTGGATTAGATTTAACAACTTAAATTTATATTTTTTCTCATTGTTAACAACACGTTATGTTTGTTTGTTTGTTGAACCAATGAAAAGGAGTTCAAAACCAAACTAAATATGCACTATCGCGTTCACCCTTTTACAGACAGATACGTTACCATGGTCTTCTTCTTGGGTCGAACGATTTCGCCATTGATGTCCCAGGAGTCATTCTGAACACACCATTTGCGGTGCCAACATATCTCCAAACCAGATATTTTGTGTAATCTTTCTTTTTTCGGAACCAAATTTCCTCGACCTTTCTTGTAGCTATAACTGTGTCCCGAATGCCAGGTTTGAATCCAGGATTGTGTGCGCTTACACCTGTCATGAATATTCTGTAGGCGCTGACACGAGATATGGTCTCATCCAATCCAAGATAGGTGTATGGATCTTGAAAGGCTTCTGCACCAAATTTCACAACTGTCGAATCTGAAATATAGCCGATAATCCACTGCAAGGACGGTATAAGTATTTAAAACTTCTTTGCAGATACATAAATTAAGGAAAACATAGTTAATCATGAAATCAGAGTGTACCAATGGGAGTGTTCCAGTGGTTCCGGCTTATCGGCAGGTATTTAAGATCACAGCTGACCTCAAGCTAGCTAGAGACCAGATTGTCACCTAATGCCAACAATGACACACACACGAGATGGTCGAGGATGCATTTTAGTTCTATTCTGATGACCTTCCATCACCGCCTCTGGTCGCTAAAGTTGAACGGCCCTGATGGCGGCGAAAATGGATACAGAAGGATAATTATATCCTACCGGACAGCACCGTTAAAGCAATAACTTAGCGTAACGATTTCTAAACCAACTATTACCAGATGTCGAAAATCTTGTAAAAACTGCCAATAACTTGTGTAAAATATGAAACATCCTGAACATAAAAATCAGAAATTTTTGTGGATTGTTCAAAAATACATCATAACTTTTCCCAACCCAATTATTACGTATCTTAATACAAACCTTTAGTTGAGTATCGTCCAAAGTGAACGCAGGGTTTTCCAGGCTTGATTAAGTCCAAACGATGGTACAGAAACGTAAAACCTATGTAGTTAAGCACAAAGCGGAGACGATAAGTAGCCCCACTTATTTTACGAAGGTGTTCTCGACAGCTATTCAGAACTCACAGTGTATGCGTGTGTTAAACACTTAGTACAAAATTTAGCTTCCATCTGCGCCGGATCACCTTTGCGTCTATAAATTCTACACAAATTAGCAACATTTTTTTTCTTTTTGTTTCTTTTCATTAAGATACGGACTCAGCATTCAACTACATCTGTTTACATTGTATAAGTGTGCTTCTATCTATCGGAAGGAGCGTGTGCTCTTTTATTTACCTGGAGGAATAGATTGACTTCCAAGGTTTTCGTCCTTATCACCAACTGCTACGACAATCCCAACGGTAAAATTTGTCTCTTCAACTGGCATCCAGTGATAAGTTGATGGCACCTCTAAAACTGTAACTCCTTCTTGTACTTTGTCACCACGAGGCAGAAAACGTTTTGATGAAATATTCTTCTGTCCAGATCCACCACTACAAAATAGACAATAGGCACATCAACAACATTACCAACAATTACAACCACAAGATCAAAAATTCATTTTGTTTCCCTTTAACCTATAAAAGTAAGTATTCAATTTGTCCTGCTGATGGTACGAGTAGCTTCCTGGCAGATTTTAAACCCATGTAACTTGGATAACTCAAGAGATCTATTATTGCCATTTAGTTTGATACGTTAGGATTAAAGTTATGTACTGTAGTTAAATCGAGCTTTATTCTGACGATATGGTGGCCCCGATTTATGATGGTTCTTATTATCTGCCATATTACCAATTTTCCACTGATTAATCAGAGGAGGATCAGAGGGTTTATCAGAATGTTATGGCTATGAGAGCTTTAAAATATATTCAAGTTCGTTCCATACTGGACTATAACGTTCTTACTTTTTAATAGATTCAAATACGGAATCAAACTCCGGTTCAGGTTCTAAGGCCGTGATGTCCATAAATATCGGGTCCCCATAAGCGTCAGAAGGGGCTGGTAGAAGAGGATGCATCATGGTCCTTCCGGAGCTGTCGGCCATGAAAGCATAACTTGACTGCCCTTTCTGAAAGTAGGTGATTTCAGAAAGAAGGTCTTCCATGCTAAGGTCTGTACCAACAACACCAATGAATTTGCCTTGGTGATAACAGGGCAGTGTTATGGATGTTAAGAGACCTGTGGGTATAAAACAGTTGATAACAAAACTATTACCTTACGATGCAAATGAATGAATGAATGAATGAAGGGACGGCATCAAACATGGCAAAAAGGATAACGGTTAAAAAGAAAGACGCATCGGTCATATGAAATTCGTTTCATGAAGCCGTACATTTATTTATACGCCTTTTAATTTAACCAACAAGCTCACCCACCCTTAACCCTTTGGGAACGTTTTATCACCATATATATGCTATAGTTAGCTATTTCGGTAATGTGACCGCTTCTCTGTTCACCCTAACTATAGTTAGAAAATTTACGCCTCGCTGATCCAAACTATAGTTATACCCAAGCAGGGTTCATGGGTTAGTCTTAAGTTTACAAACGAAAAACCAATCAGAATGCGACAGTTATTTTCGCACGTGCGAGATGAACATAAATATGCAAAACAAAGCGTGAAGGGAAGGAAAAAAAGAAAAACAACGTGCCAAAAAATTACATATCACCAATGTTAGCAAAAATAAAGCTTGAATTCTTCGGCTTCTAGCATCCTTACTTCTTTTTATTTTCTTCAACGCCGAGATACCGTGCAAAAATAGAAAAAAAATAGAGGAACAACTAGACACAGATCAACAACAAGGGCTGCCATGAACTAATTTAAATTGGAAATTATTCACAAGCTAATCAGAACTAACTATAATTAGCTGCATTGGTGTGATCGCAAAGACGACCGAAAGCATTAACTATAGTTAGGTATGACGTCACGTAACTTGAGACTAACTATAGTTAAACTTTAGTTACCTCGTAGATGTGACCGCAGCCAATGTCCACCATTATAAGATCATTTAAGCTTTTTCATAACTCTAAGAACCAAAGTTTATATATTTTAGTATCTCATAAACCAACCAATGTTTGCATCAAACTTTTGCATCCTTTGGCACTTTACCTGTTCCAAAGGCATCTACATAAGGAATGGATATGATTGGTTTATCACGAATAGTGTTTGTTGAGAAGAAATCGTAGTACGTTGCCAAGTCTCTTCGTAAGTTTTTCGTGTCTTGCACATAAGTGAATTTTCCGGCCTGTGAATAGAGGAAACAAAATCAAAAAAACATTAATAAAGGTCAATTATATTAGTTTTAATGATGAAAAAATACAAATCATGGGAAATGAATAAATAAACACGTGGCTCACTACATTTGATTATGGGTTAGAGACTGTTGTGAGTGTTTTGTTGACAAATACACGCACGCGCTGGCCGCACAATGAACGAGAAATTTTCTATACTGCACTAGGCGTAACCGAGTGCAGTATTGAAAATTTCGAGTTCATTGTGAGGCCAGCAAGTGCGTGTATTTGTCAACAAAACACGAACGGAGAGACTCTAACCCTTTTAATATACAATCTGAGTACACTGCAAGCGATCATCGACTTAACGAACTTCAAACAATAAGCTTAATGTTTAAAAATAAGAAGTGTAGTAGTACATAATTACACGGGATTTCATCAATAATATAAAAATCACAAATAAGCCGTACAGAAATAAAGCTTAAAATGGTTCATAAAATCGTTCATCAGCTGTGGTCGTTCATAAATACAGTCAGCGACAAGCTTGCTCAAAGCAAGTCGATGGCTTTCACAATCAAGCAACTACAAGCAAGTCAATCGCACACAAAAATGTATTTATTGAGCTGCAGTTTACCTTTGAACACGAAAGCGCTTCAAGTTGTTATCCTCTTCGATTTTGTTTGGTATTGGATCGTTGATAATTTGAGGAATATATTTTTCTTCCACTTCTATAAGCCTTGAAGCTGAAGACATTTTCAATAATGCACGATTTTTGTGCATTATTGTCAATACTGCACTGTCGGAGTTTGCTGACGACAGGTAAAGCAAAATCACGTGATCTATTTTAACCAATTGCCCGCGTGGATTTTGGACAGTGAACGAAGATTGTATATTAATTAATAATATTACATACGCATTACACATTAACTGTTTATTTCACCAACTTTTTATTCTTGATCTAAACCCTTTTTCCCGATTTTAAGAAGTCACTTTGGATTTAAAAACTAATTATTATTAATGGTCGAAACACTTAAAGACAAAATAACAGAGAGTTACAACTGCCCCAAGCATGAAAACCCTTTTTTACTGCTCTTCGTAAATGAAAGCAGCATCAACAAAAGCTTATCATTCCAGCAACTATAACGTCGTCTTTGGGTTTTCCTTATTTGATTTTCATCCTGTGGTATTCATGTTTTTAAATTATTTAATGACCTGAATGCCAGCTCGTTTTCACGTTTAAATTAAAGAAAAATTCGACATTTCTCTCTGCCTAATATGTACTTACAGTGACGTCAGGCGCTTTTGGTACGCCATACCGAGTTCCATCTTGCTTAGCGATATCTCGAAGTATTTGCAAGTCCTGTAAAATCCCATACGTCATTATAACGACTGTATTGTTAAGCTCTGCGTTCTTTGTTTTTATCGTCTGCATGATTGTCTTTCCATCGTCGGTTGGTTGACCATCTGTTAAAAAGATAATGACCTTTTTCCTGGACGGACCCTCTCCAGCAGATGAATTCTTCATCAAATCGAAGGCCCGAGTAAATGCGTTGGAATAAAAAGTTGATCCTTTGGAAAGGAAACAAAAAGACATCAGTTTATAATTACTCTCTTATAATTATTATAATTAAATGTAAGGAAAAAGTTCCCAGTGGAGATTATTGCAGTTTTCAGTGATATGGGAACTCTGAAATTCAAAATCTAACTAACGATTGCATTTTTCGCTGCCGTGATAATTATAGCGGCAGCCAACGAACAATGAAAAACAGAAACGAACAAAATGGATCGAAATCTACCAATAACAACTGACGGACGTGACCTTTTGTCTTTGACCTGGTTGAAGTGAACACGTTATACATATAAGCTAACTTCCTCTCTTGCTTTTTTCATTTTCGATGCAGCGAAGCAAAGTAATTCATAAAATTCATAAACTTTTAACCAATACAAACGCGAAAAGAGCCGATTATGAAATCCGCATTGAAGACATGAAGATCGAAAATCGGGACAATTATGGTGTACTGATCAAGATTTAAATAATTCCTTGCAGCAGTAAAACGTCTTGCCCTTTATAGGAAAGTCCCTTTACTTTTACCTAAAGTCCCTTTACCTTAACCTTAACTGGACGTACTGTTCTTGGATATCTGGCAAAGAAACGATTTGCATTACGCGATATAGTCCAGTATAGATTTCCCAATATACTGGTAAAATGGGCTCACATTCAAGTTCTAAAACTCAAATCATTTTCTGAGCAAAATCCAAATGAAAAATCCATGCGGACTCTAATGGAAATCCTTACCTCTAACAAAAAGTCCATCTACGTAATCCTTCAAGAATTTTATGTTAATTGGTGTGGCATCTGCTAATCTTTCGCTGTGGCAGCTTCTTCCATCATTATTATATCCAGTTGGTGTTTCGGCCTGGATGTTGAAGTTCACCAATCCAATCTGAAAATATCAAAAGACAGTGAATCAGTTACGAGGTCACTTAGTCAGCAGTCAGCCAGACAACCAGCCAGCCCGTCAGCCCGTCAGCCAGCCAGCCAGCCAGCCAGTCCGACAGTCAGTCCGTCACTCAGTCAGTCAATCAGTTATTCAGTCAGACAGTCACTTAGACAGCCAGTCAATCAGTCAGCCAGCCAATCAGCCAGTCAATCAGTCAGTCAGCCAGCCAGTTGGTCTAACAAGTTTACAAACGGACGAGAAGTGGATGTAAACCTTTACGGTTGATGTCACATTCATTGTTTAAAGAAGGCTCGTAGCCATTTCATTTTAAACTCGGCTTAAGCCCTTAAATACAGTTGTAAGCTCTTCGTTATTGAATACTTACTCTATCCATTGGATTCATTGTACTTAAAACTGTTTTAGCAGCCTCTTTAGCCACTCTAATCCGATCTCCAAGCATCGATCCACTGGTGTCAATTACAAGAACAACATCTTTCGGTTCTGGTGTGGCTGTCTCCACATAAAAAGGTCTGAAACGAGGATCATAAGATCTGCAGTCTGCTGTATCCTCAAACGCTGGGAAATTTTGTGTAAGTGCCATCTTCTGATGCAAAGTATTGCCATTTTATAAATGGATGATTTTTCATCATATCTTTCATCTTCTCCACTACAGAATCAGCGACATGTTTTCTTGAGGAATGAGCACCATCAGGTATTTTCACACATACACGTGAGAAGTCAACTTTCTTGCGAAATCTTGAATCGTACTCTAGGCCAAATGACAAGCTCGCTATCTGACAACATTCCGTTGGGTTTGTTGTAGGAGATGTGGGCCAAGACAATTCAACGGCTTGTTTAAGTTTTCGCACAACGAGGAATCGTTCCCTGAACTTGCTTGAAACCTCCGCTGCCACAGTGCGGATGATGGAACTGCCATTTACTGCAGTCTCAGTAAACTGTAACTTGTCAAAATGTTCCTAACATGGAAACAAGAAGAAGAGCTTTTGTAGAATAAGCATCATCTGTACAAAAAAGAATTGTAAAAAATTCAAGTAGAAGTATGAACATGAACGTTATAAACTAAAAACAAACCGAGTCAAAGCGTTATTGCAACTTAATCCCTTGACAGTAAACTTGACAAAGTGATTCGTCCCCGTCCATGTCTTAGGGAACAAATTAACCTTGAGCGAGTTGTAATTTTTTTTCGAAAGGTAGCCAGCAATTCACATGTGCCCTTGCAAAAGTGATATATGCTGTCGTTTTAATTTAGGTTTCGTTTTCTGAAGTTTTCAGACCAGTTTGATTTCTATTTTACATTGTCCAGTATTCATTTCCATAACCCAACACTAAAGGAAATAAAAACCAAAGTCCGCTTTTAATAGACCACAATATACTGGCCCGCCTGTGTCAAGGTCAGTGTCAGTGATAATGAAAATGGTGACATGCGCAGTAACTGGACGTAACCTCCCTTTAAGCTTTTTATTAAAGGAGCTACGTCACAGGAGTTTTGCGGAACTTTGATCTAAACTGTTCTGAAATTAGTGGTAGGCAATAAAAATTGTGAAAAATTGCATCTCTGAGAATGTGAAGTAAGATTTTGAGTTGCATAGAGAAGTCAAACCAGTTAACAGTTTCAGAGCTAATGTAAAATTGTTAAAAAACGGTCCATTATTTTGAGGTTTCCTACGACACAAATATTTATTTCGCTGTTAAAATTCGTGGCAAAGCCCCATTAAGGGCATTCATTTAAAAAGCTTTCTAGAGCAGTGAAAAAAACAATCTATGCAATTGCAAAAACTAAATTACTCTTGAATTGTCACACATAGAAAAACACAAATCGAAGTAATATACAAAAATAAAACTCGTAGAAATAATTTTATTTTGTTACCTGTAAATCTGAGACACCAAGTCCATCTGTAGCTAGTTTAAGGAGCGTTTGACTGAGAAGTCTTGGGTCAAGCAGATCTTCTGTCACGCATGGATAGTGCAACGTCGAACAAAACATTAAAATCATCAAATATCTGTCACGATGCATGGTCGACAAAGCTGCTGTCATTTTGGAACAGCAAACTTCTTTAAAACGCGATTCCTGTGTTATTCAATGTCGCGATTTATCAGTACGCAGTCTTCTAAGTCTTGATACTTTTACAACTGATCAATTTTAGCGGATGACGAATTCATAAACTATGTGTTCCTGTTACGTGACTCTAGACACATAATATCTTCATTCACTTATAATGTATTATTTTTTTAAAGTCGACACTTGTATTTGAAGTGAATACAATGTTTGGTTTGCATAGTAATGTGCGATTTTGGACTCGCATTGGACAATTGGCTAAGTCGTGCTATGTTATACATCGTATTTTTATCCAGTAAAACTACTTAAACAAAGCAATTTATCGTGTAACCTTTTCGCAGCGTTTTTGTGACGCAGGTTAAACAAGAACCTCCCGATTGTCCTAAAAGGAACTTGCTACAACGTTTTCGTGTCAGCAAACGCGCACAAAATACGCTTGAACAGTTTTTTTTTTCGCAAAGGGCGGAACAAACTTTTACGAAAAATTGCTTGGACCAAACTCTAACACTTTGTGTTGGGGTTGTTACTATCCGATAGCTCACGGTAGTACCGTTTACGGTTTAGGGGTTTATGCCGCTTGTGTCTTCGCGTTGGGATTTCGCTACCAATTCTAATTTGCATATTAGGCAAGTAATTGGCTATTACAGAAATACTGAGTTAAAGCAAACGAAGTAAGGAATGCACGCGTGCAGTCTTGACTTTATAAGTTGATGTGCGCGCCATGCAAAATCAACAGAAATGCTCCTAATCTTCCACATCTTCAAGAAAATATGTAAGAGAAACAACTTATTACATCCTTTTTTGATCTCATTTCTCAAAGGGGAAAAATACGTTAAATTTAATACCCCACATAAGCTTAAAAATACAAATTCTGTAGTAAAGGTGTTTAAACAGAAAAAGGAAAAATAGTGTAAAATAAAATGATGTCATCTTGCGTTAGCATGAAAGCTATCGTTTATAAAAACAAATTTTAGCCTAAAAAAATTGGTTGCGCTGGAGTTTTATATTTTACAGTGCGAAGCGCCGTACCTTTGCTGGCACCGCTTTATAAAGTATTTGATTAATTTTTGATAACCTTTTTGAAAAATTTTTCTTGAACTGGCCACCACTAAAAGTGGAAAAACTGCTAAAGGCGGAGTTGTCAAGTTCCACGTTTTCTTTGTCAAAAAAATATAACAATCAAAAACTTTATCAAGTGGAAACGATTTGATGCGTACCGTTGTAACACATCAATACTCCAAATTTTATTTAAAGAAATTAGAAAAATGCACTTGTCAGAAAAATATGACAACTTACGTTTTAGCGAAATATTAATCCATAAATCATCTCAATATTCCTCTATTGTGTTTTCCACTTTGATCAATTATTACTTCTTGTATTAGGTGGAAATAAATCAATGCATGATGAAATAGCCTTTTGGAAACTACTGTCAGTTGTAATTTAATTACTGTGCTTTGTTGCATTTTTACTTTGCCTTTATAGCGGTACATAAACTACAATTTACTTTCTTAGTGTCTAATATGCACTAGCACCGCCACCCTTATAATAAGGGTTATATGGTGGTGCTGATGCCACAGTTGACATTTGCTCATCATAAATCGGTGGCATTGCAATGCTCGTGGCGTGCATAGAAAGACCAGGCTCGGGTCCGTACGGAGGATATGCCGGTGGAGGCGCATTGTAAGACACCGTAGGGGCCGGGGCAGCCACTGATTGATTGACAGTCCGGTTCTTAGGAACTCTCAGTCTGCTCTTGCATTTCACGATGATAATGACAGCTACAATAATGACAGCTATCGGCCCCAGAACAATACCAGTGATGGCTCCACCAGACAGTCCGCCCTTGTCGTCACCATCATCATCATCATCATCGTCGTCGTCGTCCTTGTCGTCGTCGTCGGTCAGAATACCGCCGCTTCCAGGAGCTCTTGTACCTGAGAAATTACACAGTGCAATGTCCAATTAATTCACCTCATTTAGGTGCAACTCACACAAGCTATGCGAAGCAAGCATTTATTCAGAGCTACTCGGCTTTGGAACGAACTACCTCGGACTCTACCTTGAGTATTTTTAAGGATGCTATAAAACGTCGCGCTTGGAAGAATTTTATTGAAACATAGAACCCTTTTAAACGTAACCCTTTATGATATTTAGAATGATTTTATTTTTTAGCTGTACATTTTTAATATTTTATTGTAATTTACCCTAAAAAACCATTTTTGGAGAGGTGAATAAAATCTTAATTTGCCAGGACAAATGTCTCGTGACAATTAAGTTGATTAATTATTGTTTCCTCGACCGAAGCGGTTAATAAGGTTACCAACGTCTCAAAGGACTCTCGGTTTATTGCTGTCTCATTTAGTGTTGTATCTGATTTACAGCTGCAAGTCTTTCGAAACAATGTATCACTATTACAACGATAATTAAATATAACAATTTGCCAAGGTCGAAAGATTACATATTAACTGTACATACCCGATGGCTCTTATTTAGGTCTTTATCTTCGGGAGGAAACCGAAGGTGATTTCAATTGCCGTTCGCACTAATTGCAATCGATTATCGATTGTAACGTAATTCTCTCATTAATTAGTGATTGTAAAGTAATCGTCACAAATTAAGATTTCGTTTCCAACGAAAAAATTATAAAAGTGAGGGTTTATCTCTAAATGAAAGCTGCATCTTTACTTTAAATTGGCTTATGTAGACGGTATATCATTTTGTTCTTATTTTCTATTACAAAAAGGATTAGATTGAATGATGAAAAAGTGAATGCCCTTGTGACGTTACGGTACCGTAAGTTGTAAAGGGGGTCCATAATATTATTATACGCAATTTTTGGCATGATTAACGGGCCCTCATATCCGACTTTTCTCTAAAGCTATTGCATCAATGTATTTTTATCAATTCTAATACAAGCTCTTGTTGGAAACTTTTCTATCGGTGAAACACCGAGTTTTCCGGTGAAAAGGAAGTACAATTGAAGAGGGTGGATTTATGGATGGCAATACATGATACACCACTTTTATACAGCTAATATCTCAAGGCATTCGATACGTGTGGGGGTTCTTCTTAAGCATGTTAGTTCCGGTTGTATGACGGTATAAATGACGGTATTGTTTTTTAGATCTTTGGTTTCTTTTTTTTACCGCACCAAGAGGAAAGAAGTTAAAATTCAGCCGAACGTACCTTCTCTTCCACCATAACAGGAATAGATATCAGCGCAGTATTCATTGGAAAGTGGGGCGTTGTTCTTGTCTCTAACGCACCAATAGCATCCCACCACTCCGTCACATGACCATGAATCTGTCTTTTTCTTGCATTGTGGGTCAAAACATTTCTCTAAGCCACTTACTGAAGGATCATTGACTCGTTCAGATGGGACGACAGTGGCTGGTACAGGACAGATAGAAGTACTGAGAAGAAAAGAAAATCAGATAAGGGGTGTTTGCTTTTTGGAAGCATGCACATAAACTGTTACCATCGACAATAATCGTGTAAGGGCCATAAGCTAAGCTAATGTAACACCAGTAATTGCGGAAATGTTTGAACTCATTACTTGTGACAATGATCGTAGTGCTGTATCAATAAACATGCAACACTCGTCATCTTCGTTAACTAACAATAAAAAAGTTTTTTTTTATCTTACTTGCTGGCGGGAAACTCGCTTCTGCAATAATGGAATTCAAGTCGCGAGGAGCATGGGCACTGGCAGGTCAAACCCTGCACATTGGAGCATTCTTTATTGCTGGAGCACGTGCAAGACTTAGAGTAACAGAAACTGTCACGTGATATGATTCCTGTTGGTACAAAATATTAATACTTGTCAACAATGCGGATTGTGTTAAGGTGCAATCATAATTAGAAACACCAGTACCACACACGGAGATCATAGTAAAGTAACCAACAGGTAGCACTTTTCCTCCTAGCAATACAAAAAGCTTACTAGGCCTTCTGCTTTACTGCGTTGGTAGGCGTTGGTAAACGAAGCTTCTCTTACAGCGGCGCTATGTTCTGAAATAACTTGCTCAAATGCCTAAAAAATGCTGTATCTGTTATTATTTTAACATAATATTAAGAAGATAGCTGATATATCGGATTCCCACACGGCAATCATGTAAAGCAGTTGTAATTAGTTTTAGTTTTTTACTAAAGCTTCATTAACTGATGATCTTCCGTGTTTAAAAAAAAAATTACATATAGGAACACTCGGTAAAGGGGATTCAATAATGTTGAGTTTTGAAAAGTGTGATATAGTTAAGGAAAAAACGCATAGGAAAAAACGAGCTACCAAACAGGCAGAGATGAGCGGCTATAAATTAAAGGCAAAACGTATTTCCACAATTTCCCGCCCGCGCCAACTTCGAAAAGGTGAAATGTCAACTCATTATGTAAGCCATAACAAACAAATTTTGAATACTTGTATTTTGGAATATTTTGACGTCACGGTCTCCTGTTCACCAGCTTTGTGGTGTTTATTAACGTTTTTCCTTTCTATTTAGCATGCACTTAATCGAATCAACTTTGTTCGTTATGGATATTATACGATAATTATTCATGAAGGAGGAATCCTTTACGCATTGGATAATTGGAGAACACGGTGAACCAACATTAACAACATACTATTTCACTATTACCCCCCCCCCCCATCCCTCATTGAAAAGCAATGCAACGTTTATTTCTTACCCAAAAACGCATTGCTATCCCCCACACTTGACAGCTGGTACCTCGTGCAACGGTCTCCACTATCAAGGGTATTCACTCCTTGTCGTGGAATCTTAAGCTCGTAAAAGCTCTCTAGTTTGATTTTCTCCAAGTTGCGGCATTCCTTTTTCACTAAATATCCTTTCTGTAAAAGATCTTCGGCAATGTCTTTTTCCTTTTCGGTGATGTGGACATATTCCAGTTTTTTAGCTGTTATGTCATGTACAAGGAAATCATCGTGCATGATCAGAAATCCCGCACCATCCAAAAAGAAACAATCATAGTTGCTTTCCTTGCACTTTGGATATGTGTCTGTCAAGAGTCTGAAAATAAAGTGGAACCCTGTTAATTCGGACACCAAAAGGACATGCAAAAAAGTCCATATTATCGGGGTGTCCGAATCAAGCAGGCTCCGAGAAAGAACATCACGGACACATGTTTCATATATACGAAGACTTAAGAACACAAGGTTTAAAAGCAACAGAACGATCTTTAATTCCTCAACTGTAACTTTAGTTCACTGAAGAACGTTACGCTCATTCAATGCGTCAATTTTTTTCGCACTTAGGTGTACAGGACGGTCCAACGCCGGGAGAGAGACACGTAATTATGCTAATGTATTACTAATCTTGAAACGCAATAACTATGGAAAGTTTTCATTTTTAAAGGGGTACGGTTTGCGCACGATCGAAACAAGTGAGAGTATACGGTGCGAAGCTAAGGATTGACCGAAAATTCTCTGTATAGCCAGACTAATTGGTATGAGAGAGAGTGCCTCTTGGGTCACTGAAAAGTATCCATTGTCAGTTTTTAGCTGTTTTATGTAAGAGAACATGTATAAGCTTTTTATCGAGACAAACAAAACTGTCCGTCATAACGGAGTGTCCGTAGAGCGGGGCTTCACTGTACGTCATTACCAGTTAATGGTAACTGGACCGAGTAAAGTCCCTCTTTATAGCGAAGTTCGATTTGTGCGATCTGCTTTTTTGTCAACAATGATCAACACTGACCCAAAAATGACGGACTCATTTCATTTTTGCATCAAATGTTTTTAATGGTAAATCATTTTCTATACGCAACTAAACTTTAACAACCCTCTTTTCTGAGGTGAATAATTGAGTACAATTTCAAGTCAGTTAGTCTTACTTTTGAAAGTATGATAAAGGAAAGTCCGCACCCATGACTCCAATAACTTGGTCATTCGTAGTATGTTGGCTGTTTTTTTCTCCACGGTATATAGAGTGGGAAGCAGCTATCACCACACCTGTTCCCGCGGCGTCTATGTAAGGCGTGGAGAGGGCGACCTTTCCCGTGTTGCTTAACGCTGAGAGGTACCTAAAGGATACCATAAGAATTGGTTAATGGTTACAAAAATATTTTCATATTCATCAGGAGGACAAAACGGGGTTAAAAAGAACCTGTTCCACAGAAAAGCTGTTCTTCATTCACTTCCCAGCTCACTGAGAAAACGCACGATTTCTAACGAACGAGTCGTCAGATTTTCATGAAATTTTACATGTTATACTTAATAAGCAAGAAAACTGCTTACAAAAAAAGCCAGCCAGATGGGTTCAATGTTTTTTCTCAGCGAGCTGGAAAGTGCATGCAGAACAGCTTTTCTGTGGAACAGCTTCGTTTTGTCATCTTTGCTGTGATAGTCATCGTCGTCGCCATCGACACCTTCGCCGTTATTGTAACCGTCGTCATTATCATTATCATTTTATTTTGACAATGGCACCAGTCATGTCAGTCGTCATCGTCGTCAACGTCAACATCATGGCTACGGCAGACGTCACCGATGTCATGCTGTATTATTTGATCATTCAAGAAATTCTGTCAAATTTGCACAGTCTGGTTTAGATTGGAGTAGATTGGTTGGTTTAAATAAGTTACCATATTTAGAAGTCTCATGAGCTCTAGCAGGTTTCATGCGGATCTCCCCGCCCTCCATTAAGGTCACTTATGAATCTGAAAATGTTGGTTTTTCGGGAGAGAGGAAAACCGGGGATCCCGGAGAAAACCCTCGAAGAAAGGGCGAGAACCAACTACGAACTCTAGCCACATGTGACGAAGGGTCTGTCGTGAACTGAACCCGGGCCACTTTGGTGGCAGGCAAGCGCTCTCACCACTACGCTATGTCTGCTCCCCTTGGACTGGATTACGGTGGATTTGGTAAAATAAATTTCTATTTTTTCTTACGTTTGTTGAAGTAATGAAGTAGCAGTCAAAACCAAACTAAATATGTACTTTTGCGTTCGCCATTTACAGACAAATACTTTACCATGGTCTTTTCCTTGGGTCGAACGATTTCGCCATTGATGTCCCAGGCGTCATTCTGAACACACCATTAGCCGTGCCAATATATCTCCAAACCAGATACTTTGTGTAGTCTTTCTTTTCTCGAAACCAAATGTCCTCGACCTTTCTTGTGGCTATAACTGTGTCCCGAATGCCCGGTTTGAATCCGGGATCGCTCGCGCTTGCACCTGTCATAAAACGTTTGTAGGCGTTGACACGAGATACGGTCTCATCCAATCCAAGATAGCTGTATGGATCTTTAAAGGCTTCGGCACCAAACTTTACAATTGTCGATTCTAAAACAAATATCGAATTAATGTTATTATTTCCGTAATATGGCCAAAAACTTAGCCGTTTAAGACGTACGAAAAAATTAAAAAAAATAAACGTTAGCCGTAATATATGTTAACCGTAACAACTAAGCCAAAAAGTTCGACCAAGAGTCATTTGATCTTAAAATTAATGTCACAGTGGAAATAAGCGGCAAAATAATTTAAAATGCAATAGGCTAGACTACTTTTTCATCCCAGAATGATCCTTAGACCTTAAAATATGTTTTTTTGAGCAATATAGATTAACTTTTTTCCTTTTTACAACAATGGAAATTAATTGTTAACTTTTTACAACAATGGGAATTATTGTTTAACACTTCTTTTAACCGTTGCAAGGACGAGTTCTCAAGTCTAAGGCGAACTAAAAGTGATATTGCGGAATACAAAACTAGCGCACATGATCAGGGCATAGTTAATGTGTCACTAACGGATGCTACGTATTATACTGCCATTGGACAGTATCCAATGCCTCACATTAACGTTAGTCAAAAAAGCCAAAATATTAACCATTAACCGTAAAAGCCACCACCCCGTTGAGACCCTCTTAAAATAATCACAATTAAAAATTTTGCGAAGTTTCATAAATGGAGGAAATCGAAGTCAATCAACAACGATCATTATTAAATTCTCAACCTCGAATATTGCATTTCTAGCTTTCTGATTGGTTTACTGAATCCCGGTTATCAGCTCATATACCTATGTTTGACCTTATATGGGAAATGAGTGCGGCAAGTGCCGCTTAGCGTAAAGTTTTTCTGCGGGAAGCGACAGTTCCATCAAAAATGGTTTTAAACAGCAAATTTGTCGAGCTTTATGAACAAGAAATAATTAGCGGTGCCTACAAAAACGACAGAAATGCCATAGTAAATTTAACTACGCTAAACAAAAGGATAGATGCGAAAAGTTTAATTAATAATACTTTTAAACGCACAACAAGAGCGAGTGATAAAAGTAGAAAAGCAGCAAATAATTTACGAAAGAACGGCAAACTGACACAGTTTCATTCAGTGTACATCATAAAACTAGGCTCAGCACTTCAGTTAAGTTTGTTACCTTTCAATCTTGGTTTTGTCCTTTTACACTTCGATAAACCTGTTCCACTTTGAGCTCAATTTCGCTTCAAATAATATAAAAGTCTTGATGACAGCCGTGGAGCCGTAAAGAAGTACAATGTAAACACTCGCTTCGTTCGACTTGCACAAGACTTGTAGTTTCCAGAAAAGCTTTTGCTTCGGATCTTCTCGTAAATCTTTACTGTTGTCACAATTTCCAGGATATTTAGACGACTTTAGAGAGGATTGTTCGAGGAAAATCTTGGGAAGAAAACTCTCTCGCTCGCTTTCCTCGTATGTTTCATTCAACTCAAGAAGTGAACACTGCGCCAGAAATTTTCGCGCCTCCTCATACTATCACTTCGTTTACATCAAAATGAAATGTCCAGTCGATTTAAACTTGAGAAGAATTTAATAAAACAATTATTCCATTCGCCCTTGTTGGATACGAGTCGTTATAGCCAACTCGGCGCTTCGCGCCTCCTTGGCTATTTACCACCTCGTATCCAACGCGGGCTCATGGAATAATTGTTAAATAACCTGAAAATCAGAGTAGTTTGTGGATTACCTAAAACATATCGCTATTTTTTCTAGGCCAATTAATCGCCTACATACTGACCTTTAGTTGAATATCTTTCAAAGTGAACACAGGGCTCCTTGGGCCTGATTAAGTCCAAACGATGGTACAAAAACGTAAAATCTGTGTAATTAAGCATAAAGTGGGCTTGTACAGTAATCCCACTACTAATTTTATAAATCACGCACAAGAGCTCTCACGAGGCATGTTTTAAAAACTTGCCTTTGTGTGATATATATGTTACAAAGTGTTTTCATTTTACTCAGACATGAAAAGGGTAAACAACTACATCTATTTACTTTCACATTATTGTATAAGTGTGATTTTATCAAACTGAAAAAGTGTTTCGTTTTTTTTTACCGAAAGGAATAGTTTGACTTTCAAGATTTTCGTCCTTATCGCCAACTGCTACGATGATTCCAACGGTAAAATTTGTCTCTTCAACTGGCATCCAGTGATAAGTTGACGGTACCTCTAAAACTGTAACTCCTTCTTTAACTTTGCCACCTCGAGGAAGGAAACGCTTTGATAAAAACGTTTTATGTCCAGATCCACCTCTTACATAGAAGAAAAAATGCAAAAAAGAACAACGACAACAACAACATTAAAAACAATAAAAACAAGATCGAAAAATTATTTAGTGCCCCTTTTATATTTCCATTAGCCTACGATTCAGGGTCGGCTATGGGAATATCAGTGGTTTACCAACACACCTAAAACACATGTACCTTGTATACCCAAACTTTTCTTTCAAAATCATGAAAGATATCAAAATTTGGAAAAACAGTATACTTTACACCACTTAAAAGCCCACATAAAAAAAATAAAATAATGTATACGTAATTCAGAATTACCTGTATACTGTATATCTAAAAACTCTGGCCAACTCTTTCGATTTAGCTTGAGGACGATGAGAAGGAGAAACATTTAATAGTTATCTGACAATATTCCACTGATCGATGATGGACGGTACGACCTCCTTCTAACCATTTATCGAATTGATCATTTTTAAAGTCATCAGGAAGTCCATCAGAATAGGCTAGATTTAAAAAAAAAATTCGAGCTCATTCAAATACCTGAGCTTTAAAAACTTACCTTTTGATCGATTCAAATACTGAATAAAACTCAGTTCCAGGCTCTAAGGCCGTGATGTCCATAAAAATGGGGTCCCCATAAGCGTCAGAAGGGGCTGGCAGGAGAGGATGCATCATGGTCCTCCCGGAGCTGTCCGCCATGAAAGCATAACTTGATTGTCCTCTCTGAAAGTAGGCGATTTCAGAAAGAAGGTCTTCCATGCTAAGGTCTGTGCCAACAACACCAATGAAGTTGCCTTGGTGATAACAAGGCAGTGTTATGGATGTTAACAGACCTGTAGGTATACAATGAAACATTAGACAAAGCAGTAGAACAAAAATAATTGCAACTAATACTATAACCAGCACATCTCCAAACCGGCTGAAAAATATACATTGATATTCATATTGTTTTGAAGTTTTGACAATTTGAACCAGCACGACTTGTGTTCAGACTTAAGCAACGAGAAATACAAGTAATACTTTTCAGTAGGCCAATGTTTCTTCGTTTCATTTTACGTCTGGATAATCGCGTCACAAATTTTCATCTTGGTGCCAGGGTGGTTACCGCATCTCATAAAAAAGAGGGTATTTGTTACCATATATCTCATAAAGCTCATTAAATATATCTGTCACCATATATCTCATAAAGCTCATTAAATATATCTGGGGGGGAAGCAAGTTGGCATTTTCCTTTGTCCTTATAGCGGTGTATAGATACATTGACGCAGTGCTGTCAATCAACCTGTTGATATCGTCTGTATATAAATTTTGCACGTTAAAGTTAGGTGAAGGCCTTAAAAATTTTATTTCAATCCTTAAAATTTGCTTTTTTTAGCCAAATTTCTTGCAAAACAGCCGATTTAAGTCCCGAAAGAGGCATGATTTTTTTTTTCCATACATTTTTCTCAAGCCGTTGTTTTGTATTCTGCATAGATAAGGAAATCTCGAGTATAACGAGCGTCGTGACAGAATCTGTTTGTCGAATTGTTTTTCGAATAAAACAATGGAAACACTTCATAATGCATGCACTAGATTAACACACATTGTTCATCAAACCTTTTATTCTCTTTTGTAGGACTATCTGACACGATAAATCATAATAGAATTCAAAGCGCCGCC
The DNA here is from genome assembly GCF_052425735.1 of Oculina patagonica. Taxonomy (NCBI): domain Eukaryota; kingdom Metazoa; phylum Cnidaria; class Anthozoa; order Scleractinia; family Oculinidae; genus Oculina; species Oculina patagonica. The sequence goes on from NC_135767.1 coordinate 22,798,122, forward strand.
CTATCCTTGCACCTTTATTTAGTTTGTCTCAGGCCCCAAAAATGCTTAACTTAACTGCTTCCTCCCCACGCAACCCCTCCCCTCCCCCACCCGACCCTGTATACACCTTTCTTACCTGTTCCAAAGGCGTCAATGTAAGGAATGGAGATGATTGGCTCGTCACGAACAGTTTGTGTTGAGAAGAAATCGTAATATGTTGCCAAATCCTTTCGTAGATTCTTTATGTTTTTTACATGTGTAAACGTTCCAGCCTAAATAAGAGGAAGCAAAATAACAATAAAAGTAATGCTAATAGGTTTTGACAACATTCATTTGAAACATGAAAGAAGTAGACAATTGCATCCGTCCCAAGTATTAAAACACTTCATTCTTACGGAAAATAACAAGAACACTAACAACAGTTTATCATTTCGGATATATAACGTCGTATTTGGGTGTAACTTATTTGATCTACGGAACACAAACGCATTTAATCGTCGTAAGAAAGAAAGAAACTGAACATACAGTATGCTGAATGATTCAAGTACAAGTCGGACGCGTAATCCTCAATTTTCTTCGTAAGGTTGTACCTTTCTGTGGTGATCATCACTCTAAATTTAATGAACAAAATGCCGGCAGGTTTTTACATTTCAACTTATAGGAGGGTCTGAATGGGGTACCTCGAAAACACTAAACACTTAATTTTTTGGCTCTGTAACATGAAACAGTTAAATTTTAGGCATTTTAACACTAACAGTAAAAAACTATCTGTAACGGTAAATTTTATATAGAACAGAACAAAAACTGCTTCAAAAAAGCCAATATTCAGTATTGTACAGTATATGTAAACGTTTTCGGCCATTTTCCGAAGATTTCCGTTCATTTCGGAAGATTTCCGAGGACTACCGAATGTTCCCAAATACTGCCGAAGATTTCCGAAGATTACCGAAGATTTCCGGGGAGAAATTGGAAAATTTTCTCCGAGTTCATGAGTGATTTCTATCCGATTCTGAAGGGCAGATAAAAATTTACAATGCTAACATTTCATGAAAAACCCTCCAAACACAACAGTATTTTCTCCGGAAACAGTAAACACTAAAAAATTGGCCAATGCAACAGCAAACTTTAAAAATTATGGGCAAATAACACTAAACACTAAACCCCATTCAGACCCTCTTATAGGCAAATTGATTTTATTCACTGCTTGTTTACTCACAGTGACGTCAGGTGCTTTTGGTACACCATAGGACGCTCCATTTTGTTCAGCAATATGTTGAAGGATTGGCAGGTCCTGTAAGATCCCATACGTCATTATTACGACTGAGTTGTTAAGCTCAGCGTTTTTTGTTTTAATCGTCTGCATGATTGTCGAATTTTTGTCGGTTGGTTGACCATCTGTTAAAAAGAGAATAACCTTTCTCCTGGACGGACCCTTTCCAACAGACGAACCCTTCAACAAATCGAAGGCCCGAGTAAGTGCTTTGGAATAAAACGTTTCTCCTGTGGGAAAAAAAAACCATAAAAACATAGGAAGTTTATCATAACTCTCTAATAATTTTCACCATAAATGTACGATTGAAACTCACAATGGAGTTTAAAGGCCAATTTTCTTCTGATCCCATCGTTGAAAACATTGTTATTTCCTTTTTTCGGCCTAATTTCTAATAGAATACTGCTGTTTAAACGTATACCTTGTTTCTTGTTAGAATAAAATTAAGAGAGTCATGATACCCGAATTATTTTTCTTTATAGCTTACCATAAGCAGTAATTGCATCAGCGTATTTTTTCAAGTATTTTATGTTAGTTGGTGTAGCCACCGCCAAGCGTTTGCTGTGACAGTCTCGCCCGTCATTCCTGTGTCCAGTTGGTGTTTCAGCAAATGTGCTGAATGTTACCAATCCAATCTAAAACAATAATGAAACATTAACAAAATCACGTGATCGATCGATCAATCAATTTATTAGTCAATTAATCAATGAATATGAACAGCTAAGTTTGGTGTTTTCTTAATCAATAACAATCAGACAAGCCATTGCAGTTTAACTTTGCATCGGTATTGTGCACTGCCTTCAATAACGAAGAGAAGCCATCATATTAAGTGAGCTTTGTCGCGGATTTTAAAAAAATTTCGTACAGCCAAAATATATTTTTGTGTCGTACGAACCCCAAAATTAATGGTCCTCTTATCTTAGCTGTGGATGATAAGGATGATGACGAGACTGCTCGCTGTAAATAGAAGGGTTTGAAATATGTTGATTTGTCATCATATTTCATTCAGTACTTACTCTATCCCTCGGGTTCATTGTACTAAGTAATGTTTTAGTAGCCTCCCTAGCCACTTTAATCCTGCCTTCTTCCCTCATTGATCCACTTCTGTCGATAACAAGAACAACATCTTTGGGTTCTGGTGTGGCTGTCTCTACATAAAAAGGTCTGAAACGAGGATCATAAGATCTGCAGTCTGCAGTATCCTCAAACGCTGGAAAATTAGTGTAAGTGCCATCCTCTGATGCAAAGTATTGCCATTTTATAAATTCATGATTTTTCATTAAATCCTTCATCTTATTCACAACAGAATCAGCGACATATTCTCTCGAGGCCTGAGCATCCACAGGTATTTTCACACATACACGTGAAAAGTCAACTTTCAGTTTACGAAATCTTGAATCGTACTCTAGGCCATTCGGCGAGTTTGCTATCTGGCAACATTCCGTTGGATTTGTTGTAGGAGACTCCATGAGCCAAGAGGATTCGACGGCTTCTTTAAGTTTTCGTACAACAAGAAATCGTTCTCTAAACTTGCCTGAAACCTCCGCTGCCAACTTAGGGATGATGGAGCTGCCGTCTACTGAGGTCTCAGTAAACTTCAATTTATCAAAGTGTTCCTAAAATTGAGAGAAGAAGGTAATAAAACTAAAGCATCCCTTAGTTTTGTACATGAATTGCCTATTTCAAAATGTGTGAAATTTTCTGGAGGATTTTTTTCTTTGTATTTGTAAAGATATTGTACACTCATGATCTGCAATGGGAAAGAAACAGCAAACTAAGACTGGAGAACTTTAAATTCTTGTATGGTCAGTTGTCCGTAATTAATCTGGCCAAAACAAAGATTGTGTAAAGAATGCTGAGCACTTCTAAGCAAGGTGGAATCATAAATGAAGAAACAAATTCTGTAACAAATCCCCCGGATGTATGTGAGATACGCGCTCATTGTTGACAGAAATCACGTCACTGAAAACTGGATTCACCAAAACAGACATTATTCATCAAACTATAAAGATGGCTAATAATTCATGTAATTAAGTAGTTATTAAAAGAGTCATGCGTTCAGTTTCAAACATATATGGACAAATATCTGCTGTTTTCTTTCTTTTAATTATAATTAAAAAGTGATTCATGATTAATTGTTGTGGCTAAACCTTAGAAAAAAGCCTTGTCCACAAGTGCGACTCAAACGTAAATGCAAAAACAATTATAATTAAAGCTTTTTTTCCCAAGATTTTAGACAAGTCACGGTTCGCTTCCTTGCGTTTCCGTTATAAGTGATGTTCACACTTGAGGCAAGCGCAAATGCATCCGCAAGCCAGGCACAGGAAAACAAACTTTATTCCTTATGCTTCCATGCATTTGTGTTTGCGCTTGCGCTTGCGCTTGCCTCGCAAGTTTGAACTACTCGTAAATGGGAACATGAAGTTAACATACCAGAAAACAAACCGAGTGAAAGCGTTACTGCAAAGTAACGCCACACGTTAAGTCAACAACGTGGCTCGTCTCCGTTAAATCCTTGAAACAAATTTTTATAACGTTTTTAGTTTGATAGTGTTATTGTTTTTAATAAACGATTCTTCTTCTTCTAATTTACTACGCCTTGTGAATTTAATGTTTTTTATATATATATATTTGATTATACTCTCTTGACATGGTCCCAGTTTGTTTTAGGTCGTTTTAGATTGTATAAATACCACGAATGAACAGTGGAATCACTGTGCTTATTAGTTTGTGTGTGCGCATACTCGTTCCTAGAGCCTTCGTTTCGCTGGAACAGTGATGACTTGTGGGACGCAGAATTAAGAATGGTGTGTGCGCTTAAAGCATGATGACAAAAGACATGCGAAGAAACTGCGTTTTACTGCAAACAACGTCCATGAAAACTAAATTTAACTTTCTTCAGCGTAAAACAATTTTGTGCAAGTCGTTACTTATCTTGAACAGTATCAACAGCTATCTATGCAATTGCAAAATAAATAAATAAATAAATAAATAAATAAATGAAAGGGCCCTCGCATTGCCACTTACAGAAAAACACCAATTGAGTAATGTTTAAAACTCAACCCATACAACTATTTTTAATTCCCTTTACCTGTAAATCGTCAACACCAAGTCCATCTGTAGCTAGTTTAGTGAGAGTTTGACTGAGAAGTTTTGGGTCAAGCAGATCTTCTGTCACGCATGGATAGTGCAACGTCGAAAACAACATGAAAATTACCAAATATCTGCCCAGGTGTGTGGTCAATAAAGCTGCCGTCATTTTTAAACAGAAGACTCCTTTTAAACACGATTCCTGTGTTATTCTATGTCGCGATTGATCAGTACGCAGCCTTCTGAAGCTTGGCACTTGTACAACTGATCAATTTTTGGCGTGTGACGTATTTATAAACTGTGTGTTCCTGTTACGTGATTCGGGACACATAAACTAAATAATTTAGTCTTTTCATGTATTTAGTTTTACTACCATTTGCATCCATCCCTGAAGCGTGACGAATTTAGCGCGTAGTTTTACTTTTCAAACGTTTACGGTTTTGTTTCCGGTTATGTGCCACTTTAACCACAGGGGGCAGAGCAGTTCAATTAGAACTAATCGGTAAAAAAACATAATAAATAAATC